>NC_091489.1:33595105-33905500 GCF_947461875.1 Haliaeetus albicilla
CCTGCTGCTACCAGATGATTTCAAAGAAACTGGTGAGAGAGCACTGGTGTCTGCCCTGGGAAACTTCACCAGCAGCTGGGCAGCTGTTTGAGATGTAGTACCATAGCAGTAAAGTTCCAGATGATTAGAGTTTGCAGCTAGGCAAAGAGCTGGGAAAATACAAAGCCTGCTTCAAAAACTAGGCATCCAAAAAGCAGAGACAAAGGTGGAAGATAGAAATAACAAAAGCTCATTTTCCAAAGGTGTTCTGCTTCTTTCAAGAGGTTCGTATCACTCAGAAATCAAGGCCTCTGGGCAAAGACTCCACCTCCCTTCCACCTTCACTGAAATGAGTGGCCCACTTGCTGGGCCGCTTTTCCAGTCTTACAAGGCTGCTTGTCTCAGCCTCCAAAATGAAGTCAGTAAGGTTGAACACATTAAAAGCAAGGCAGCATTTGGCTCACCAGGTTTCATGGAGTAATTTTATAAGAGATTAAAAACAATAAAATAACCAATGAAAATTCACTGTCTGTAAATACTGAGTTAAGGGCAGCAAACAGAACACAGGTACTTAATTGCCCAAGGCAAAGCGAGGCCAACTCCCTGCTCCCTGGTTTCTCAAAGAGGAGCTTTGCAGCCAGCAGGTCTGCAAAGCCAAAGGGAAGGTAGGATTTCTACCAGCCTGGCAAGGGCTGGATTTACCTCCTATTATGCCAAATTCTTCAGATTTTTTTAACCTGCTCCAGTTTGCTTTTTGAACCTAAGAGAGTGCAGATCTCTGAAGGTACCTGTTAGTGCGCACGTGCCTGGCCTGCACGCTGCCCTAAACCCAGGCCTGTGAGCTGCTCCACCAGAGAATCTGTGGGATTAGCCCCTCATTTAGGAAACTATTTGTCTTGCCTTAGAGCCATTCCACACTGGAACAACCTGTACATCTCTCCCAGCCTCCAAGGGAACTGCAATGGCTCCAGAGAGTCCTGCTAAAAGACTATATCTTGTTCTGTGGATGTTCTGGTGTTTTTCAAGGCTCCCTCCTCATGCAGATAATGAATGACACGGGTAACAGATAAAGTCTGTGTACATGCAGACTCAAGGTTTTTGGGAAAGCAAGACCTTTATCTGCACTTTAGCACCAAAGCATACAAGTCTGTGAGGTCTGTGTCATGGAACTGTTTTGTTGTCCTGACAAATGAAAAGCACTGACTACTGTTCTTCCTGAAAATTGTAATCATTAATTGTCTTATAGTAGCTTCTGAACAACCATCCTTTTGCATTTACTGTGGAACAATCTCTATCAATTCATCCCTTTCCAGCTCCTGGCTTTATTCTCAGCCCTTGACCAGCCTAACTATTATTTGAATGGTGGGAATGCTGAGAAACCCAGCTCAGGGCAGGTCCCTTGGTGGGAGATGTTTTACATTGTCAGTCTTACTTACCCAGCAAAGGATGAGAGAAGGAGCTGAATGGGAATTCTGCCAAGCCACGCAGTACAGCAGATGCAGAACAGAGAACGCAACCCACGCACAGCGGGACTGGGAGAGGCCTCCCACGTTCGTCACATGCAGTGTGAGATGCTGCAGACCCTCTCCATCGGCTGAGAGAATTCCTCTCTGCAGGAGCAGCAGGTGAGAGCTTCACTTTTGAGATTTCTGAAGGGCCTCCTTAGAAAAGTCATTTGTCCTGCATGAGCATTTCTGGGACTTATTCACAAGTGCAAGAGTCCTAGGGAGAAATATAAACACTTGAGGCCTTTTATTGGCGCCTAGAGAGCAACCAAAGCCCGTGTCAGCAGACAGAGCCTTAGCTTTACATCATCATGACCTGTCAGCAAAGAAACACAATAATTCCTCTCCCTTCCCCCCTGTCAGTGGAAGACGTGAGAGTTGGGACTACAGACACTGATCTTTTCCCTTTACCCCCCTCTGCTTAGACAAAGACAGACCAGCAGTCCTGCCTGAGGATTGGGAAATAAGAGCCCTCCCACCCACGTCCTGCTAGGGCCAAGGGAGTGGGAAAGCTGCCTGGAGCCACCCCCTCTCCAGGCAGGGGAAAGCTGGATGCGGGGGAGTGAGCCAGGAACAAACCTCGCCTGCGCTGGTAGGCAGAGTGACGAGCAGGGAAAGCCGGGAACAGAAAAGAGGCATTTCACGCTCTCGGCTGAGTCACCGAAGTGTATAAAATCAAGGCCAGGCAATCGGAGCCACACACAGCGGAGGCACGAGGCATCAGGACTTCTGGACAGGTACGTGCAAGCGGATGCGGTTTAGAGCCAGGGAGTAAGATTAAATCTAAGATCAGGATCCAGCAGTCCCATTCCTCCCATCCTCTCCCTGCCATGTGCTGGGAATCCAGCAGCTCCGGTGACCAGGAAGCCCTCAGGCTGCTCAGCCCTTGCCCGGTTCCTAATAACAAAAAGACACAGGCAACCAAATTATACTATTTTGCTGGTCCCTACTTCAAACCTGAGATGGCAGCAACAAATGACAGTCTGGGCAAGACCTGGCACCATTCAGGGACAGCAAGTGGCTATTAAGGTTTGGAATAAGTCTGAGATACTTCATACTACATGGGGCTTCAGTCACCCCCCCTATGCTGTAATTATTTTTGGATGGGGAATGATCGTTATGATGCCTGGCAGCACAAAAGACAGCTCAGTAAGAAAAGCACTAGTTTGGGGCTGTGGTTAATTCCCTCCTCTAACAAAGATTACCTGCACAGCCTTGGACAAGTCATTTAGGACTTTTCTTCTTTCTTTCTTCTTTTTTTTTTTTTTTTTTTTTAATGACAAAGCTGGGGTGGGACAAAGAGGAAGCACAGAGGGAACTGTAACACTGAATAACATGATTCTTGGTACCCAGGCCTTTGGGGACCTGATCCAGGAGCATACTCCCAGTTTCTGACCACTTTCACGGAAATGTGGTTCAGGAGCTCCATTTTCAGTACATCCTTTCCCCAGGAGTTGGAGTGCATAGCATGCCTGCGGCTCTCACCTGCAGCAGAGCCCCAGCCCTGCCACCGCCTGGCAGACAGGCTCCAGGGCACTGCCAGCAGGTCAGGAGCAGACGAGGAGGGCGAGTCTCAAAGTGCCTTTGGGGTCCCCACCGTGGCTGTCACTCAGAACGGGGCAGAACTGCCCTGGCAGAGCCCACACGAGCCCTGGGCTTTTGCTGCTTCAACTTCTGCCAAGGGAAGGAAAGCCCTTCCTAACACAGGAAAGGCACTTTTACCTGCCCACCCCATTGCAGCTCAGCCCAGTTTGACCTCCTATGTCCTTTAATGTTTGACAACCCTCCCCTGCCTTTGGATCTGTACATTTGCTTTGTACAGCCAACCTCACAGAAAAATACCCCTTGCCATGGTCACACCTGATCCTAGCCCTGTTGCTTGGGTATCATCCCATTAGATAACTCTTCCCAGCAGCCCACCCAAACTGGACGCTACGCAGCAGGACAGCCCTGCAGAGAGCAATACGCAATCACGTATAAAAGCCAAGTCCCATAACATGGCAATATCCCTCTCCTGCAGCTTGTCCAGTATAGTACCAACTGGTATTTTTATACTGGAGTAGCACTGGCACTCACTTGTACCCTGTGCTGCTGGGGAGCCCACCTTCTATGCTGCTGCTGTTCCGGGTGCCAGCCTGGTGCTGAGGGTACTGGTGTGGGAACCAGACACATGATACAACTTGGTTGCTTTCTGCATGAAAAACGGTAGGTACTCTCAAACCAATATTGCATGATACTTCTGTCCCCAAGGGTTCCTGTTTACTCAGGCTTAATTACAGAAGAGACATTAATTATCACTTCCGATGCCTGGATGTAATAGGAAAGGACTTACAAATGTTTCACTTTTAAATAGCTTGTAGCTGCCTGGAGGGATTTAATTTAGCTCTTAACTGTGATGTTTTGTTTTCCTCTCCCTGAAACAAAACCCAAACAGATCTTGCAAGTTAATTGCAAGCCACTTAGGAGAAGGATGTTTTCACACTTGCTCATCCTCTCTCTGCTGGTGGGGAACACAGCATCGGGCCCGGTGAGCAGAGCAGAGCCTGCAGCATCCAGGGACATCACCACCTTTTTCCAGCTGGCTCAGGAAGACTCTTGGGAGAACGTTAATCTCACCAGCATGTCCTGTGAGGATCAGAAGAACAGGACCTGGATCACCCTGCAGCTGACCAACAGCAGCCTGACAGCTTTCCCTGTCTGCCTTCCAGAGACCCTGGAGACCTTGGATCTCAGCAACAACCTCTTAGAAGAGGTGAATGGCACGGAGATAGCAAACCTCCCACAGCTGCACACCCTCTCGCTGAGGCAGAACCATCTCCAGGCAGTTCGATGGGGATCTGAAGCCCTCAGCAGCCTCCTCTCCCTGGACTTAAGCTTTAATAAGCTGTCCTCTGTGCCATCATGCCACAGCTCTGCCCTGCCTAACCTGAGGTGGTTGTCCCTGGCTGGAAATCCATTGATTGAAATCCAGCCACTGGCTTTTTCCTGTTACCCTCAACTACAGTTCCTGAACCTCTCTGCAACACTGCTCGGGCAGGATGACAGCAGAGGAATTAGGGAGTCTGCTTTTACCATCAGCACATCTCCCAGTGAGGCCACGAACAGGCCTGGAAACACCATCAGCGTGCTTGATCTGAGTGGGACCTTTCTTGAGAAAAGTAAGTTTCTGGATTTCCCACTGTAAACATGGGGCTTGGTCAGGCCGGGGGGAGCAGAAGCCTTGGTGGGATGATGGCTCCCATCCTGGCTAAGCCCAGGCTGGAGGGGGAACACCCCACGCTGAAAGTTGCAAACAGCTGGTCCAAGCATGCAGTGCACTCTCCGGCTGTGATGCAACCACTGGGGGGAAATCCTCACGCAGACCAGCCTCCGAAAGGAAGGGCAGAGAATGGACACCACCAAACAGGACTATTTGTCCCACTGTTGTTCCCCACATCTATCCTAATTCCACCATCACCCCTGAGATTAGCTTTGGGACATGCAGGAGGGAATTCATTTTTCTTTCCAGACACACTGCTGAAATCTGTGTCTATCGCCACAGTTACACTCTGCTTTATAACACTATATTGCAGTAGCACAGAGAGAGGCTTTTTGTGTCAACCGCAACCAGCCAAGTACTTCCGCACAGGGAGACAATCCCTGCCCTGAGCAATTTACAGCATGATTTTTTTCTTTTGTCTGCCTCCCCTGCCAGCCTCAGTTTATAATTGAGGTGCTGAGGCGGACATATGTTAGATGCCTTGCCCAGCTGCTCTCAGCCTGGGGCAGAGCCAGGACCTTAGGGACTCCTCAAGCTAGAGGTTTCACCTCAACTCCCATTTAACAGATACACCACCAAATTTCCTCCATGAATTTGCCTAATCCCTCTTGTGGTAGCGAGTTACACAATTCAGTTGTGGGGTGGAAAGGCACTTTTCTATAAGACCTATTCTTTCAGTTTCAGGCCTCCCAGCTCTTCTTCCTGTGCTAGGAGAAATATGAAGTTATTTGCCTTTCTCACACCAGTCAGGACTTTGTAGACCTCTCTGATCAACTCCCAACCACCACTTCTCCGAGCAGAGAAATCCTTGTTCATTTAATCTCACTTAATAGGAAAGCTATTCCATATGTCTTATCAGCTTTATTGCTCTTCTATATTCCCTTCTTTTCCTCTGCCCTACGACAGGATGACCTGCAGGTAATATTACAAAAATGTGATTGCATGGGTGTTTATATACTGCTGTATTTATTTTTGTTCTATTCCTTTTCCAAAGAGAATAGCTGCAGAAGATCACAGAGATATTTTATATCTCTGTGAATTCAAAACTTTTTTCTAGGCAGAAATCCATAAGAATGCTCTATTTAGGCAACAGGTATAAATCTTTTTTCTGCTTCAGTTCAACTAGAGTGGGCCAGAGACTTGCCCAACCTCAGATCACTCCACCTGACAAAGATGTCACGATTAAGAAGCCTTGATACTGACTTCTTCAAGTCCATGCCTGGTCTCCACGAGCTGAACTGTCAAGACTCCCGCTCACTGGGTTTTGTGAGGACAGAGATGTTTGACAGTGCTCTTCATCTGAGCCATCTCTCGTTTGAGAAGTGAGTTATTTTCTTTTTTGTTCTTCCTCACATAATGTTGCCTTTGCCTCACAGCACCATGGTGCCTAGGAGCTGATTTTTATGCAGAGTTTGCTTGTTATTAAATATTTAGGAAGGAGGAATGGGCTTGCATGCCATTGAGAAACTGTCTTATACTCAGATATGGCATGTAAAGCCTGTGATGTAGACCTGATAAAGCAGAATTGCTGACACAGCCCAAAGAGGCGGCACGAGACTGATAGCACAGTTACTGGTTGCTTGAGATTGCATCCATCATGTTTCCACTTTTCTGCCTTATCTCCAGTCCAATGGATGAATTCATCTAGTGCTGTTAAGATTAGCATAGATCCACTGAAGCACACTTGCGATACAGACCATGCTTCCAACATCTACAATGGCAATGTCTCACCAGAGGAGAAGCAGGTCACTGAGGATTCCTTGCTTTACAAAGGTTGAATGCTGAGAGTTTCCTAAAATCTGTACCTTGGAAGCAGTCAAAAATCCTGTCCCTCCCACTTTTAGTGTGAGAGATGAATGTAGTTCCTTGTTCAGCATTAGTAAAAGCAATGGTTTAGTCCTAATTCTAGAGGTAACACCTCAGTGTGATTTACTTGGTATGTCACACATCTGTTGAAATACTAAGGGAAAAAAAAGGTTGAAAGTGATTTATCAAAATAAGAGTAGGTAAACTGCACACATAACAGTCAGCACAAAGGAAAAGTCTGGAGAGCACCATAAAAGATTTCTGTGATATGGGCCCAGATTATAAGCACATCAGAAAACAAACACGAGAGCACTGGCTGTGCTCTAGGAACCAGTTTCAGGAGAATAAATGCATTTAAGCAAAAAAGCCCAACAGATTCCATCCCGCACTAGATTGCCACACTGAATTTACACAGCACTTTACAGTACCAGCAGGAATACAAGTTCAAAGTGCTAGTAAAAACCAAAGGAGTCATAGACAGAAGAGAGCATGTGGGCACTCAGACTGCAGGGAAGTCACATCATCACACTATTTCTGCAGCTAGGACAGCTTAACAGTAAAGGCAAGCAAGGTCTTATTAGTCATTTGATTTCACTAAGTGACAGTCTATATTATGAAGGAGGCAGTTAACATGAAGAGGATGACTGGTGTAGAGAAAGTCAAGCTGTTACAAGCAGACTGAGAAAGAAGCTACAGAAATGGTATAGTGAAAAGTGTAGCTGAATGCATGATGGCAGAGAGGAGAGCTCAGAGTTTGCTAATTATTGCATTTGTCATCTTGTAGCTGTAACCTGAGTTCCTTTAATGCTTGGAATACCACCAATTCATCAGATAGCATCATCATCAACTTGTACGGAAATCCTCTGTTATGCGACTGCCAGCTCTCCTGGCTGCTCTCCAACCCCAAGAAAGTTGTGCTGCAAAAGTAAGTGAATTCAAGGAGATAAAGTAATGCTCTTCAGATGCAACTTAAATGTGTAAGTTATTTGGGGACCAAAGATTCACTACCATCTAAGTTATTCAAATTCCTTGTGTGTTCCTCCCTTCCACAAGAGGTAGAAATGCAAAATAAAGTCCCCTTCAGGGACAAAGCACGGCTGAATTACACTTGAATGTTGACAAATGCGATGGGCACATGTAGAACAGTATAAAGTGTTATTAGCTGTGGATTCTACTTTAAGGTGACAATAGCTTATATTGTCTCTATTTTGGTTCATATTTGTCTATTAGCTGGAGACAAAAAATGTGCTGGCTTGGTGGCCTTGATGGGCCAGCACTGGGAGCAGGAACTGGAAGATTTTGCAAGAACTTTAGCAAATTATTTCCTCCTTGCCCTTGCATTCCCAAAGCATTCCCCTTGCATTCCCATCAGCACAGTCAGTCAACGAAACCCCTTGCAAATAGCACCATTTGTCACCTATTGTTTTCATGCTCTCCTACAATTTTACACACTAATTACAATAAGCTGTAGTTAAAAGAAGTACTTTGCATATGTATGATTTCTCTTCCTTTTGAAAGGCCACCAAGAAGATTTGTCATCCGTAGGGGAGAGAGCAGGGAAGTAGAGTATTAAAATTAGATTGTTTCTCATCAGGATGGGCTTAGCAGTTGCATTCTTTACAAAAACATGCGATGTGTGAGTAAAGAAAGAACTCAAGCTTAGTCATTTAAAAGCACATCCCGTGCCAGCACAGCTCCAGCTGCCTAAACCAGCTGGCTTAAGGATCTTGGGGACCCTGTTACATCTCTCTGCATGTGTTCCCCTTTTAGGGTGGCATTAAAGTCTGACCCTTTACAAGAAGCTGCCTTGAACCCCGACACTCTTGCTAAGGTTCACAGTCCTTGTACCAAAGGATGCTTCCTCTCAGGCAAAAGATATTCCTGCACCTTAAGAAAACCAAAAGCCAGTCAGCTAAGTTCCCAGTGCTGTGGAAAGCCATCTGCCAAGCACAGGACTATTGTTAAGATGACCTAGCTTTGGTCTAGGTTTCATGTCTTCTTTAATATAAAGACTGTTTTGGGACAGCAGATTGCCAGTTCCAATCCAAGTAGCCTTACAGGAGCCTGTCATGTTCTTGGGGATCTTGTCTATGCTAATTTGTCTCCTCTGCAGGCCTTGGGAGACTTTTTGCAACACATCCCACAAGGATTGGGGCAGACCTTCAACATCTTTTTCACTGCTAGAGCTCTACGATAAATGCCAGTCTGAGAGAAACGTTACGCTGCCTGATTCAAACACACCCTCTCCTGAACACGATGCTTTCAGCCTTACCAGTTATGATGCCACTACTGTAGTAACAACAACAGACTCTGCTCCGCTAACCAAAGACACTTACACCAGCTCCCTAATTCAGAGGAATGTAACGAGCACGATGGCAGCCAACCCAACTGAGCCGATGCTCACAAAAGCCAACAGTTCCTCCCACAAGGAGGAGGCACTTTCTGAATCCGCGAGCAATCCCCCTTCCTTCGCATCCGTAACCATCTCCCTGGGTTTTCTCAAAGAACTCTACAGTCAGTCCTCAGATTATGGCTCCACAAGTCAAGCTGAAACAGATCAGCTGAAGAGAGATCTCAGAACAACCAATGCGACGTTTCCCCAGGAAGGCCCATTCAACCACCCCACTAGTGATTATTCTACTAGAGCAACAGGAAACCCCGATGCAACTGACCATTATATTCACACTTCTGCCACTCCTGCTGGGGAAGGTATACCACAAACAACCCTACAACACCTGAACTCCGCAAGGAGCAATGCTCAGTCAGAGCCTGCATCCACCAGATCACTGATACACTATGTAGACGACTACGATTATGATGAACAGTCGACGGAAACCCCAGTGCAACTGGCGTACATCTCCTGTGACTACAATCCTTGCAGGCACCTTCAGAAGCCGTGCAGTGAACTTCAGAGTGCATCCCAATGTTTATGTCCTGGCGTGTCGAGGGAAGATGAGGTTCCAGATCCACCGAGGCTCAGAGAGGTGTCTGAAGTTACAGACAGCTCTGCACAGATACGCTGGTGCGCCCCAAATTCAGTTGTTCACACCTATGAGCTGACACTTCATGCCCACGGCAATGAGGACAGACAGTTTGTCCTGGACAATATTTATTCCACAGCAAGGCAGTACACTCTGTATAATCTATTACCGTACACCACTTACCACATTTGCGTGACTGCTTCAAACAAAGCAGGGTCAAGCCAGACAGCAAGTCAGGGAATTCCAGGCAATTCATGCACCAGATTTAAAACAAAACCCAGCTACAAGTCTGTCTTTGTTGCTCTGTCTGCAGCAAGCGGACTCTTTCTCATTTCCACAATTATTTTGTCTGTATGTCTGTGTAAGGCATGTAAAAAGCCTCAGAGTGAGCAATATGGTACACACTTAGTCTCTTACAAGAACCCAGCATTTGATTATCCGTTAAAACTACAAACCACTAATTAGCTCGAGGCGATTGTTCTATACATTCAAAGCTCACTGTCTCTGTCACCTTGGTATGATTTCGTGCGACTCTCAAAATGTCCTTCAGCAAAACTATGAAACATTAGACTCCATATCCCTTATGTTTCTAAGGGAGAGAAAAACACACAAAAAAAGAAAACTAATAATGAAGGTAGTCAAACAGAAAAAGCCTTTGGACTCTTGTTCATGTGCTGAGCAGCAGCAAACCTAGACACTAACCTTAAAAAGTTGTTTTTATAATCACCTACAAATACACCAGCATACATTTCACACAGTGAGAGGCTGCCTTGCCAGCTGTCTGCCTCCAGTATCTCTCTCTCATGGATACAGTCTGCTGAGAGCCATGATCCAAGATGCATCTAGCTAAGCACGACAGACTCTGCTTTTATTCACATAAGTGAAGTTGGGTTTTCAATTTCTTCTAATGTCCATATAAAGGTATTATCCAAAACAAGAGTATTAGTGGAAGGAGTGAGAGAAAGGTCTCCTTGGGCTTAGTGGCAAGGTGCTGTGCAGATCTAACTCCATTAAATAACTCCAGTTGACTGCAACTGCTCAGCCCAGCTTCAGCCCAGGAAAAAAAACAGGAAGGTTAATTGTAAAAAAGGACAGTGCAGGATCCTTAGGGCAGGGATAATTGTTTTATTCTGACTTTGTATGATGTTGTCCACAACTGAGGCTCCCAAGTACTACCACAATACCACTTTACAGGCAGTGAGGAGTTTCCAGTACAGCAGTAACCCACAGAAGGGGGAGTACATTAGTATTTGCTTCGCAATTGGTTTTAAGCAGTGATGATTGCTCAGTCCCATCTACAGATTTAGCAGGCTGATGATTTACCTCATACGGAGGCAAAGAGCCAAGTAATGAAACAATTTAATGCTTATGTTGCTGAGACTCGGAAAACTGAAATCCCATCCACTAGCAGCAGACTGTTATGCAGACATTTTTCAAATGTACTTTTGGGTGCTAATTTCTGCTACAAAAATAATCAGAAATGCTGAGAATTTCGGTTCTTCAGCAGCTTGGAGCTTGACATTAAAATTCAAAGAGATATTTGTGTAAGGGGAGGCGTTTGTCCCCATGAAATAATTCCTATTCAGAGACCCATAGGTTTATGGTCCAGTAGCTGCGTGTTTCTGCTACTGCATACTGCTGCTGTATATATACAATATGTAAAATTGCCCCAGATCTCAGAGAGCGAAAGGTGCTATACAGTGTAAAAGAGTCTCTGTTCTGTTAATTTTTTTTAAAATGCTTCCAGTATTAATGGAAATAAAAGCTACAGAGTTGAGTTCTGGTTCTTTGTTAAAGACCTAAATCTTTGTGTTGTCTTTACCATCTACAACATTTAGCCTGAGAAACTAACTCAAAACATTGTGTTGTTTTGGAACAGACTTTCAGCATATAGTAAAGTAATGTTTTTATTATGTTAATTTGTGTTATCTGGTGTCATAAGAGCTTTCATTTTGTATGTGCTTAAAGTGGCCTGTGCCATCCTCACCTCTACAGGCTTGCAGCCCTTTCGTGCAGGTTTCTCCTTTCTACTACACCAGTGCTGGGAATGACACTGTCATTGGACAGATGCTCGTTGCAAATTCCTGCCTTGTGTGTCCTGAGCTTGGCTGAGCCCCATGACTCAAAACTCACAATAGAGGCGAACTGCAAATGAAAAAGCTGGGATGGCGTCACCTTTCACTTTGAAAATCTCTTTTATTTTCACATTCTGGTAGTTCAGACCTTCCTTTGTTTGGGCTTAGTTTTTTCATATTTATTTCTGGTCTGATTTTTCCTGCATTTTCTGAAAAGTCTAGTGAGCAGGCGCAAATGATACTTTACTTGAAGTGAGTAGGAACCTTCAGTCTTTGACTCATTATTCCAAAATGGGACAGAGATCTCCCTTGTGTTTGTCCAACATAGCTCTAAGAGACCTTGACTGGGGTCTTTGGTATTAGCCAGAAACAGAAACAAAGTGGAGCAAAATAAGAGATTTGTGAATAGCAATTTATATAGTCTTGAAGATTAGCTCTAGAAGAGGACAACAAAAAAGATACTGCAACTGAAAATAAAGATTGTTGCAGCTTCGCTATGAGTTAGCCCAAAGCAACAGGACACCATTTAAAATGAGATTTTGAGAGGATACGTCTAACTACCCTTTATAACATTGCAACTCATAATCACTGCAACACCTAACTAGAAAGCCACAAAGCCCAGCAGAAAATCTGCCAGTAATAGGATTTGACTTCCCTGAGGCTCAGTGACCAGGGGACACTCCAACCTGACACTACCCAGAAGCATGACCTCGTATCAACTTCGGTCTCTTGAACCTTTCCCCACTGTGTGATGCAGGTTTATCACAACTGATTTCTCCAACCAATTCTCACTCCAGCCTCTCCTGACTTTTCACAGATGTTCACTCCTTTCGAGCCAACAGTTGGAGCCTCCCATTCTTTAAAAGTGCCCTTCCTGGGAGCCAAGCAAATATATAAGTCTCACTCGCATGTCCCCCACTTGCTCCAACTTAAAGTAACCCTCAACAGCCCAGTTTCATCTGGGCTGATGAACGATCCTGAAGCACAGATCCCCTGGCCAGGGGCAGTGCTTCCCTCTATTTGAATCAGTGCTTCTCTTACCTCACTTGTTTCCTGATATTTGTGCTAAGCTACAACCACTCTTCCTTGGATATATTATATACACACTCTGAAGTAATTTTCAAGTTACAAAAGCTAATGGCTTTATTCTGCCATGGCTCAAAAATGCCAGCTTGGATAAAAAAGTCCCCCCTCTGCACTGCCACCCAGAACTTGTGTGTCTTGCAAATAAAATAGCTGCTGCAGCCAAAGAACAGGTAAAATGACAATTATTCAAAAGGGCAACTTTCATTTGAGTAAGTCACAATATTTGCAAAGTAAGTCTTCAAGTAGAAAACCTTTCTTTGAAAGCACTGCCTATTGCTAGTTCTTAAAACTGATGTATACTTCTAGAAAAACTGAACCACTTTATCCCCTCTAGATTTTTTACTGTAGCTGCACCTACTGATTCAGAAAGTAAACCCTAAAAAGCAAGCAGTATTTTAATCAACAGGGTGCAATTATCTTGAAGCCCACTTTCTGGCTTCTACATAATCAAGTATAACTGCAGAAAAAAAATTAATGTCATCCCCATTCCCCAACCTCAAACCCCAAAGCTGTCATTCTTGGAAACAAAACTAATAACCAGTTTGGACATCTCCTGGACTTTCATTACTGTGAATCAACACAAGCAGCAGAGCCAGCTCTCACAGTGCTGCTTGGGACTGGGGCGGTGAGAAGAACAACCAGGGAGCTAAACGGAAACTTCCCCACCCACACATAAAGCCATGTTAGAAAGCTGCCCAGCTCTGCTCTGCCTGGTTGTTCCTCCCCCTCTTCCTGTTTGCACCCAACGGCAAATCCTATTTGTACCTTCAACTCCAAAGACATAAACCTTTGGCAGCGTGACTGGGATACCCACACATCTCTGAAACAATTTTAGAAGCTAACAAAAGCCAACCCATTAAAAAAAAAGTAACTAATAATCCACTTACTGTTTCACAGTTCAACTTGTCCTGTTTTTCTGTGAGAGGAAGATCACTTGGGGGAAGTGTAGAGAGCCTTTGACTGCTTGTGTCGTTGGTTTTTTTTCTGGCTTTTCTTCCAAAGGTTTTCTTCTTTCTACAGAGCCATGTTCAAGCAAAGGTAGTCCAAAATAGCCAACGGTGCATCCCCTGGGTGACATGGCAGAAGTGCTTGCTGCTCCATCTCTAACTCAGAATTTGAAAATCAGCCACTGAGTCTCATGGAGTCTCCCAGCAGAAACACTCAGGGAATAGGAGCTGATCCCTGAAAAGGCCTCCATTCAGGAAAAAAAACAGCTCTCCAAGGACCAGAACCCACACAGGCAAAGGCCTTGCTGGCTGGGGGGGGAGCAAGAGAGGGACCACCTTGTCTTCGGTGCAACAAATGCCATTTAGAGAAGCAGTCACCGAGAGCCCTGTCCTGGGCAGCAGAAGCAGGGCGGTGGGAATGCCCAGAGCAGCAGGACCAGGCGCTTCAGCCTGATCCACCTCGGTGACAGAAAGGAGCCTGCTTTTGAGAGTTGTCCCTGGCAGGAGGCATGATAGGCACTTAATGGACCAGCTGGGAGACAATGCAGCCCAAGGCAGGGAGCTCACATCATACCACTTTATCAGGCTTTATCAGCCTTTTCGTGGAAGGAGGCAAAATCAAACCACCATGCTCACTTAGCAAGCACTGCACTGGCACAGTACTGCTCCACAGTGATCTCCATTCATGTGGTGTTAGAAACAAGGATGCCTCTGAGGGTTCAGGATCTTGCTCGTCAAGAAGCATCTGATTCGCATTTTACCTGAGAAACACAGAGATACTTATCACAGGTGTGAACGAACATGTTTCGTGTTTGCAGAAACAGATATTCATAAAAGAACATGTTTAACCTCCTGGTGCTTTTTCTTTCTATCAGCTGTCCAAAGTATGCAGAGTTTGTTCTGAAGCAGTGCAATATATTACAACAATAATTCCAACCTCTTTAAAAAGTAATCAAGCAGCGCAACAAATAACAATATTCTTTTGAAATATATTCAGGAAACAATCCCTTACAGCAAGGCTGGTGTTCTGCTGTCATCTAGAGGGAAAGGGTGGAATCATCTCCGCAGGTGCTCTCCCACATGGAAATGAAAATACTCATTCTTTCACCAAAGAACTTCAGTCTACAGACCAAGGCTCACTCATTTACACTACCCATGTGCTCACCTGTGTGCATCTGTATATCCTTACCTATTAACATTTGGAGGGAAAGAAAGCAGAAGTGCTAAGAATTACAGTAGCAACAGCCCCAGTCCCATAGACTATCATTCAGCAGCTTATCTGTCCCTCTTTCTGTAGCCTTATGACCAGGAATTTCTGTGTCAACTTGACACTGATAAGGAAAAATGTAAAATTTTTTTAAGAGCAAGGAGGGGATTACTGTCTGGGAAAATCGAAACTGGTAAATCATTCTACAAGTGCAATGAGATTTTTTAAAATATTGTAGATTTTGGAAACAGAGATTGGATCACAGTTGTTGCACTTACAGGAAAAAAAAAGGCAGAATTAGTTGGTTTTTTGATTCAGCACAGATAAAGATCAGTAACAGTTAAGTATATTTACATTATCTGATATCTTGAATTTCATTTTGCATATAGTACTACTGTAGGATATTACAATAATTGGATGGGGATCTTCTAAGCAACTCTTACTTGCTTCAAAAAACCTGTTGATTCAATTGATGCTTATAAATTTTGTAGATCCAGGGCACAGTGGCAACTTGTATAGCCCTGGGCCAACAAACGGACCACGGACTGAGCCATTCCTCAGTACCTACACAGTATGTCCAGCCAGATGCAGTGTCTCTGCAGCACCTGGTTACTCGGTACATGAGCAGATCAGTGCTCAAGGCCCATTGATACATATAATTGATCTGCCCGTATGCAAAATGTAGGTTTTTGCAAGTCCCAGCTACAGCACCTTTCAAGAGTCAGGGGCTGCCAAGAAAGCATGAGATAAATCATCTCCATTTTCACTGCTAGAGTTGACCACTCCACAACTTCAAGCTGACACTTCCTATGCCACAACACATTTTTAAGAGTACTTTGACAATGTAGCTACCTTTAAAGTACAGTCTTCAAATAAAAGGTCTGAATCCATAGGAATCCCTTATAGCAAATTCTTCACAGGATTAGCAATGTTTGCCCTAGTGTCTTTAGCAGAATAAAATCACCATAAATAGGGTATTTTTCTTCTTTTCCAAACTACAGTGCAGCATTGTATTTTGTGCTGCTACCTAATCCTCACACTTCAGTGATGGATGACATTACCTACTGGTACATATAAGAAGATAATACTTGTATGGCACTTTGTGTGTTTCCCGACATACTACCACACTATATATCCTCATTTCTGCAACCTCCTTCAATGAGTGAGCAGCCTTTTCAACTGCTTACCATGACTCTCAGATTATATATATATTTTTAAAGGAACATAAGGGAGAAAAAAACTCAGAAAATACTATCAGGAAATGGAAGGAATTTGAGAAAAGGGACAAAAAGTCTTCAAAATACATAGTCCATTGGATACACCCAGAGCAGGAGAGAACCAAAGAAAACCAAAAGAAATCAAGTAAAAGAATCCCAAGAAAAATCCACAAAACCCAGGATCCCTCATTCACTGTCTCCTCCAGAAGGTGGAAGCAGCGACGCAGCTATCCCTGCCATGGAAGCGGGCACAAAGCTGGCAGCTCCTGCAGGGCTTTAATCGGAGCATAGCACTCAGACACCAAGAGCAATAACCTCTGGGATGAAAATCCAGATAGAAGAGAAAAAAATCACCCACTCAGCACTAGGTAGAGACTTTCTGCTTCTTTGAAAAACTAAAATCCACTTGCTGTGCAAAATATTTTATGCTGGAAAGGCATTAGTATTGCTTTTATTAAATGTTTCAAAGCTACTCGCTCTTATCAAAGCATGATTAAGTAATGGTATTTAATAACTTATCTAAGGCCATTAGGTGAAATGATGTCACCCTCTCTTTGGCAGTCATTCATTATGCTGTCATCACTACTGCCTTGAGAATACTTGGCAAGTTATCTCCAGGAAAAAAGAAAAAAATACCCTACATGAGACTAATGTTCATATCCAACCCGATATAAGTGCAGTAAGTAGTAAAGATACATATCCCAGGCATTTTTCACCTTGTACAAAGGACAGAGATGCAAATATTCCCAGAAACCCCATTCTGTCCTAATCACATGATTAGGTGTCCACTGACGATATTTATGCTCTGAAGGTTGTTAGTGTTGTTCATATTGCAGCAGAACTAGCAAGGTCCACTTGATATGAGGACTCCATTTGACAAGATGCTGCACACACAGCTAGTAAAAAAGTTTATCATCTAACTGCACCAGACTAGAAATAGTTGGGGAAGAAAAATCGAGAGACAGAGAAGTGATGTGATCTGCCCAGAATCACAAGCACCTCGTACAACAGTGACTATCAAAAAAGTTTCATGTTGATAGCAGTACATTGCCTCTGCCTGAGTAAAATAAAGCTCTGAAAGCCACAGAAACATTGTGCCACCAATGAACATCCCAGAAGGACTCAGCTCTGTCTTCAGCATGCCTTTAAAAAATCTCTCCTCTCTGTGCAGCTGCCCATTTACACAAAGCCAGAAAACACAGTTTCCAACACATTTAGTCAAAATTGGCTATAGGTCCAAGTCCTATTTGAAGGACAGAGTACTAAGCACACAAATCTCATTTTTTCAAGAAACTAAGCCAAAAACAATATTACGACCCCAGGATCATGTGTGTGGGTGTTTTCTGGATGATCCGTTATCATCTCACTGCTCCTTGGAAATGCTAGAAAAGGTCAGAACAGCCAGAAATGATGATAAGAGGGTAAGAAAAACAATATAATGTGTAGAAAACCCTAAGTCTAAACTCAGCTCTAAAACAAGTCTGGAAGGCTTCCGTGCTTGCTAGCTTTAAACATGACCCAACAACAAATTTGGATCTTTGGGTCTGCTCTCTGAAACCTCAACCTTCACCCTGACATGAAGCTGAACTTCAACAGCAAGTCTGATTGATGTTAAGCCATCTCAGATAACTCTCCCACAAGCAACTCCAAATTATGAATACCTAAGAAATGTCTCTCCACCACCCTCTGCCTGGATCAACATGAACAACCGACATACAGGTCAGTGGGACATTGCAGGAGGAAGACTAACCACAAGGCTGCCCCTAAATACACACTAGTAAAAAGAAAAAAAAATAATCTCTATTTTGCATAGAATGGAGCAAAAAACTGAGTAGTAGCCAAAGCCCTAAACAAAACTCAACAGCTTGACAGCCCTACATATCTGCTCATCTAAATTAGATAGCAGACACAAAACAAGCAATAAAATACAATGTGCACTCTGGGTCAGTCTCCACCCAGTGACACCTTAAAACCCACAATGACCTAAGATCAAACCAAACCCTACCAAAGGAGTTTCTGTTGGGCACAGAACCAGGTGACAGTGGATGACGACTAGACAATTCCTTTTACATCCAGTGCAAACCCGATTGCACTAACGCTTACAAAACCTTTAATCCTAACTCTGCCCTGAAGCCCAGCGCTAGAGAAGCAACCCTGCCAGACCAAAATTATTAGTAAGAAGGTAGCCACTAACCACAGCAGTCCTAAACTTAGCTCAGCAGCTTATTACGTACCAAGCAAAAATCCAGGTTCTCCACCCAGCAATGGAACAAACTCCAGCCTCAAATGATTCTTAACACTAGAGGGGCTGTTCTTGCCAAACACAGAGCTATGTGTAACAAGGTGGCTGTGACAGCATCAGTTCTAACCTTAATTTCCTTCAAAATCCTGAAAAAAAATTACTCCTAACCCTAGTGTAGCATTGAGCAGCACATGCTCACTGATGGTAATAGCACATGATCTGTGTCACCTGCCAGAAAACCAGGTCCTTTGTCCTCCTCTGACATAACCAAACGCAAAGTCCAATTCAGCACCAGAGAAGCAACATCTGCCACTGCCCAAATTTACACAATACCTTTAAACGTAGCTATACCACTTATTATACACATCCAGGAGAAACCAGGAACCTCCTGTGATACCACAACAAACTCTAAATGATCCCTAACCTAAGGCGACAAGGAGATGGCCAGGTACAACAACCTCTTAAAAGCTTGGCTCTCTCCTGATTCTAGCTTTAACATTGCATGAGTGCTATACGTCCAGGATTTAGTATTGTTGCCATCGCTGCTTGATGTACTTTAAGATCAGGGTCAGAGACCCCAATGATCTCGGTCGTTTAGGACGTGTTTCTCATTATTTTGAGGCTGATATAAATCCAGGTCAAGACTCTTACTAGTAGACCTTTCCCCTGTCTATGACCTGGATGTATCTTTACCTTTATAGTTCAAACTGTTTTCTTCTCTGCCTGTTAAAAATTGAATATAAAAAGGCAAAGAGCATTCACTTCCAAAACCTTCTCTCTATATACAGTCTTGAACAGAAAAAAAGAGCAGTTATCTATGTTTCAGTGGTGCATAAACCCAGAAAAAAATATTCAAAAGCAGGTGTTGAAAATGGTTGAGAGATGATGAAACCATGTGACTATGGAGTCCTTTTTCCTATTTTTTTCTGACAAGAGAACTGTCCAAATACTTGTTTTTTATGTATCACCATACAAAGCTGTTGCTGGCATTAGAAAATTGCTCACCTTGAGGACACGTTTCACTTGCAATGAGCTCCCGATATAGATGCAGATACTTGGAAACTGAAAACAAGCTCAAGAGCTCACATCGTTTGCCTGTTTTTTAGAACGCGCTGTCTTACATCAGCAGCATCTTACTAGTGCAGGGACGCATTTCTTGTATAACTGTCTCTACATGGGAGCACTTTATTGGCACTGTCATATTATAAATCCTGAGTTTTCACATCCAGTCAGAAAGAGACGCATCATAAAAATTATATGGTTTAGATAGTGGTTGGGCATTTTTCTTTCAGTCAGAGCTCTTTTGAGCTGCTGTGTTACTTTGTGTCTTACTTTGAACACAGTACAAAATTAATCCACTTCATGGATTCAAGTATGTGCTTTGCATCTAAGCCATCTTATGTTTGTATTCTGTTCAAGGTGAAGAAAATAACAAACAGCTATTCAGATATCCCCCAAAAAGACAAGCGTACAGAAGCTTCTTATATCAATACAGTAGTTGAGGCAAGATCATCCTAAGGGCATAAGCTATCTTTCAACTCTAGCATTATTTTTATTGATAATAAAGCCTACCTTTTTACAATGGCAATACAGGCTGAGGTAAAAGTCCCTTAGACACATGGGAAGATCAGGGTGTTACAAGAAAATATACGTTTCTGTTCTTGTCCTGTAATTCAAGCGTGTCTAACTTCACTTGGCAATAAAGCTGCTGCTTAAAATCCCTTTTTGGTAACAGGTTCTGCAGAACAGAGGAACACAGGTGCTCAAAACCTACCAGAACAGCTGGGATGGTGCTGCAGGTCTTGGCCCTAGCAGAGAAAAAACTGGAAGAAGCCCCACCAGGACAAATAAAGGCAAAAGACGGGGCCTGCCTAGCCCTGGGTCAGACCAGAAAGGACAAGTCACAGCTACGGTCCCATCCACCGCTAGTGCTTTATGTGCTACTGAAGTTAATTGCTTTGTAACAGCCGCCTGTCAGAGAAAACGTTTCCAACATAGCCGTGCAGCTGAATTTCACACAGGTCATGCAGTGACGGGTAAGACCAACCCTGTGATTTCATGGCCATAACGCAAAGCGAAGTTATCTCTCCTCAAAACGTCAGACGTCCTCGGGAAACACCTTCCCTCAGAGAGCCCGCCCTTCCAGCCAGCCCCTTCCACCAGCCGCTTCACAGACGCGGAAACCCACGTACCCCTCCGCTCTCCAGAGCCAGCGCCTCTGGGCCCGGCTCCCCCTGAGGGGCAGGTGGAGGGGAGGCCGCCCGGGCTGAGGGACACCCGGCAGCCCCCATAACGTTCACCCCGGCCCCGCCCCTCCACCCCTCAGAGGCGGGGCGGGGCTCCCGGGCGCACTGGCACCGCCCCGGGAGCCCCGCCCCGCCTGTCCGCCCCGCTCGGGCGGGAAACCTCCAGAGGACCTCGCGCGGCTCCTTCTAGAAGCGGCCGCGGGCGCTTTTAGGCGTCCGCGCCGTTCGCCGGTAAAGCGGGGCGCAGGCGCGCGGCGGGCAGCCCTCCCCGCGCCTGACGCCACGCCTGGCGCCGGCCGGAAGGGCCCGGGCGCGTCCTGCTGGTGGCGGTGGGGGAGCGGCGGTGCCTTCTGGAAGGTTCCCGGCCGGGCGGCCGTTACCGCGGGTCCCATCCGCGTCCATCGGCGGCGGGCGACGATGCCGGAGAACACGGGGGCCAAAGCCCACGGCGGAGCGGGGAACCGGGCCAAGGGCACCTACCAGGACCGGGATAAACCCTCCCAGATCCGCTTCAGCAACATCTCCGCCGGCAAAGGTGAGGTGAGGCGCGGCGGGCGGGCGGCGGCTACCCGCCTCCTTTGTGCTGAGGGGAGGCGGCCACCGGCCTCCCGCCTCGCCGCGGCGGGCCGGGCCGGGCCGGGCTGGGCCCACCGGCAGCCCTGGAGGAGCGGCGCCTCTTCCCGCCCCGAGCCGGGCGGCTGGAGGGGAAGAGGGCGGCGAGGGTTCGCTGCTTCCCCCTCTGTGAGGCGGCCCCGCGCCCCGGGGGAGATTCGGGCTTTCCTGTGCACCGATTCGGGGGGGAAGGGGCGGGCGACGCGTTTCGGGTTGACAGCTGAGCGGTGTCTCGCCCTGGTCTGGGATCTCGGCTGGGGTGCAGCCGTTCCCGTTGTCTCCCCCTGCGATGGGAGCTCGGCATTGTATTGGCAGGAGGTGGTCTTGGGATTTTTAATGGCAGGAAACTGCCAGGGCTGGGGCCAGTGCGTGCTGGGGGATGCTATATTTGGCATTTGACACAAGCCTCGGTCCGATTACTTGGCGTATAGTATGTCCACGTTATTTCTCGATTTTAAAATGGCTGTAATCGAGTGATGGGGTGTTAATTGTTTGGGGAAAAAAAAAAAAAAAGAGCTGTGGAAATCTGTCCTGAGATTGCAACGTTTTATATCGTTCTGCTATTAAGGCTGATTTAGTGCTGGCACAATAACCGGGAACTGCTTAATACTAGGAGACGTTTTCTTTTCAGAAGAAACGTTTAGAATGGTGGAGTGAGTGCTTATAGTTCTTAGATCAACCTGCAAATGTTTGGTTTTTTTTGTCTTCCTAGCTGTTGCCGATGCAATTAGAACAAGCCTTGGACCAAAGGGAATGGATAAAATGGTAATCTTTACACTTAAATTTTGAAAACATTAAGCTTACTGGAGATACTGTGAAGCCCACATGCTTTGTATAGGATGTCATCTTTTGCCTTGAACTTCTTTTCCAAGTTTCATTTATTTAAGGGAAAGTATGAACTAAATGCACATCTTGGTTTGAGAAATAATGTCAGGAGAAATATTTTATATAGAGCATCAAATTAAAGATTTGTAGTTACTGACCAGAACTACGTTTCTCCTCTTCCTTCTCAGATTCAGGATGCTAAAGGAGATGTGACAATCACTAATGATGGTGCTACTATTCTGAAACAAATGCAGGTTCTGCACCCTGCAGCCAAAATGGTAAGTGGTTTTTTTCCATTGCTCAGACAATGGTATGTGTTAGAGCTTAATTTCTGGGACCAAAAAACATAGTAACATTTCACGTGGCTTTGAGGAGCCTTACCCACTAGTGATAGAGCAAGAAATTTTGTGCAGCATGCTCCAGGAACATTTACTTTGATTGTAAGATGTGCTGGAGAGTTCCAGGTCCTTAGTTCTTATCCGGTATTCCTTATGCATAATCCCTCGGGACGTGTGTTAAGACATAAAGGAATCTAGCCCAAACCTTCTGTCATTTAAAAAAGAAAAGTCAGTGATGTCCCAAATCACTAGGACCGAAGAGAATGAAAGAAGAGAATGAGTTACGTTATGGTCAGGTGGTCTGAGGATGCAGTAGTCTGGTCTTTTGAGAAGTTAAATGTAGACTTCTTAGTTTGATTGTGGTTGGAGATGGAAACGAGCTTCCTGTGACCCACCTACAGGAGAGGAAAAGGTAGACCCATTAGATAGGTGTGACCAGTTTTAAGCTTGGGAGAAAAGCTTCTCTGCTTCTGTAAGGAATCTGTTTTACAGGAGTTGTTCTTCACCGAATAGATGTACAAGTATGGAAAGCAAAGGGCAAAAGGTACCAACTTCAAATTAGAAAAGGCATGATTAGTCCTGATACTAAGGTTGATTTCAGTAGTGCTGCATTCTTGAATATATATATTTTTTTTCAATTGTCAGTGTTTGCAATTAAGTAGCATTAAATGTAAACTTTTGCCATAATTTGTCATTTAGTTGGTCGAGCTGTCAAAAGCACAAGATATTGAAGCTGGTGATGGCACTACATCTGTTGTTGTCATTGCTGGAGCTCTTTTGGATGCCTGTTCCAGACTTCTTCAGAAAGGTAAATACATACATTTAATATAAAAGCATGACTGGAGGTAGGTAAGTCCTCTATCTGCTTCCACATGTATAATGAAGCTTAAAGTAGCCATTTCCAGTTTAAACATGAAAGATGACTGGAGTCTTCACATTCAGGTTTCACTTGTGTCCCACTTTCAGTTAAAAATCTGTTCAGCTTTTTATTTTTAGTTGAATGCGTTACTGTTGAAACAGGAAAATAGTGCCTAGGGGATGTGATTAATGTTGCCTTGTAAAAACTCACCTCAATTATACTTGTACTTGTTGCATGGACAGAGAAAGCGTAAGAAAGTATAAATGAAATTTGGGACCAGTGATTCTACCTTTTTTTTTTTATATACTCAGCAAATTTATCACCTCCCATCACTTACAATAGAGGGACCTTGAGAAAGTCTGGTCAGGAAAAGACATGAATTACAGAATGCAATAGTTTGTGTAGGTTCTGTTCAGTTAGCTCAGGATGTTCTCTTGTAGTCTGCTTCCGTACAGTTCAGCAGCTTTTTTAGCTGTCCAACAAGATAACAATTAGGCTTCTGTGTGCACTGGAGATAGAGCAAGAATGACTGAACCTGCAGAGTTCTTTTCTGTCTCAAATCTGGACTTCATAGTGATTTACTTAAACTTGCCTCCTCTCAATACACACCATTTTGCTTGTTGTCCTCTTTCTGGCCCCTACCAACAGTTAGCTTCTGTTTACCTCCTCTCCTGGTACTGGTGGTACTGCTGGACCAGCAGCCTGGCATCCTCTACCATAAGAGGCAGTTAGAAGCTGCCTGTTTTGAAAAGATACAGGGTATATCGCACGCTCCAGAGAAATCGAGGAACTGCATACACAGCTGTGGGAAAACAGTCTTTGAAAATCTGAAATAAAATTACTATTGGGCTCCTCACAGGTATTAACCTCAACAGCGGCAGCTTTAAGAATGCCAAGGGCAAACAAAACCTTTGTCTTCTCAAAAGAAGGTATGTTTCTGGGATGTCAGACATTGCAGGGAAATGTGCTGTACTTGTCTGTGAGGACAAATTATTGGGAACTTTATAGCTTTTTCCTCAGCTTTAACAATAGAAAGTAATAAGGGAGGTCATCTACTCATGAAGAACACATTTTGCTAAAATGTCTTCAATTTATTCTGACATGAGAGTCTCGCTAATTTTAAAATGGAAAGAGAGGATGAGGAGAAAACAAAAAAAACCCATTAGTTTGAAAGCATGACTGTCTAACAACCTTTTTATACTATCCACAGGAATCCACCCTACCATAATTTCAGAGTCATTCCAGAAAGCTTTGGATAAAGGTATTGAAGTATTGACCAACATGGCGCAGCCAGTGGAACTGAGTGACAGAGAAACCTTGCTGAATAGTGCAACTACTTCGCTGAATTCAAAGGTATGACTGATACTTCAACTTTGTACCTCCAGACTAGCTGAGCCTTTCAGCTTTTCCCAGCTGATCCTACTGTTCACTTACCCTGCATATCACAAATCTAATTGGTTTTCCGACATTGGTTACCTTCTCTTAGACAGACTTTTCAGAAAGCCATGGTTGATTAAGAGTAAATTGAAGCACTCAAACTGAATTTCAGTTTGAAATACTTGGTGATCTCGGGTGTTAGTTGTAAGTGTAAAATAAACAAGCTTCAACTGAAAACAGCAGCAGAAGAGTGAGGTGGGATACTGAGAGCTTTTGCCAAGTTTTTGTGTAGGCAGTTCTTGTTCGTGTGGCAGGAACTCCTAAAACAGCATTGAAATCTGGAGAAGTGTGCTAGTTTCCCTTCCAGCAGAATAATCTGTGAAGCTCTCAAAATTCTTACTTTAAGAGTCTAGGAAAGAAATTCAGGTTTCTTCCTTAAGTCCCTAAGCATAGGTTTTCCCACCAACGTAGCTGCTGTTTCCTTTAAATGGAGTAGCCCTTAAGAAGATGCCATATTAAGGCAACTGGCTGATGGACAGGAAGGGAAAACGAGCTTTGTTTCAAAATTCAGGAGTCAAACACTGACATACAATGATGTTATTATTTTGAAATTACTGTTTATCAGTGTTAAATCTCTCACCATTTTTTTTTCTTTACTACTAAATCTTTTAGGTTGTGTGTCAGTATTCTAGTTTACTTTCTCCAATGAGTGTAGACGCAGTGATGAAGGTGATTGACCCCACTACAGCTAGTAGCGTGGACCTCAGAGATATTAAAATTGTTAAGAAGTTGGGGTAAGAAACAATTTGTAACTAGACAAATTTTGTCTATGTGAAATCAGCTTCCCAAAGTGCTAGAGTCATGGATTGTTTTTGTTTCCAGAGGCACAATTGATGATTGTGAACTGGTTGAAGGCCTAGTGCTGACTCAGAAGGTGGCAAATACTGGTGTAACTAGAGTGGAAAAAGCCAAAATTGGCCTCATTCAGTTCTGCTTGTCTGCTCCAAAGACAGATGTAAGTTAAACTATGACTAGAGCACAACCTTTTGCTCTAGTACTTGGGAGATGCAAATGTAATGATAACACATTTTTTTAAGATGTTGTGATGTCAGCTGTATTCCACAGCTATAGTGAAGGTCTGCTGGGTAATGCATGGATATTCATAACTCTTAGAGGACTTATAGTTGACATAAGAAAGAAAATAGTTCAAAAGTTCAGTACTTCTCATCATGTAAACAATCTCTAATAAGACATATTTTACTATCATGCTTGTTTGCTTTGAATCGCAGGCTCCTAAGTTAAAGAATGTGGAACATCTTGACACTTGCTTTTTTTAAGTCAGTAGTTGTTCATAATAGTTGCTTTTTTTTTTTTTAATAGATGGACAACCAAATAGTTGTTTCTGATTATGCTCAAATGGACAGAGTACTGCGTGAAGAGAGAGCCTATATTCTAAATTTAGTTAAGCAAATTAAGAAGGCTGGATGCAATGTGCTGCTGATTCAGAAGTCTATTCTGCGGTATGTTAATTCTGATTTACTGGCTTACTGTGTGTGTTTGGGGGAACAATTGGAATTTTTTGGAATACCTGGAAAATTGAAGCCAAATACTAACAGTCACACTTGGCAGAGTGTCAGACTGGCTGTAGTAGCAACCATACCTTTAGAAAGTACTAGTATTGTCTGTATTTTGAGTTTAATGACATCCCTACTTTGTTGTCTGAAGAATTTCAGCACTGCTAGTAAGAAGCATGCGACTGGCTAGTATGGCCTGGTTACTAAAACAGCACTGTGGACTAACTACTTCCCTCTTGGTTTTAGGGACGCTCTTAGTGACCTAGCCCTCCATTTTCTGAACAAAATGAAGATCATGGTGGTTAAAGACATTGAAAGAGATGACATTGAGTTTATATGTAAGGTAAAGTGAGTTCTATAAATGGCTGTTAAAGTAGCAGCGGTGTTTAAAGTCTACCCCAAAACTAAGTACCCAGCCAGTGTCAGTTTATTATGACTCTTTCACAAGTTTCATGTCCTGACTAGAATGTAAGAGCAGACATTTCCTAAAAAACATTCCTGTTCTGTTGAGCAGTCACGTTTCTAGAAAGATTGGGGACAGATGTAAAAGCCATAGTCCTAACTGCATTTTAGTGTCATATGCAGAAGAATGTTATGCATTATACTTGCTGACTCTGCAGTTCAGGACTTTTTTTTTTATTTCTTTTTTTTTACCCCCCATTATTTTTTCAGACAATTGGAACTAAGCCCGTTGCTCATATTGACCAGTTTACTCCTGACATGCTGGGGTCTGCTGAGCTGGCAGAGGAGGTCAACTTGAACGGTTCTGGGAAACTAATAAAGGTGAGCGAGCAACAAAATGTTAATACCTACTTAACATCTGCCAATTATTTTAATAACAACTAACTTCAATGTGTTTTACTACTGAAGTTACTACATTTAAGTACCTACTTCTAATCCCCGAGTAGCCACCAACCTGGGAAGTGTAGTGGTTTTGCTTAGCCAGATATCAGTACTGGTCTAGAACTTGCAGATACCAACTGAAGTCTCTTTTTGTCCAGGATGTTTTTTTTCAGTCTTAGTATTTGGTTTTATGTTTTAGATTACAGGCTGCACAAACCCTGGGAAAACTGTAACCATTGTGGTACGTGGATCCAACAAACTTGTTCTAGAAGAGGCTGAGCGTTCAATTCACGATGCCCTGTGTGTCATAAGATGCTTAGTTAAGAAAAGGTAATGTCTCAGTTTGGTTAGAGTAATTTAGTGTATTAATAATATAGAAAGCTAACCATTTATGAACTTACTTACATAAAATGAGTTTTTATTTTTAATTTCTGTCCTCAGAGCTTTAATTGCAGGAGGTGGAGCACCAGAGATAGAGTTGGCACTGCGCTTGAACGAGTATGCTCGCACTTTGAGGGGTATGGACTCGTATTGCGTCCGTGCGTATGGTGATGCCCTGGAAGTCATACCATCTACACTGGCTGAAAATGCAGGTCTCAATCCTATTTCAACGGTAACAGAGCTGAGAAACAGACACGCTCAAGGGGAGAAAACAGCTGGCATTAATGTCAGAAAGGTAACAAGTGATTGTGTATGCATAGCTTAAAAAAAACCCAAAACTTGGGCATTGAAAGGAAAATGCATAGCATCAGAACTAAACTGAGGAGAGGGCAAGTTTGTCTCATAATGGTATTCTCCGTAAAATTAAGAGTTGAGGTAGATTATACCTTGATCTCTGGGGCTTTAACAGCTTATCCTGAGTATTGATAATAGCAGGTACTTACATGCCATACCCACATAGTATACCCATCAGTATTATCTGCAGTGGAAGGTGCACGTGTGTTACGAGCAGCACAGTGGGCTAGCTTCTTTAAAATTGTCACCATGTTTAAGCTGGCATAACTACCTTTATCTTGGCTAATTTTGACTGGGTATGTCAAGCACTTGGGGGGAGAAGATGCATACTGTAATATTCCTGTTGAGGATGGAAGAGTACAAGTCCTTTGATAGTCAAATTTAGAGTTGACTGTGCTCAGGATTCTTGTAGTCTAACCTACACAAAATAAAAGCTACTTGTTCTCACAGGGTGGCATTTCCAACATCTTGGAGGAATTGGTTGTCCAGCCACTGCTAGTGTCTTTGAGCGCATTGACTCTTGCAACAGAAACTGTGCGCAGTATTCTTAAGATTGATGATGTGGTGAGTAATGTTTGCATCATGTTTTGTTTAATCTTTTTTTCACAAGCACCAGGATAGTTACTGTCATGTAATTTGCTGTGCTTCAAAATACAATTATCGTGTAGTATTCTCAGTTTACATGCTACTTAGACCATTTGGCCGCCTAATAATGGCAATTGGAACAAAATTAAATGTGTTACAAATACTGTACCTTAAAGTAAGGAGTTAAGAAAGTGACTAAAAAACCAGGATCTTTAAGCAGAAGAGAGGTAATTGTTGGGTGTCCTGAGGACTTCCTGTGCCTGATCGTGTGAACTCTTCCTTGCAGGTGAACACCCGGTAAACTGAATGAAGAAAGTGGGGACTGTGCCCTAGAGCTCCTTCCCGGTAGTCTGGAATATGGTTTCCTCACCAAAAGCGCCTGTGTGAATTGTCTTAAAAGTCCACAAAGGCTTATGTACTTTTATCGGGTTAATTAAAAAAACAAAAACAAAAACAACAACAACCCAAAAAAACCAACAACAACAACAAAAAAACCCAACCTGTTTTCAAAAAGGAAATGCTGTTTATCAATAAACATGCAGTAGTCTACCTGAGTCTTTGCTTTATAGTTTTGGTAGAAATAAGGTAAACTTCTTGTTACATTTGCTTTTCTGTGCTACATGCTCCTACTTAGCTCTGAAAAGTTTAACTGCAAGTCATTAGCTCTTGATATATATTCTAAAAACACCCTTTAATTTCCACTCTAGTTAACATGCTAGCTTAGAGCTGCTTCTCTAAATGTTTTCCATAATGGAGTAGTATTATTTCCCTTAACTATGACTGGCTAGGGTGAAGGAATATCTTTGCAGTGATAGTACTTAAGAATCCTGTCTCATGCTCCTTGCTCTGTTTTGCCTCCTGACGTCCGTAGTGATTTCTGATGCCATCACACGATCCAGAGTGTTACAAAGGGCAGTCTGTACGTGCAGCTTTTTGTATTTCATCCAGCAGTGAAGTGCAAGTGTCAAAACTAAACCTAGTTCTAAAAAGGCAAAGATAATATTACTATAACTAGGCTTATTTATAATTAATAAGGGATTTATTTAAAATCAGTTTTGGATAACAGGTGCATCTCTCTGAAGCAGTTTCAGCTGTTCTTTTGGTCGCTTCCATTGTGGTGGTGGTGAACTCCCAGTTTTGTTCAGGAAAACCCCCGCAGTGGAAGTCTTGGACAGCTTAAGTAATGCACAAACACAGACCACACACACACACTCCCACCCCCAATGAGTTGGTTTTCTCAAAACTGGCTGAGAAGTCAAAAAGTATACTATTTTAAAATAATGCATATTACATTTCTTTAAAACAAGTCACAGGACATTAACATCTACCTACACCTGAAGGAAATGGGTACCCCATGTTTGTGTCACAGCATTGTAGTGCATCAGCTGGACCCACGTTGTTGGGGTGAGCTGTAATGCAGGGGATCTCAGCTACCAGGAAAATCCCGGCTGCCTCAGGATTCATTCAGTGTAGAGTTCATTTGATATGTTCTTAATGTTACATTTTGTAGTTAGAATAAAACACTTTTCAACTTCTAATTCTTAGCCTGAAATTTTGAATTAACCTGTTCATCTTCATTACTGCTATAGTAAGATGACCAGATTCCTCTTCATATTTAAAGGAGAGTGTTTTTTTCATGACCCTGTAACTTGCATTTCTATTTACTGTTGGTCGGATCTGTAGCTTTTGTGTAAACTCCCACCACTTTGTCGACCAGCTATTGAAATACTTTCCTATGACAGCTGTTTAAGTAGAACATTCAGAATAATTCAAATAGTAAAATAAATTAGACAAACGATTTAGGCGTTAATGTTCTGCATTAATTGTTTCTTGGCTGTTTACAAGTGATGCCTTACCCCAGAGGACTACATCCAGCAATGCTCTCTTTTAGTTAAGGTATTACCTTTGAGTAAAGCTTTCCTTCCCCACCATCACAAACGTTCTAAGTCTTGTCAAGAGAATCTTTCCATCCGTTTCTTTGCATAAAAGGTATTTGTAATTTCACTACAATGAATAGGTCCATCAATCGTTAATGCCTCTCTGCAGAGGTGGAAGAATATTCCTGCTGACCCTGGTTTACCCTTATGCCTTAATTGCTTATCTGAAGTGCAAACTTTAAGACGCGAGAAGATTCTCTGCTAACCTGAGGGGGTAAAAAACCGTGGGCTTGTCAAGGAGAGAGTTAGGAGTTCCGAGTGAAATCCTGCAGAAAGGTACCTAAAGATGGGTGCGGCCAGCACGCGGAGGAGCACAGCAGCGAGCAAGGGTTGCGGACGCGGCCGGGTGACGTGACGGACTCCGACGGGTGACGGACTCCAGCCGCCCTCTCCTCCTCCTCCTCTTCCTCCTCCTCCTCCTCGCAGGCGCTCGAGGAGGACGGGGCGGCGCCTGTCCCGCACCCGGAGCGGAGGGTGCCCGCCTGGCAGAAGGCTCGCCTTGGCCGCCGGCCGCTGCCGCCTCTCCAACGGGCTCTGGCGGGCGCAGCAGCCCCTTCCCGGCCCAGGGCCGGCGGAGCCCTGAGCGGAACCGGCCGGGGCCCTCCGCCCCCGCGGCGGATAAAGCGCTCCTCTTCCGCCCGGCGGAGGCGGAGCGGGAGCCTCCCCCGGCCCTCCCGCCCTCCCTCCGGGGCTTCCCTGCGCGCCGGCGGGGCGGAGCGGCCGCCATGGAGGCGGCTCACCGCGCGGCGCTGCTGGCCGCCTCCTGCCTCCGCACCCCGCTCGACCCGCGCACCCGGGCGCCCGCCGCGCTGTACGAGCGGGGGCCGCCGCCCGCCGCCGCCGCGCAGGTACCGCCGGGGCCGCGGGGGTCTGCCGGGCCGCCGCGCCGGCCTGGGGGCGGGTAGGAAGCGGGAAGCGCCCTTGGCCGGTCGTCAGGCGAGCGGGGGGGACGGGCGGGAGGCCTGAGGCTGGGGGACGGGCTGGCCTTAACCCGGCCGTACCGGCTCCGCAGGCCGCGTGCCCTTGCCCCGCAAACCCGCCCTGGAGAGGCGGGCCTCCGCTCGCCGGCTGCCCCGGGAGCCGAAGCAGCCTTGTGCCGGCAGGTTTTCGCCCCTCTCGGCAGTGACCCGCGGCCCAAGCGCGCACACGCGCAGACGGGGCGGAAGCTGACAGAGGGTCCTGCTGCCGCGCCCGGGCGCCAGCGGCCTCTTCATGAGCTGTACGCCCCGGGCGTCGAAGCGCGACTGTAAGAACTGGCGATGCCCGAGCCCAGGGAAGAGGCCCGGATCGTTCTGCGGATCGAGAACGGAAAGCGGGAGGGCTATGCACAATGTCAGAAGCGGCAGGTTCAGGAGGTGGATGGTGCCTTTCGCTGGGCGTCCCGTAGCAGCGTTTTAAGTTTGCTTCTTTGCTCATGTAATTCATGTTGCATTAGGTCACTATGCTACGCAAAAAACGAGTTACAGATCTTTGCAGTGAAAAGCTGACAAAAACATGAACACAACTTTTTGTTGGAATGTCAGAGCTTATTAAAATGCCTCTGTGTGGAAAAGTATTATTCTAATTTTTGGATAAAGAAAGGGTCCTGTAATTTTTTAAAACGTGGTGGTTAAAATAACGTAAAGGAAGCCTTTGTAATGCCGACTGACCTGGTTTTAGTAACTTCTCTAACTTGTGTAAGCTTTAAAACATTTAAAGAATGTGCTTACCTGCACACAGCTGCAAGCTGCCAGACAGTATTGGAACTATAAGCTGTGCAGAATTCCTGTCACTTCACAGTAAGCTATGGAAATGGGAATAAACATTTTTACACAACATATCTAATGATTTATTTTTAGAATGCTTACGGAAATGGGAGGCAGAGAAGGTTCTGTTGTGCTTGTGTTTGCTTTTAAAGAAAGGCTTTTTTAAAGCTGCATGGTAATCAAGGAAAAATTACACTTTACAAAATAGTTAAACTGTTTTCTTTTGATAAGTCCTTTTGATCATATTTCCTGGTATAAATGTATTGATTACAGGGACAGACTTAGGAACTTCACATGCTTTAAATAGGACCCTTAGGATATAAATCATTATGCAATAAGATTATTCCATGTAACTGCACTAACATTTGTATACAGGTACCTCTGTTTGGTGTTACTGTATCGTTCATTAGACTTAATTAGGATAAAGCAATATTAAGAACCTTGTTCCCCTTTCTTTTAACAGTCAGAAAGCTTTACAAACATCTCTTCTAGGATGGTTTTGATTTGGATTCCAATACTGACAGAGAGCAGACACTCTCTCTAAATAGGGACTGTGACAAGTGGATAGACTTTTCCAAAATGTGCAATTCAAATCAAGAATATTACTTGAAGTTAGAAGAATTGAAGAATGCCCACTTGGAGACCATGGCAAAATTAGAAAGCATGTATCGGAATAAACTGTATTTAAAAGGAGTACAGCCCTTGGACAAGAAAAGTGCTGCTTTTAACGTGTGTTGTAGGTAAGTTTGGTGGTACCTTTTATCTGAAGATTCTCAAATGCTTTGCAGACATCTGTAAAACAGCAGGTTTTTTTCTGGGACTGGAAAGTGTTACTCTCCCCATTTCCTATAAGCAGATAATCACAGAAAAGTTAGTTTTAATAACAAAAATGCTTATTCACCTTGCTAACAGACTGTGAGATTTACAAGCGTGTGCACAGCAGAGACTGGGCAACAGGTTTAGTAAAGCATGGTGCCTTTCTTTAAGAAGTACTGACTTGTTCAGGATTGGCACCTACTTAAAACTATGATCTGGTGTGAGTGCTCAGTGTGCTTCTCTTTTCCCTTCTCCTCTTCCCTGCCAGTGCTGTTCATTTTTGTTTCCAATGATGATACCTTAAAGTGGAAGTTACTGGCTTTGCATCCATGTTGGACTGGACCCAAACCAACTTTTTTTTTCCTTTTTTTAAAGGCCAACTTGGGAGAAGAGCTCATATCAGCCTCTAAATTTACACAAATCCTTTTCAGACTCTGACTTAAGTGATCCCTTAGGCTCAAGTATATCTGATAGGTCTGACAGAGAATTAGCATTTGAAGAAAATGGTAGTGAAACTGGATCATCTGCATTTGCTAAGCAACGGATCGAAAAAATGTGGGACGGGTTCTCTGTGGAAGACTACATCTCTCACACCAAACGCAGCTTACCAAGCTCACCAGCCTTCAGAATGATACGGAAGAAACAGAAAGCATGGTCACCAAAAGTTACTGTGCCCAAGCCTTTCCAGATGACTATCAGAGAAGCTAGAAAAAAAGAACAGAATGTCAAATCAAAGTCACAGATTGAAATGGAAAACAACTTACTGAAGAAGCAACTAGAGGAAGAAGCAGAGTGTCAGAAAAAATTCCGAGCCAATCCAGTGCCTGCTGCTGTTTTCCTTCCACTCTACCATGAAATCCTGCAACGAAACGAAGAACGCAGGAGGTCTGTGAAAGAGAGAAGCAAACTCAAGCTCTTGGCTTCTCAGAAGCCATTTAAATTCCTTGAACGAGAGAAGCAAAGGAATGAAATTAGGAAAATGCAATTAAGAGACCTTTCTGCACCTGAAATGATAACAAACCTGTTTAAAGCAAAACCAGTTCCTAAATGTGTTTATAGTCCATCTGTTAACGAAAAGCTAAGGGAGGAAGAGCTCTGCAGAGAAATCAGGATCAGAATGAGAGCTGAAGAGTTGCTACGTAATTCATCTCTACCCACCAGCAGACTGGCTTTAAAAGATACCAATAAAAAGAAGAAACACAAGTGCATTGAACCACAGGAAACAGAACATAAACCCAAGATCAAATCAAGTGTTCCAGATTTTGAACTACTACACCAGAAGTTTCAGAAACGGCTCCTGCAACAAAAACAAGTGAAACACCTTACAGTCTGTGAACCTTTTGATCTTCGTACTCCATATATTCCCTCAAACAAGGGGAAGATTTTGAAGGACATTCAAGGGGATGAAGAAAAGTTGAAAGAAACACGCTGGCCATATGCCTCTCCAAGACATAAACCTCAAATGAGACATTCAAGTGCAAATTCGCATCTCTCAGGATTTGGAGAATCTAAATCACCAAGAATCACAGAATCCACAAGACGGCGGCTACAAGCCTTAAGGTGACTACTTCAGTGGTGCTCTGCATTTTATATATACTTTAAGAGTAGACCTCTTTTGTATTTCTAACTGTGTAGTCAGTTCTTCCATATATGACTTAATGCATTAATATAAGGGTTTAATTATAATGTAAAACTTAAAGTATTTAAATATAGGACTTAATTAGTATTTATGATTGTTAAACCGTAGAATGTCCGTAGGAAAGGGACAAATGACTGCCGTTTCCCAGGATATGCCTGAATCCCTTAAAATGGCACATACCTTGTGTCCTCTTATGCCAACCCTGTTTCCACCCTGTTTTTCTCTTTTGAATCTCCTTTGCCAAAGTTTCCTTTGAAGTCTTGCTCTTGACTTAAAATGAATTCAGCCTTAGTTTATTTTTCCACCAGGGATTCACTTGAGGAAAAGAGAAAGCTGGAAGAACAACAAAAAAGGAACAGAACAAAGCAGAAACAAAGAACGAAAAAACTCCAGAAAATTGTAACAGCTCGGGCTGAGGCCAATGACCCACATCAGAGCCTAGCTCAGATGTCTAAATCCAAATTAAAAACATTCAGGTATTTTGTTTCATTCCCCTGAATCCTGAACCTCTCATTCTACGTTGTATGTTAAACATACAATGTAAAAAATAGCATAGTCTAAGTTTACATAATTACACATTTGGTAAATTATACACTGTACCAGAAGCTAGTAAAAAAGGTGGCCAAGTTTACTGTTTCAACTGGGAAATTGTTGCCTGTTCTAATGATTTAAATCTGTAAGTTCCACCTTACAGTATTATAGATTAGCTAACAGGAGACTCCTGTGTTTTCTCAATTGACATACCAACTAAAGAGGAAAAGTTTCAAAAAATCAAAAGGAAAAGGAATAGTGTAGTTACAGAATATCCTTGCACTGCTGGATTGATAAGATGTTGGTACAACTTTGGTGCTAGCTGTCTCCTACAGTAGTAAACATTTCACAATTCAATTCTTTGTCCCAGCAGGTCCCCACTTAAGAGGGAAAATTAGAGCAGGAATATTATTTTAACTAAGCACACGTATCAGCAGCTAACGAGGAAGCTGCTGGTGCTTAGGAGGAATGGAATCCAAAGTTACCTTTAGTAGAGATACAAATTCAAAGATGGTTTCTATATGACTGAGGAAAGCGGTACACATGGAAAAACATCAGAGCCTGCTATAAGCTCGAAGTCCAGATGGCTCCAGCTTTCTGATGCTAATCTGACTCCACAATTCCTGCTGGACCTTGTGTTTGTGGCTAATTTAACCATTTCTGCTTCTTGTTCTTTATAATCCTAGGAAAAAAAAATTAGTCCTGTTTGAATAAGTCTTTAGTGAGGTTTATAATCTGTCTTGGCATGATGGCACTGCAGCAGTATCGTCCATTTATGGTGCTGTTACGTGGAGATGGTGAGAGGTACTGACTGCTCTGCCCCTGCTGCTTCATGCACAGGCAGGATTCTTGGGCAGTGAATACGAATCCTAATTTCCAGTACCCAGGCAAATTGCCAGTAACTGACAGTAGTAGAACAAAACAATACAAGGGTGAACTATCATGAGATATGCCTGATTACAAGATTCATAGCTTGGACTAGCAACTTTTAAATTACCATACTAAACTTTAAGGTGTTTGGAATATGGTCCAGGATAGAGATTTTTCTGAAATGAGGGTGGAAGCTAGGGCTGTCTTTATGGCTGAGTTGAAAGGTAACTAATAAGGTTTCCTCATTCTTTTTTTGCTTTGCATGGATCTCTTCTTTCTTTATAGCTAAAATAGAAAACTGTGGATTTACTCTTAATAGACTTTAAACTCTGGGCTGTTACAAGCAAATTTGCTAAAATAGTGCAGCACCACGTGCAAGACAATACTGCACGTTGTTCCACCAGCAAACTTTGTAATGGTTATTCAGCACCAATGTTGCTTCCCTGTGACCAGAAAGAGAAAATGCAGCAGAGACTGAAGCACATACGTTCTCCCATGCTGAAAGCATGAAGTGCAGTGGCTCAGCTGGGATATGCTAGAAGCAGCATTGCAACAAGCATTTTGCTTGGCCATGTGGGCGGTCAGTGACTATCCAGCATACATCTACGCACACCCACCACCTCTCCCAAAGACAGCTGAAGCCAAAGCACACGTAGGAAGAAGCAGGAGTCTAGGAGAAGCAGGGCTTACACAGGGTCCCGGAGAGCAGAGCTGCGGTGGTAGAGATGCAGGTCAAAGAGGGCAGTCCCTTTTAACTATTTTGCTGGAGTCAGAGCTGAAGCACAATTGCTTTTTTAACACAACCACCAAATACTGTTAAGAACAGGAGCTTTATAATGTAAGTATCCTTGGGCAGATGATCTGCTGACTGTAGGACAGAAGCAGAAAACAATCTCAGTTACAGCAGCAGGGAGGAGAATTAAGAGAGACAGTGGGTGTGTTTACAGATTTGATTTGAGTTCATTCAACAGTGAACTTCACATTACAGTATTTAGCTTAATCAGATTTCAGGAGTATTGTAAAACACTCATGCTTAATTCTTGTCAGCGCATAAAATTATGCTATTACAAAGCAAGATTACTTCCCTAGTGCTGATGCATTAAGGCTGGTACAAGTGCTTAACTTGATAATGCTTATTTCAGCATAGGCTGGGTAATAAGGTATATTAATTTAAGTGCTCTTCTAACAGCTAATTAGGTTTGTAGAAAGCTGCCCGAGAGAGCAAGCAAGTAGCAACAATTAAGTTCACTCCCTCAAAATGGTGAATAACTTGCCTTAATGCACAGCCATATTGCAGAAATTCAGAGGATGGTAAGGGAAAGAGGCAGGAGGAGACAGAAGTGTAAAATGATCCCTAGCTCTCATGCTCGCCCTTAAGTATCTGACTTAGTAATGCTAGAGCTGGCCCAGTACAGAGGCAGCATCACAGAGAGGTGTCTTTGTTCACACACCGAGGATTACAGCCCATGCTACCTGGATTATCTAGTGCTTGCCATGATCTGAGATACCATTTCAGTTGATGAATCAACAGTTTCATCATCCTGCTCTATTGACTGGGCCCTTGACAAACCATCTAGGGAAAAAAGTGCACCGTGATCCAGAATGTGGTCACCCCTCTTGTCAGACAGACTGGTAAAGTAGCAAGGTTCTCATCATCAAACTTTACCTTGAAGTACTGATTTTTATTCAATTATACTAATCTCCTATGGTGTATTCTGTTTAATTTTGCTTAGAACAACTGGAATATCTGTATTAAATCAGCATTTAAAAAAAACCCCAAGTATCCAAATTTAAAAAAAACCCTAAGTATCCAAAAAACCCCTAAGAATCCAAACTCAGATAACCTCTACTTAACCTCGCTAGCCAGGACCCCTCTCTGCTTATCCAAAGTGACTACTTCAGAGACAGTTTTGTTCAGTACTTACAGGCAAGCAATTGCTGTGAAAATGAGACAATACACCTCAGACCCTATAACCACCATAAAATAATTTACCTTTTATGTATCTTTAAGTATAGTATTTAGTTTGTTATGAGCAATTTAGCTGGTGTAGAAAATTACTTCTTGTATTATAAATTAATAATAATTTTCCTTGTACTCTATTTCCCTTAGGAATTATGAGAAGCAGAGAATGCAAGAGTATTTGCAAGAGTTACAAGAAATGGAAGAAAGAGTAAAACAAAGGCCATTGCTTTTTGAAAGAGTCACTCAGGTTGTCTTACTTCTGTATTACTTCTTAATCTTCTCTTCAAATACTGCATAAGACATTTGTAGTCAGACATTTTTAGAAGATATCTGAAAAAGACTTTTGAGACCAGTATTTGGCTGTTTTAATCTCTGTTGCCCCATCTCCATATAAATATTACGAATTTATGTGACTAAGCATTCATGGCATGCTTGCACAGGGAACTGAGATGGCTGTTGTAAACGTGTTGTCTGATTCGGTTACAGCATGAGTAATTCTAAACACAACAAAAAATTACAGCAAAAAAATATGAGAGGTTTAAGTTGGAAAAGAAGTGGTAAGAAAATTCAAGTATTCTTAGTGTCTACTGTAAAGCTCAGGTACAGTATATTTTTATCTGTCCATTTCAGTACAGCTGGTAGTGTGGTCCCTGACCTCTTTCCAGACCCAGAGAGGCAGCAAGTCGTAGATCACTGGTTCCCTTGTCCCTTCTCTCCGTGTGGGTTTCCTCATCTGCCATCGCTGCGGGGCAGGAGCATCTGTGTAGATTGGAGGACAAGTCCTCCTTGCTCAGATATTACATGGAGGAACAGAATTTACACCCTCAGTTTCAGAGGCAGAGATACACATCTGTATAATTTGTTAAACAGCACTGTAAGAAGGTGAATCGATACTACTTTTTTAGGGCAGCCGCTCCCAGAAAGGGAAGACAGAGGAGGAGGAGAGGGGATAAGGGAGAAGCCCTAGAAAGACTACATCTGATTTTCTACATGTCCACATCTTCCCCCTCCTCCCTCAATAGCTATATACAAAATATATAGCTCTTCATTAGCCAGTGGGCGCAGGGAGCAAACTGGATTTAAACTAGTACAGAAAAGGAATATCTAGGGTAAAGTTTTCAAGTATTGTTTTCCCATTCTTACCTGCAGCGAATAATCATTCAACTTGTCAGGCGCAATTAATGAAAAAGTATTAATACAAACAAATGAAAGTATCAAAAGACAGGCATTTAATGCATTTAGATGACAAATAACCATTGTGATTTTCCTACAGAAAAATGCCAGAATAGCTGCAGAAAAGCATTATTCTAGCAGACTGAGAGCGCTGGGGATTTGCCCAGAGTTTGTTTCAAAGAAAGGAAAAACAACTAAATTGCTACAATGCTCCAGTGCTGAAGATTTTAATAACTCCACTAATGCCAGAGAAAGGTAGAGATTTCTAAAGGCTTTTTTTTTTTTTTGCCACTACATACCTAGTAATTAGAAACTAATTTTTGATGTGTAAGGTTAGGGGTTTTGGTGGGGTTTTTTAATTATTTGTACTATTTCCCAGGTAAATATTTGACTATGTAGTTAGCTTTACTAATGTTAGCATTAGTATGTATTTTTAATGTTTTTTTCCTTAATTAAATATTATTTCATAAATCAGAGGAGAGCACTGGATATGTTAGGCAATTCACGTCAAAGAAAAATGAAGAAAAACATTTTTTATTTGTTCCTTTCACCAAAAATTCTGGCAGGTTGCTAGTAAGTCACTTAATTCTGCATTACCTTTACTGATTTTTAAAATAAGCCTTATAAAAAATAATTTTCAATATCCATTAGGTGTTACAATTTAAAAAGAAGCAGAAAGAAAAAAATTGAAATATATAAGCAATACTGTTGAGTTACTTTCTAGCATAAAAGGAGACTCTAGTGTCCCCCCTTCCCTTTTCCTTCCCCAGTTCCACCCCAGCCAAGTCTACCAGGTTTGTCCTAGATTACCTGAAGGTAGTTTAAAACCTACTAGAAAGCATCTTACCTGAAAATAAAATCACACATAGAAATTGTCTTTGTAGAGTCATCGAGGATAAAGTGAAAGAAAGGGAATCCTTTGAGGAAGCAGCTGACAGCAGTCCTTGGTCTGAGCAGTCCTGGGAGGAGGAGGAGGAGGAGGGAGAGAAGAGGAAAGGCATCAAAACCTCCACCCAGGATGGCCAGTACAGTGAGCTGGAGGATGAAGAAGAGGCAAGAGCCAGCCCTTATGCTCATCAACCTTGCCACTCAGGGGAGGCTGGGTCCAGCCCCTCCCCTGACCAGCACCGTGAAGAGGAGGAGGAGGAGGAGGAGGAAGAGGAAGCAAAGGCAGGCCTGTCGCTTGGCCATTCCCAGGAGGAGGAGAAGGATCACTCAAGACCCAGCTCTCGGTCAGGCCAGTCCCATGAGTGTGAAGAGGAAGGTCAGTCTGACCCTGAAGCTGAGGGTGCCTTCAGATATGAGGATGAGGAATATGAAAATGATGATTCAGAAGAGAAACCTAGTGATGATGAAGCTGACTGAAAGGAAGGCAGACAGGATGGCCTGGGGCTCAGGAACCTATTTCATTGCTGGCAGTGAAACGGACACCAAAGAAAAACTTGGTGCTTTGCTACTGATAGAAAATTCTGTCAATTTAAACCGCTTAGCTTAACAGTCTTGCCAGCGCAGAAATTTTGTCTGTTTTCCAGTAAGAAAGATCAAGTTACTAATTTCCACCAAGAATTTAATTTTATATTAATCTTTATTCTAATCTTCGGTGATATTAGTGCACCTCTGTTCATAAAATGAATTGCAACCACTATTTAATAATAATGTCTTGCATGCTGTGTTGGTAAGTACTGAGGTCTTAACATGTCCAGCTCTTTCTGCAGGCTAGCGAAGCCAGATGAAATTTTGGAGTAGTAATTTACCATTATCAGCACCTCCCAGTCTCAAACATTTCAGTACTTCTGGGGTGTCCTCCTGCGATAGCTTCTAGGACAGCAGTGAATAGACCAGGGTTTGTTGTGCAAGACCTCTGACTGTTTTTAGCAGAGCAGCTGCTTGGAAGACAACTTGCTATGCAGTTAGACAACATGGCCAAATTAATCTGTTCAATTCCTCCCTCCTCTTCCCATGGAGTCCATCTTCTGCCCACTTAAGTGAGCTGAATCGGCTCAGAGGTGGGTCAGATGAGTGCCAGGGCCAGAAAAGATTACTACTTTTGGAGGAAACAAGCTGTTGTATCAACTCAACTACTTTGTCCAGCTAAAATATTAACAGTATTGCCATCACCGAAGGCTCTCCCTACAGAGGAGAAAATGCCTAGGATACACTGAGAGCAGGCACTTAAACTTTCACAGAGATTTTTAATGCTTACAGACAAGTAAGGTAGAAGAGTAGGTCAGTAGAATAGTATGTTCCATAGTGCAGATCTTGCATTACTGTCTAACCAAGCCCTAAAACTGTTCTTTCGTCTCCATTTTGTTTTGAAGAGCTCATCCCGTGGTGATGTAAAATCATTCTTCCTAACATAGTGACAAATGCAGACATTAATCTTCAAATTTCTTTATTGAGACAGTAAACATACACTGTAAAGCAAAAATCTTACTACATCAGATAAAAATGTAGCCCAGCAACTCTAGGTGCATGAAAGTATGGAAAGAAGTGCTTTACTACCTTTTTGTACACACTTGCTACTCAGGACTTCTGCTACTACACAACAAAGAATGCAAATGGAAGGTTTGGGTTTGTTTGTTTGGTTTTTTTCTTCTGTATATCAGTAGTACCTTCTCCTACTATTACAAGCTTTCTTGCTAACCTGTCGTATGCAATGTTAGGAGAGATAGTAAGTAAAAGAATGCATCCATATAATAACAGACCACAAACAAGGATTTCAAACAAGCTTTGTCTGGACAGTACAATGCAACATTGCACAGGTACTCAAAACATATTCATTGAATAGTAAATGCATTTGTTAAAACTATCAGGTTTGCAAAAGCGTCTGCAGTGACTAACAATAAGGATTTTTATTTTTTTATTATTTTCTTCCATGCCGCGTGCAAGAGCACGAACTAAATCTGTTACTATTTCTTCCTCCTGACTTTGAGAAACTGTAACAATGTTTGGAAGATTTTTATCATTATTACTTTTATTTATTTTTTAAGTGTGAGCATAGCTGATATGAATTTGAAACTTATTTTTTTACTTAAATAAAATATCCATTGTATATATGTCATAAATGAAAGTACTATTCATTACTTAACAAGGAAAATCAGTTTACAATCTCCAGTAATACCCGACAACCTCACAGTACAAACTCAAGGTTGGTTTGCTTGTACTTGTCAGTATTCTATAATTCTGAAGAGTTGTACAATGTTACTGAATTCATAGTCACGTGTTGCTGTTATTTGTCTCTTTAGTAAATCAAATTTGTTTTGAAAGAAGGCAGAGGAGCTCTAAATGATGTTTTTCTTAAAGATTATTTGAAGAGGTTTCAAATCAGAAAAAATTCACATCCTTTTTTAAGATCTGACAGCACTCAACTAAGTGTTCTAAAAGAACAAATAAATAATTGTTGAACTATTAAAGTAAAAATATTGCTAAAACTCCATTGAACTGGAAGGAAGTAGCAAAAACAATGCTTTTTTTTCAAGGTTTTAGAAGAAGGCATTCAGGACCTGCGTATAACTTAGATCAAGTTTTTCACTGAATTTTTACTATATTAACCGTACTCAGAACAGAATTAATGAACACGAATAAATATATTATAACAAGGAAGAGTTAGTACAGCTTTTGGAGGTTAGGCCTTAACTTTTTTAGCATTTCTGAAAAAGCCAAGCAGAATCATGTGGACTAAGGGGATCCAACTGATATGATTTACCTAGATTTCCAGGAAGCATTTGACACAATTTGTTATCAGAGGATCTTAAAGAAACCAACCTCATTGTAGGAAAAGAAAAGTCTTCATGAATTAGTAATCAATTAAAAGTTGAGGAAGGAAAACATCAGTTTTCACAGTGTAAATGTGGTTATTGGCAGACATTCGGTGAGATTAAAACTGTTCAGCATAGTCAGAAGAGAGCTGTAGTATCCATTGCAAAGAGTTTGCTGAGGTCATAGAGTTATTCAGTGCTGTGAAAAAATGAAACTAACTGCGAAGAACATGCTGAAGGATCTTGTGACAATGATAGAAGAAGAACAGATATACTTCAGTTTTAATAAGTGCAAATAAATGCATGTGAAGGTAAAAAATATTCCTAAACTATACAATACTATGCACTGAAAAAAAACCAATTCCGTCTTGAATACTGTATGCGGTCCTGGTCCTCCCATCTCAAAAGGGATTTATTATGTAACTGGAAGAAGGCAATAAGAATGATCAAAGAAAAAATGGTTTTCATATGACAAGAAGGTAGTTTGGTTTTCATATGACAATATATACTAGGATTCTTTAATTTGGAAAAGATACGAGAGATCAAACTTTCAGATATTAAAGGAACCAGTTATGGAAATTACTTTGAGCAGCACAGATTTTCAAAGTGGAAGAACCATGAAATTTAAGTCAAAAAAACTGTTCAAAAATTGCATTACAAACAAGAAACAGATAAGCATTCCAATAAGGAATTAAAAATGAAATAAATAGCAAAGAAAAATCACAGATGACAGAACAAAAATGGGGAGAGACAGGTCAGGATGAATTAAACCTCACGAAGCAAAGTACAGCAGTGAAAAATTCTTCAAACAAAGAATAAGAGGCATGGACACCATGCTGTCATGAGATGAACAATAGGCTGGCCTAAAAACCAAGTCATTATTTGACTTTTGTGGGTTTTTTGTCAGGAGGATGATTTAAAATGTAGACAAAGCAGGAAGAAACTAACAGGATGATGGCACTGAAATGAAAATTACTATATTTAAAGAAAAAACCTCAATAACCTCAACAACCTCAACATGAAAATCCAAATCCAGGTGAAAGATATTGGTAAATTACCAAGATGCAGACTAGTACCATAGGAAAGGAGAATAGAGTATGTAGTACTTTGTCAGAACTCAAAACATTTAGATGCGATTAACATGGAGGAAAAAAAAAAGTCATTTGATTCACAAAAGATGATATAATAGAAGCATTTTAAGGTAAGAAGCTCATTAAAGGAGAAATGATGATGAGTTATGCTTTCAGGGAAGCTACCTAGCAGGAATGAGATTAATAGAAAAGTTTCTCACAGGTTATTGAATATTCTGTCTTTAATATTTTAATTAATGGCAAAAGCACAAAAGTAGAAACATGTTCAAAAATTTGCAAAGAAAATGAGGAAGGTGTATCCAAAAAAAAGGATTAAAAATACCACATGGGAAGAGGAGGATAACTTTGCATGTAGACTGTACTATTAAATATGAATTTAAAAAGTGCAAGAATAACATCTCTTTAATGGGAATTTATCGCCTGAAGCTGTAAGGAGAGAGACCCAGATTACTTGTTGAGCAACGGATATCGAACCACAAAATGTGATCATAAAAAAAGGCAATGGAATCAAAGGATATGCCAGGCACAATATTTCCAGCAGGATTGGAAGAATGGTACTTGTAAGTCCACAAACACTACAGATCTCATTCTGGGTTTCTAAGTGATTGTCATGGTACTGAATGTGAGCAATAGCCTTGGTTGGAAATTCTGTACTAAACTTCCCCCCTGTGTATCTGCTCACATCTGCCACAGGTTCCCACTGAGATAAGCTGTAGCCATATCCACCACGCTGGAGAAGGTTGATATTACTGGCAGTCTGAAGGGTCAGGATTATCGCTTGGCTGCAAGGCACTGGCTTGCAAGTGTATATAATTTGTAGGGGATACACATTCCAGGAAAGGGAAGCAGATTCTGGAAGTTTAGTGCTCGCAGGCAGTGTTGTTGCTATAGAAAGGCTCTAATATCTGGTGAGCTCAGGCTGAAAATGGTCATAAGGTCACAGGACCTACACTGTAATAGGCCATCTGCATTTACTGAAGTTTAGAGACATCAGAAATGATGTGGTTTTAGCAGTTCCACATGAAATTCCACATGAAAAGGAGTATCACTGCCAAGTAAACCAAATAGAAGTACAAGGCCCATAGAGAAATAAAAATTAAGTAACCGCCAGATGCAGTGCTCCATGTGACTGTTCAGCACCCATGCCCATCTAACTTGCACTGAATACAGTGTTAATATTGACAGGTTGTACATAAAGCCTGTTTATATATATTTCTAACTCTCTCTATGTTTATCTGTATCATTATATATATTTCTATGTTTTGAAGTAAGAAACCAGAATTTTTGGATATCATGCTTTTTCTGGGTGCAATGCAATGTTGTTGTATTGTTCTGGGGGAAGTCAGTAATAATTTTGAAAGCTAACATAAAAGTGCCACTTGAACACTTCTAAAAACAAAGTGTCCACCTTTGAGAAATAGGGCTCCAAAAGCACGGTACCCAGCTGGACTCCAGTGAGGCTATGGGAGGCAAGAAGAGTTGCTACTGTGGACTGTTACAAAACATCTTGAGCTTTGGCCAGACAGCCTCCCCTCTTCAGGGGGTGTTTCTATCTTTTGGTTTGCCTTCCAAATTGACCTGCATTTCTCAAGTGTTCTTTGTATATACAGTACCACTTCCTCTAGAAATCATCTTCTCGTGTACGTGATTACCACAACATCAAGCAGGAGGTTGCATTCTCTTTCCCTTTGAGGAAAAAACTATTACATCATTACCTTTTACAGCTGTTCCAAATGAAGAGAATAACAAAAGAATTCAACTTTTTGAAGAAAATATTTAAAGTCATCACTATTTTGAAATTATTTAATCATGGTCTCATTTAGAATCATCAGGCTTCTGGAATGGCAGAAAGTAAAATACTTGCCTGAGTTTAGCAGATAATAGGCACTCTAAAGATCAAAATATATGTTAATTATTTCTTAAAGTATGTCCATACAGTTGTCCACAAATTTAAGTCAAACATCAGTTTTGTATGCAGAATACATTTGTCTAGGAATACTAACTAGTCCATTATTACAAGATATGGCAACTGCATGCTTACAAACATTAACATGCAGAAAAAATTAGAAACAGTCTGATGTCTGTCCTCCTCACCCTTCAGTGGAATTTCAGTCTTACATCTCTGGTAGTATAATATTTTGGTAATTACTTGGCTTTAGGAAAAAGAAAAAAAAAGAAAAAAAAAAGAAAAAAAGGAAAAAAAGAAAAAAAAGAAAAAGCCCTTGCATACTCCAGCAAAACTCAGAATTGCTTCTTTCTTCAACAGGAATTTCAGGTATTTGAGGAATGCCAGATCAGAACTAAGACTTACAATGGTATCAGAAAATTCTGGTCCCTATTGTATACTAAAAAAACCTAGCAGTCAGATGAAGGAGCAGAGAAATCAGGGATCACATGAATAAGGCAAACTGCACAAAGTTGTAGGACCTGATGTACTGCTTTAGATACTAGTTTTCTATTAAGGAATAACAGCATTAAGAGGCTTCCACTGCACTAAGTGTGCACAAAGACACAGAAATAAATCCCCAATCCAGTCTTACAAGGCATCTGCATATTTCAGAGGAAGAACATCACGTTTACTCACAGAATAAATCCTTTCATGGACAGCTGAGCATATAAAACAGCTTGCTTGTGCCCAAAGAGCACAAGCTCTGTCCTCCCCATCCTTTCTTTTCCTCCTTGTTTTTCAGATGCTTTCATTGAGTCAAATTAACTCGCTAAAATAGCTCAGCCAAAAGAAGGGGGTGAGGTTAGGAGATGACAGGGACAAGCAGGACTTCAGCCTTTTAGTGCTGGCCAGTTATGATCAGCGTCTCACAGAACTACATCTCAGGATTAGCCACATGAGAAAATCCCTCACATGCTTAAGTGGCTGTAGTACAGAGAAGACAGATGTTTATGGGCAAGAAATACACTGCTTTTCTGATAATTAAGACTGTAAATGAGACTATGTTTAATGTTGTGAATACAAATGGTACCATGGAAGCCAGTTGTTAACAGGACTGAAAACAAGCATATTTGCATTTGCACAGCTCAAAGCTTGCTACTAGTAATTAGGGCTTACTAACAATAAGCTTATTACTAACAATAGTTAGGCAGGTTAACAATAAGAAGGTTAGTGAGAGTAAGCAGGTTACTGATTACTAATAAGTAACCACACTACCAACACAGCTAGGAATTTCTAGTTGCCAACACAGTGAGTTGTTACAAACCGTCCTGTTACCCCACGTTATTCAGGTCATCACTGTGTTTTCAAACACAGCCTTCCACTTACAGATGTACATGGTTCTCATGCAGGGCTTCTGTTAACTTGCTATACTTTTTAATGCATATTTCACGCCATGCTACATTTTCTAAGATGGATAAAAGATACACAAATTACATTTGTAATAGGTAGTAAAAGCAAACAAACAAAAAATCGGCTCTTACAGCTGTTATTGTGTGTGCCTCACTCTCATTAAGTTCTGCTCTGGGAAGCTCAGTCCAGTAACACCTTTATCCCTGAAGGTACTGGAATTGCCAAGGGCACCATCACAGATAGTCAAACAATGAACTTTCAGATCTGACACTAAAGGGGCCACACAAACAGCTCGGTGTGAGTTAACACATTCCTTGATGATGACCAATCTGGGGTTTTGAATTCAAAGAGTTTTCTAAGCAAAAAAAGCAACTCCAAATATTACACAGCAGAATCTCAGCACAAAGTGCTAAGGCTAAGGCTAGTCTGACCAACACAAAGGGCCTGCTTATCATACCACTGCAAAATATCCATTATTAAGAAACGCCTCCAATGGGTTCATAAAGTTTTTGATATTGCAAAACTGTGATACTGCCTGAGGCAGTCAGACCAGAAGCATGTAAATGCCAGACCTGAGATATTAAGCAATTAAGACTTAAAATAAAAACTAAAAAATAAATTTGCAGAGTTGCCCACTTTGAAAACTAGAAAAAACTACTACTTCCTGCAAACCCCTGTCCATTTCATTTCCTCAGTGAGAATTTCCCATATCCCTTGCTTGTTAACTAGATGCACAGTCTATTCCTGGATGAAACCTTCCTTCTCCTCATATTCTGTTAATGCTGATTTTATTCAGGCCTAGCAAGCTGAGGCTGAGTTTAACTCTCCTTGTGTAGCTGGTTGGGTACCTGTTTGCCTGCTCCAGCTTGTTTCTAACCCTGAGAACTTGCATGCTACCCTTGCAGTATGCAGGCCCTCCTGTTCACACAGCTCCCTTTCCTCCCTTTGCCACTGAAAGGCAGCTCAATGTTGCGCAGAAATAGCCTTCAGCTTCAAACCAGCCATGCAACTTCACTTGTGGGGCAGAGTGACTTCTGACAGGAGTATCTAGACTTTTCTTATTGATTATAATAGCTAGAGCTATTGTGTACACCCATTCCTCACTGGATAATATAAGTGCATGCATGAAATAATGAAACAGTTTAAAACAAGCACCCAAGTTGCACTGCTCCTTTCAGAAGCCAATAATCACCAACCACATGCTATCGGTTTTTAGTCTGGGGAAGAGTGAAGCTACCTCGGTGATTGTACATATTTCTGAACACAGACAACAATGCCTCTACCATTTGCATACCTGACCCAACATCAAGTGGTCTGTGCTGGGAAGTTGGTAACATCTCTGCATTCTTATGAACAGCTGAGGCCAAGCTACACAAGGGAGACTCTTTCTCAAGGGCTTTGTAGTTCTTCATCTTCTCCAGAAGTGAACTATTTTCTGTTCTTATCTATAAACCAGAGATACTAATACATTTAACACATTAAAGAAAACACTATCAACTGAGCTTGTTACGTTTCTGAAGTTACAACACAGGGATATTGCACAATTATGCCACTTCATATTGGATGGAGACATCCTCATTTCCAAATGGGATTAGCTGGAGAATACCCATAGTCATTAACACATTTAGCATTAGTGGGGCAGTAAATATACTGGGTAATATCCAACTTAGTATAAAGAGTAACTAGGAAAAAGTTGCTCAGTTTTATTCAACAACTAGTTCTCTTGTAGACACCTCACAGACAGTACAATACTAAAGTCTACTGTCTGCCCCCCTCACCCTAACACAGAGCCAGCATCTCTAAAATGCAGGCCAAACTCCATTTTAGGCCACACAGCTGAGCTCAGTAGTGTTTACCTGTGAAACACACTCAGTTTAACACTAAATGAAAATGTTTCTGTGAAATGAATACCATGTAACTCCTGTATCCAGGACAGAGTTGCCACATCCCAAAGGAATTTCCATCCCTTGCTATGGCTGGCAGCTGAAGGGGCAGGAAACCCAAGCGGGGAACATCTAGGTACACTGATGACCTTCCAACATGCAGCCTACAGAGCACCTTCCACACCATTCTTACAAGGCCTGTGTCTTGACACAGAAAACTCCTGCAATACCTGTAAAAAGCTTTGAATTTCTCAGGCAGAAGAAATTCTGGAAGGGATAAGTATTCGGAAAAAAGAGCAAAGTCTGTCTTCACAGCAATTAACCTGTAGGTGAGATTCCTAATGGTTTCTCAAAAGGGACTGTAAAACAATCCAAAGAAACTGCACAGCAGAATTTTTCGTCTACGTTTGTGTATCACCTTGCAGGAACCAAGTAGTTTCCATGATGTGGTAAGATTTGGGTTGGTTTTTTTTAATAACAGTTTTATCAAAACTTCAGTAAAACACATCTAAACAATAGCCTAGAGATGCTGAAAATATGCTTCCCTTTTCTGCTGTGAATTGTATTCCAACCTAACTCACCACCAAGACAGCCCCTTTCATATATGACCCATTCAACACAGGCCTTCAGCTCTGCTATTTCCTTCAGGCAGGCATCCTGTAAAATAATGGAAATGATCAAAACTCGGTAAATTATTTGTTACTTGTGCATACATGTCTGTGGATACTATTTACTTACCATAAATGAGAACAAAGGGCTAAGGCAGCATGACATCCTTGGTAAAGTACTTGTGAAATTTTTTTTCTTAACCAACGTATGGTTTCACAGAACAGTTTGAAATGAATTAGAAATTTGCTTCAGGTGAAAGGGAGCAGTCCCTGTCCTCTTTCCTGGCCTCTTACTATCGAACAGGGTCCAAGACTTGTAAAGTCCAGATCAAAAAGTCCTTCTGACCACCCAAGTAAGCCTACTCAACTTGCTAAAATAGTAGAAATAATCTCAGCAAAATGCTCCATGCCACAACAAAAGCCCTTTCCAGCCATTTTGGTGAGCATCAGCGCAAGCACAAGGGGAGGGAAGATCAGATGACTGCTAGTAAAGGTGGGGGAAGTAAACAACAAGATGAGCTATTAATTTGTCTCAGCTGTAATATACAAGAACATCCTAAGTGTTTCTTATTTTTTGTTCACTGTACAAAAATCACTTCTCAAATATACTGAGGGATCCGACTGTTGTTTTTCCTAGACTTCTGATATAAGCCTAGATTTTTTTTTTTTTTACAGTCATTTTGAAAATCCCACCTTTGGAGTTCATTACAGACTTCTCCCTTATACATAGATCAGCTGAGAGGCTTGAGTCAAAATAGGATCTGTTATTCACATAACTGTGCATGCAATAACAACTTTTTCACTAGCAACACTGTGTTGCTGGAAGACATACTTGGTTATAACTTTGCGGGTTTTTTTACTAGACTAGTGTGAAAGGCAATTTTGCCAGTAGCCACGTAAGGTACACTGAGCTATGCCAGCATGCCCCTGGAATTCTTCATCTGGTTGCAGCCTTAGTACCCACAGAAGAGGCTGAACAGACAATATTTGTGTTTCTGCAACATCTACAGTATATCATCTCATCTACAGTAGGACTGTAACCTCCTCACATTGTCCTGCCACAAAGCCTTGGATGAAGTGATTTTTGAGGTGCAAGAAAGCAGCCCAGCCTCCCCTCTAGCACTGGATAAAACCCTTTGAAATTTAGAGAGAATGAGACAACAATCCCCCCGCAAATGCACTTTTGCTTCCCAGAAAGGTGGGGGAGAGGAGGTGGACAGAGAATGAGAGATTTTCTATTTTCCCCTGCTCTTCAATTCAGTTTAATTCTTCCAAATTTCTACAAATTTTCACTCAGTTTAGTTTTCTGATCTGTTCCCTTGCCAGCCGTGCTGCTTGTGCCATCACAAGGGAGAGATGAGAATAATAGCAAAGAGGAAAAAAACAACCAAATTCAATGCTCTGCAGCCACAGGGGTTTGGTTGGGTCCACTGGCTATACAGAAGAACAGGAGAACTGACTGAAACAGAAACCCTGCCAACCATTCAACACCAAAAAAGCAAAAACATTGCCAATGGCAGACTTCCTTTTAGCAATCAAAATCAATACCCTCAATTCTGGAGCAAATCTGATTTTCCATAAAGGAAGTACCCCATTTTAAAAAAAGAATCCTAACAGAATAGATACAAAAGCTACATTCCAAAGGATATAATAATTTTTCACATGGGAACTACAACAACATTTTAGGTTTTTTTGTTTGTTTTGTCTGGGTTTTGGGTTTTTTGGGGGTAGGTGGGTGGGAGGGGATTGTGTGGGGTTTTTTTAGAACTTCCTGCAGCACAAGCTCTTTGGACTCTGTATCCCAGACATTTTGCTGCAGAATGTCTACTTACGTTGCAGTCACACAAAGAACAATCGTAACAAGAAGTATTGTACTTTGTACTATAAACACTGGTAGAATGAAATAGAAAGATTAAGGAAAAAATAACTAAAAATAGAACTCTTTTCTTCCCAAAGGAAATAACATGATTTTTACCCCAGCGTCTTTTGTCATTTTTATAACAATGGTTCATTTTAGGCCACATCTCACTGCCCTTAGAATCAGGAAACCCTGGCACAAATGTACTACAGCAACTTGTGCTTTGTTTGCACTGTGTGTCTGAGACAGCATCACAGATTTCAAGTGACTTGCTAGAGGTTAACATAGCTGTTTCGGGGAGTATGTTTTCCTAGAGCACAACTCTGACAATACCTGCAGCACTGGAGAGCTCTGCAGGTTTTGAAAGTGAAGGTGACTTGTCAGAACATCTCAACTCTCTAGATAAAGTCGTCCATTTTGCAATGGGGCATGTTCAGTGACCAACTGCTGATCAGGCCCAGATCCCAACTTGATCAAAGAGGGATACCTGGCAGAAAAGTACTCAGCAGCACATTTCCAAGCACTCTTATTCACAGTGAGACCCCTACCTTTGACTTTACAGGAACTGCAAGAATTCAGTTCTCAGGATTTGACTTGCTAGAGGAAAAAAAATTATCCCACTCCCCTTAGTCACAGAGCAGCATTATGACCTGCAAACTCACAGCTCTGGATAACATGGAAGTGTTTGGATGTCTTAACTGCTTCCCCCAGTGTTTTGCCAGGAAGAATACATCTTCACTATCAACAACAACATAGTGTTTCTCGTTACACTGTAGCAAATACAAAGTTCACCCTAAGGTTGTACACCTCTTTCCTAACAGGAATGCCAAAAGATCACATCAGTTATTTTCTACTGTACAAAGCTAAAAAGCTGTTTCTCTCTCTATTCAATACCAATGGACATTAAGGGAAACCCTCTACCCCCCACAATTTCAATGGTGCAAAACCTGCCCCCTCTTCTTTTTTCACCTCTCCCAATACAGGAAACAAGCAACAAGCCACCTTTCTTTTATATATTTCAAAAGTCAAAACACTTCAGAGTAAGAATAGAACTGGAAAGAAAACTGCTGTACACTGGCATTCATATATCAACACGTCCACATTTCCTCTGATAAGCACCATCTCATTTTCCAGAATCAAGATTTTTCTTTTTCCCTTTCTTTGTCCTTTTGAGCTTGGATTTTAACTCTTCCATTTAAAAAAAAACAAACAGTTTGCTGTGTTTCATGTTGGTCCTCTGGGTTTGTACCTCATCTCCTGCCTGAGTTCCTTCCAGACAGGCTCTTGAGTACTCCATTTTAATTAACAAGCTGCCCTGGGTAGGGGGAAAAGACACCACATGCTCCATCTTCATTTTGAATAACAGCTCAAATGTTCTCTGCTCAGCCTCAAGAGTCTGAACACTTATTTGAAAAAGTGAGGTGGAAGGCCAGGTCCTAGTAAGAGAAGTGGGTGCTTTGACTGAAACAGGAACTAGGATTTCACCTGCAACTCCCTCAGGAGTCATTTTAAACACTGAAAATAAATGTTATATAGCTGGGCATTTTCCACAAGGAAGACATTAGAATCCCTGCCAGCTCTAGAAGTTGGATATATTAAAGCTGTGCATTATCTTGTCAACATGTAGAACTCTTCTTTAGCAAGTCCATTAATATTAATGAAATCATGTATATATTTGACCATTCCTGGATCTGTCCAAGTCCAATGCTAATTACATTCCAAAGAAGGAAGCTTTTGGCAGACACAGCACGCATCATGCCATAAGGCTGAGTGATTCGCCTCTTTTCCAGCTGTGCAGAATACAAGAGAGACCTATCTTTCTCCAGATATGCAGGAAAGTTTCATGCTCAGGGTCCTCTAGATCTCAGCTGCAGGCCGCTGGAGACTGTAGCTCTTCACTAGCTCTCTTGCTGACTCTCCACTTCCCAACCTCCCTATTCCCCAGCACTGTAGGCGAATACTCTGACCAAGAGGTGTACTCATTTCCTGTATCATTTTAAGACTATCACGCTGGATCTTCCCGCTGTGATGATTTAAAAGTATCTTCAAACCTCTGAATTCCTTTAAAATAAAAAGTTGTAAGCCTACGTTTAAAAATCCAAGACTGACTTTACACTTGCTCATACCACTTCCTTAAGGAGCGACAGAGGCTAGAGTTCACCTGCACTTGAATTCCTCCCAGCTGCTTAATGGCATTATCAGTTCTGGCAAATGCCTCCTAAACAAGGAGTGGCTGGAGTTCATTCTAGTGTGTGGGTCACCACAAAGACATAAAGCTCATCAACTTTTGAACAAATTAAATTTGTGGTCAGAGGCAAAAATAACATTGGTGAATATGAATATCCAAGACAGACTGCCTTCATTTTCATAATATATTTGGCCCACAGAAAAAATAGAATATGGAGTGGTGTGCTATTTAAGTGAACAGATATCAGGGAACTTTTAGGATGATGAAAACAACTGGTTGTTTCAAAGCACCAATGTGCAGTGGCTGCACACTGACAGCATTGTGAACAAAACAGTTTTCTTCATCCCTTTTATCAAAGATGTAAAGTTATATGTCAGAGTCACCTTATCAGGAGGTGCAGGATAGTAGACACATTAGCAGAGGAAGGAATCAATTCAGTCAATAAAGGAATTGATACCTGTCTATAGTTAGAAAACTCCCTTTACAGAACAAGCTGTTCCTCTGCATCATTGAGAAATAGAAGAGTCTTACCAAGTTTCTAAATACACAGATACATGTATAATTAATATTGTCTAACTGCCCGACATTGAGTGTTTTAGGATTTTAAGTGTTCTCTTCTTTTGTTCTTTCCTTCTCAAAAGTGCATCTAACAGCTATGGGGAAAATAATAGACATGTAAAAGTGTTATGAATTCCCTGTATAATGAGCAGGGGGCTGGTATACAAAGCTTAAAGTAGTGAATACAGAGACTCACAGAATCTATTGAGCAGGTAAACAGGATTCAGCCTTCTCTTTCTGACCCACTGGTGGTGGCAGGATGGTGGCTTTCTGGCTTCTCCATCCATAAAGTGCAAATAATATTCATCCACATTCCCAATACTCAATGAGATTACTGGGCAGAAAGGCCTTGCACATGCAGAAGTACTAGCTAGGACATTCTGGGCGAGAGACAGGGAGATTTTCATTGCTGTCCAGAAATCTAGCTTCTGCCCAGGACAGCCAGTGAGGCAAGAATGCACATATTCACAGACAGGATTGTCTGCATCAGACCTCCCTGGAATTGTTAGCAGAGTCTCACTGGGCTGGAAGACTATCTGCCTTCAGAGCTCAGAGCAGTCTTCACAAGACAGGCCTGGAACATGCTGGCAGCACAGGCTCTCCTGCCAGAGGCTGTTCCATACTTGAAGGTCATCCACTGAACAATGGTCAGCAGGCATGCTTCAGGAGAACTAAACTGACCTTCAAGTTTTTGAAGTGTATAAAAAAGGTGAAACAAAGCAAAGGGTATTTCCACATCACCATCTCCATTTGGATGCAGAATGCACTTGATGCAAATCTCCCAGTTGTCTGTGCATCTTGCACTGTGGTTCACATCATTGAGTAGTCTTGAAAAAATGCAAATTGGATTCCTTTTGGATCAAATAAACCAAAAGATGCATCCCAGCCTCCACTGGGCAGCTGGTCCCGAGGACTAAAGAGTAGTCAAAAGTGAAACCCTTGAAACACGCAAATCAAACATCAGGTTGTTGCACTAAGAGTTCTCCTCTCCAGAGTGCCACACCTGCTAATGGAGATGCAGGTAAAGCCTCTGAGTACAGGCCAAGGACATTGTGGAGGGCATCCAGCAGGTGGCAATCTGCTGATAGCAGTGACAGTAAAGAGTGAGCAGGACGTCCCACTTCTGGCAGAGGGCTCAAGGATGAGAATGAGGAAAGAGGAAGACAGTGCAGAAAAAGAATAATGCTTAAGCTTTACGTTATCTACTAAGTTTTCTCATTTTGAGAAGTTCAAACAAAGCAGGCACCAACTGTGCAGAAAGACTTACTTGATGTTATGGATAATAATATTTTCTTAACAGTGTAAAAGCACACAATCATTCCATGAAGAAACTTCTAACCTTCACTTCACCTATTCCTTGAAAAATGTTTTATTAAGGTGGCATTTACAGCATAAGACAAACTTAGTGGTATTATTCCAAGTAATCAGTTTTGTCAGCAGACCAAACAAATAATGAACTATGAGCCTTTTGTTACCACTAATGTCATCAAGAAATGAAAATGTTGACAAACTGCTGAGTTTAATTCTTTAAGAGTATCCATTAGAAAACAAACCAAAATACCCAGCAGACATAATCCGCACCGTCAATACTATAGGTACTTATCCCTTCACCTTATCTCAGAAATGATTAGAAAAGATGTGGTTGTCATAGACTGGAGTAAGACATGACTCCTTATAGAAAGGATGAATGACTCCATATAGAACTGAATATAGCCATTTGTGTGTAGAATTGCCTCTGTCATGAAACACACTCTAAAGTACAATGACAACAAGCACAGGAAATTAAAAAGAAAAGGCACAATCCTCTAGAGCTGAAAGGCAGAAGACTTACCTTAGGAAAGCAGCAGACCTCTTCATTCTCTTGGTCTGGAGGCGTCTCATGTTTGCATCTTTTCAGTTCAGCTTCCGGTTCCACAATCCTTTTCTGCAAGGCCTCTTTGTCTCTTTTGGACTGCAAAATGAATTTCTTATCCTTGTTCCAGTTCCTTCTATGCTCTTTGCAGTTTGGACACTCTGAACCTTGAAGTGCTTCAGCTGTGGGTCTTTCTGAGGGGATCTCTGAAGTGGGCAACTAACTTGGATTTGTTTTCCAGTTTATTCTCTCCAGCACTATCAAAAGTAAAACTTCTAAGCACTGAATTTTACAGATATTCACCTAGGTAGCAAACCTGTTTGTCTCAGAAGCATTCATAGAGTAACAGATTAAAAAACCAATCACCTTTTTTTCCTTTTATATATATTTTTATATATATATATATATATATGGAAGGAGACTTGGAAGCTTCATGGCTTCACAATCTATACTCCAAATCCATAGCTTAATTGGGAACAAAAGTCAGGGGCAGAGTTTTAAAGCATTTAGAAGGCTTGGTCTGCAATCATGTATATGCTTTTGAAAACACCTCTCCAGGCTTCCTAACCTGCCACTAACATCTGTTTACCCAAAAGCAGATGTGTGTGCAACTTCACTCATTTCAGCATGCCCTCAACAATCCTTGCACAATAGCACTATGAGTATCCCTTCTGAATTCTTGAAAAAAGGAAAAAAATCCACAAGGCAGGGAGTGAATTCCCCCCTCTAGGCAACTCAAATGTTCAATATGCCTCCCTTATGACTGGACATTACTTACAGCCACATAAGTGCAAATGCCTATATATCACAAAAAGCATTAGAGAATGTGGCCAAAGATCTCCTGAAACTAGTCCACACAGAAAATAGAGTTCAAAGTACAGGCCTCCCTCTCTCCTGCTAGTCCCTCTATCAGCTGTTCTCATTTCCAGAAAAATCCACATCTTCCACATCAACAGATGACAGGTATAAAAGCAAAAAAGGGAAAATAACTCTTATTTTTGAAGAGAAGATGAGGGAAACACAGGGATTTTTGTGACAGATGAAGATGGCCCGTAGCAGCAAAACAAAATAAGAAGCACCAACAGAATTAAGTTGGGGTTTTTATACAGTCTTGTTCCTCATGACTAACAAACAGTCTCACATTTAGCTTGGTCTTATGGAGCTTTTATAAATTTCAGTTTGTACAAGTATAAGTCAGAAATAGCAGTTTGAACTGAACAGAATTACACTTTTCAAATGTAGCACAAGCAGCATGTCAGTGCGTGTCCCTGCTTGCTGTTTCTTGGAAGAACACAAAGCGTATTTACCAACCACAATTCAATTATAATTAGTCTAATGACAAAAACTTTGGCTTTACCTTTCTTGCATTTGGATTTTCAAGTAACCCCCTTTTTTGCCTTGGATTCTTCTGAGCAGAAAGTGCACAGCTTGTCTTCGATTAAAACAGAAATAGCAGAAGATCAATAAAGATTTTAATCAGAATAATAATAATAACAAAATCCAATATGTCTCATGGAACCATAATTCATACTTTCCACAGAGGTGATTTTCTACTGGTCAAGTCAGTAAAAGACTTTCTTCATAAATAACTTTCAGTTACAAATTAAAATACAGCCTCATGAAAGCATCCATCTGTAGAACTGGCCACATTACACAGATTGAGTGACACTACAGAAGTATTACTCATTAGACAGCAAGTTTTTTTTTTCAGAAAGCTTCACATCTGTTACAGAACCACAATGAATTTAACCTAAATGAAAAGTGGCCTACTATTATTTCCATACACGCTGTCATAGGATTATCAGAATTAAAGAGTCACTAGAGTAACACCACAGCATTGCATCAGCATTTTGCAACACTATAAATCACCATTTAAGGGCTTTAACTGATATTTAACATTCAGTCTCCAACCCAGGGTGAGAAATACCCAGCGTTACTTCCAGTTTGTCTTCAGCCTAGTCACACTTCTTGCAACATACAGGCAAGGACAGCATGTTATACCTAGTTCAACATTATGCAATTACAATAACATTTCTCTCATCTCCAATCCCTTAAATGGCAAACTATTACTTACTAGCTATGGACCAATTAAGAGGTGAGATTGAGAAAAAGCACTGTGTTAAAATAGGACTTAGGTAAGAGACCAAACTCCTCGCAGCTATAGAGAAAAGGAAGGATGCTATGAGTCCTCCTGGCACACCATTTTTTGCCTTTCTGGTGGCTCTTGTTGGTTTTTAAATCAACAGTGAGTTAGTAGTTGTGTCATAAACATCGAACTCCTCTAGAACGGATAATTTCTCATCGAGCAGGGTAAGAAGGCTCTGATTTTTGCCACCTTTGCAGCTGCCTATGCTTAATACAAGGAAAACACAGTAGCTTTAACTGTGTGGCATCATGTGAAAGCTCTAATCAACAGCAGAGGCTCTAAGGCTGCCCTTTTGCAGACTCAGGAAGAAACTACATCATATGCTTGCATACTGCCTACGTTTATACACATGAGAAATGCATTCCTAACTCACTTTTCACTTGTGACATTTTACAATTAGAAATAAAAGCAGTAGGGGTTAGAGACAGTTGGGAGAAGTATTCATTTAAACCTTTTAATTTAGATCTACTCATAAGAAAATGAAATATTTTAGATTCCATAGAAGTTGAGTGAACTCACCTGGAAAAGCCACCTATCTACCACGAATATATGAGTTTTCACAATCTGCCGCAAAAACATTGCCAGGAACAGGAAAAAATATAATCTACATTATACCTGACAAGCACTATCTTGAATTAGGGAGGTCGTCATAGTTTGATTTTTGATCCATCTCACTTCACGGACATAGCTTCGTACTCAAATGAAGTGATAAAATGCAGTTTCCGAGGGAGCTGAAAAAATGAAAGATGTGTGTAAGTTTTGATACTCACAAAGACTGTTCAACATCATTTCAGGGAATATAGAGCAAGACACTTGCACTCTTTTCACATCCCTTCCAAGGGTTTGTCTTACAGACTCACCCATATTAACAAAAAAAGCAATGGCAGCAGTAATGCTCACAAGAGAAATATTAGGATTAGCACACTAGGGAAACCATTTTGGAGTTGAGAATGCTAAAGTAGAGAGGTATATATTATCTTATTATTTCTGTAGCACTTACTAGAAAAGTATTACAAGGAAAGGAGCACTTCTCCAGAGAAAACTAGTGTTTTGCCATGATCTTCAGTGGATCATCATCCAAGAACCAAGTTCTGCTTCCTTAAATAAGACAGCCCAAAAAGGTTCTGTATTTCTGTGGAGCTGCTCCTGACAGTACCCTAAGTGGGACTGGGCTCCTGTTCACTTCTGTCGAGAAAAGATGCCAAATGAAATGATGTTTCTGAAATCTTAAACCAAATCATCATTGCTCTATGGGAAAGGTTTGCATATGACAAAATTATCATGATTAATTGCATCTACATAGCAGAAGTATGTTATGACCACTGAGCCTGAAGCTGTGCTAGAAGCTACATAGTATAAAAGCAGTTCTCAAGAGTTCACAGTCTAAGCAATTAAGACAGAAAAAGCTACATTCTTATTACAAATAAGCCTTATAGGCACAGTATAATATATTTTAATAAGGACTTATCTATGATTCCAAACCAATTTCACCAGTGTTTTTACCTTCTGATTCAGGAAAATACTACAGTGTGACTAATTCCTCCCAGGGAAAAAGAAAACGAATTAAGAACAGTACCTTTTAACAGGAACTGTACCTCTTAATCATTGCTTTAGTATTTTATTAAAATTCCTGCTACTAGGGAAATGCCAAAGTCCATATTCAAAACATACCTGCAGGTCTCCTTATTGCAATATGGTTTTCAGTAAACAAATATGCATTTTTAAGGCTTCTTTTCATATATTAAAAAAATAAGTCCTTTAGGCCAGCAGTATCCTATATCAAACACTGAGGGGTACACTTCTATGCTTGTAAAACTGCATTAGTAATTTTCTGTCCAGCTGTCTGGCTTCAAAGACCTATGTGCAATTTGGGCCTTAAATGTGAAATTAAGGCATCTGAATAGATAAAATGAAGGATACATTACGTACAGTTCTGCAATCAAGGAGGAAATCAATGCACCTAATATTTTATAATATAAGGTAAAGAATTTCTACAGTCAAAAGTGGAAAGCTTAGAATTTCCTTGAATAAAGATTCCTAACTATCTCAAGCTTGTATCCTCAACAAGAAGAGCATAAAAAAGTAGGAAAGTGTCCAGACCAAATGGAATAAATAACCATGTTGAAAATAATAAATATTAGGTATTCAAAAGGCACAAAAACATACTGACGATAAAGTGATCAGTCTAAGTTTTTAAAGTGATAAGGAAGTGTGATAATAAAAGACTTTCCAGTAGTAAAGATGGATTAGACCTCACAAAGCACACTAAAAAGAAGATAGAAGTAAATTCCTTGCACTTTTAATAGACCAACTCAAGGAAAGTAGAATTGAAACCAGGGTGGGGCAAACAAAGCTAGGTAGAGATCAGAGATAAACAACGAAAATAAAGATAAACAGGTTTCAAAATCAAGATAAAACATAGAAATTTCACATGACCATCTATATTGATAAAGGTGGTAAGCGGGACAAAGGCCAGAGTAAGAACATTACACAGAGATCACCACTTCCCAGGTAGAAGTAAAACCTGAAGATCTTAATGCTTTTAAAAGGAAGTGTGAGGCAATCTCCATCCCGGACTTCTAGAAGAACTGCCATATGAAGTTACAGATCCAAAAGTGAACAGTGAAAATAATTTGGGGGTAGTATCACACGATGAGAGTTGCAAATATTGCATCTATATTTAAGAAGTGAAGGAAAACATGACACAAGTCAACTGTGGATCTGTTAACCTAGTGTTGATGACCTGCAAAGTTTAAAGATACATACTTCTGTAAAAAGTTTAGTATGAAAAATGAGTTATAATGCAATACAGATTTGTAAAAGACCAGTTCTCTGCTAAGCAGGCACTTGTCTTAGATTAGATCTACTATTACCTATATTTAGAAGAATCACTTTTCTTATCAGTCTGGACTTCAGGAAAGCACTTCATATGAGGAGTTAGTTAAAATGGAGATAAGAATACTATTGTAGGATGGGACACAGCAAAGAGACAAAATGGAAAGAATTAGGCTAAGGGAAGGTTGAAATTTATTTCATTTAATAACCTTTCAAATAAACAGTGGAGAGAGGGAGAAGAAAAAAAGGAAAGAAAGAGAGTGCTAAAGGCACAGGTCTGGGAAGACTAGAAGCTAGAAGCCAGCAGCTTGTCTTTAAAATTCTAGTTGCTAAATTTTTTAGATTTGATACAAAGTTGCCAAGTATCACACAACTGTAAGAACAAAGTCGGGATAAAACAAGAGAAAAAACTTACATAATTTCCTGTCCCTTCTAAGTGAAATTAATAGACAGATTTTTAACAGCATGTAGACACTTAACTTCCACACCCTCAAAACACAAAGTCTAACCTTTTACAAAGCAGCTATGGGGCCAACACTCCCATTTACTCTATAGAAGCAGATGTTTAAAAGGCTACAAATATCCCTTACAGGTCACTAGTTACTAGGAGGTAGAAATATTTCCTATATTTTTCATGTATTGAATCTAAATACATGGGACCCTGAAGGCCAGCATTCCTAGACACTACAATGAAATAAGTTCAGTAAAAATCCCACCCCTAGAAATGAAATAGAAATTGGTGTTTTTGAAGTCCTACCTAGATTCAATTTTATAGGCAGTGCTGAAGTTATATAATTAAAGAGTTCTGTTCGACAGTTGATATTCCTGATTTAAACAGCATCACAGACAACATAAGATTTCAGTATTAATAGCAATTACCACTTTTCTGGAATGATAAAGTGTTAAAACACACACACAAACCAAACCAGCATTTTGAAGTGCCATGAGAAGAGATTACATCATTACTACAGACCATCTGCTAGGAAGAACATGGAGCAACAGATGATGAGCCAAAATCACTTCTGGCATAAAAGATAGAGTTCCACTGACTTCAGGAAATTTATCCCAATGTTCCTGTATGCTACAGATTAATAAGATGACACACATTACAGACCAGCGGAGGTGAAACAAGGTTTAAAACCACAAAGATTGATGTAGCGTACTCACTTAGAGCAATTTATTATTTTCACTACAAACATATTTGTAGATGCTAAAAATGAAGACTGTGACAGCTACTCACATAAGTCAGTATGCTAAAAAAGTAGGATATTTCTGCAGAGATAAGAAAGAACATATGGTCCTTATGGCCAGCTCAGGGTCCCTTTTAAAACAATTTTCCTCAATCTGGTTTGCTTTACAATTACACTAAATCCTGCCATGATTGCTCTCATAGAGCTCTTACAGAATTTGGCTTCACTTGAAGATGTATTTTTCCTTCCCCTAGTTACCGCCTTTATTATTGATTTTTAGATAATCCCTGCAGTTACTAGAAAAAGGTTTTGGCAAGTTTCCCTAGAGGCCTGCAGATGCCTATTACCCTTATCAATAGAACATCTTTCACCCCCTTAGCTACCATCCTCAGTTACTAACTGTTTGACTATGCATATATTCTGTTCAGGGACCAGCAGGGAGAACATTTAATATCCTTTCACTAACAAACAAGAAAGGCAACAGCTGCTGGCCTCAGCAGAGGGTCTGCTCAGGGAACCTGTCCCAGAGAGAAGTCTGGCTGGACCCAGCTGCAGAGAACTAAGCAATTCCCCCTCCCCATGACAAAATGTGCAATGAGAAATTTGGCCCATTTTGTCCTCTCCTTATTGGAAGGAGATTATACTATTTGAAAAACCCTTTTAACCAATGCAGGAGAACTGTAATCAGAAAAGTGCTTTCATTAACATCTCTGACACAGAGAGGTCCTATCAGAGAAGGGGAGGAGTTCTTTTGTCAGAGAAATAACAGACTAAATATTCTGTTAGCAAATAGAAATCACACCCCTGAAGACAGGGCTGCTAGCTTGTAAGCTACTTTCTGAGAACTGACTGATCGGCTAAACTGAGATGAAGAGCTTAAAGAAACTTTTTTGAGCTATTAGTTTAAAATTCAGAACTAATACCTGGCTAGGGCTGCCTGTGTTGTACGGGACTCAGACATGTCTGCTGCTCCAGAAACGTGGGTAACCAGATGGGCCACCTACTACAGGGGGTTGCTACATGACTGTCACTGCCAACTTTGCCAGGTGAGCAGCCACTGTGGTTAAATTACTTATTTTAGTGTTTGGTGGGTTTTTTTTTGTTTTGTTGGGGTTTTGTTTTGGTTTTTTGTTTGTTTGGTTTTTTTTTAATTGAGAAAAACATCAAGTGTGGATTTTTTTTTATTATTATTATTCTTTTTTTAAGACAGAGAAGGAAGATTTGGACTATAGTCCCCGAGTTTTCCTCCAAGTGAATGCCAAATGTCAGAAACCACAAAGCAAATACAAGGATGCCAGGGCCTATTAAACATAATTCAAACATTTTTCATTTTATTTTTGGGATTGGTACTCCTGTTCAGAAGATGGGGCATTTACGCTTCAGAGTGAAGACAGGGAGAGAAAGACTGAACGGGTACAGAACTCCTTTGAAGAAAGAAGTTGTGCCTTATCTCCCAAACCGGGTAACAGGCTCCTTTAAAAAGAGCTGTGCTCTCCTTAAAGTCTCAATTGCTCCAGCTGCCACTCAGGAAACGGGACAGAAATGCTCAGGGTTAAAAGCTTCTCCCCTCCCTCCAACCCAAGCAATCAGGAGATAAGATGACATAAACTCAAACTGTGGCCCCAAGCCAGCCCCTTAAAAGGAAGCCAGAAGTGTTTAAGGAAGATCGCTGGTGCTAGGATCTGGCTGCTGCCCGTCTCTCTCCGACAGCAGTCGCTGCGATCCCAAGGCTGTAGGAACTGCTCTACACTGTAGGGAAAAGGGAGTGTCGGGCTGCTCTCACATTGGGCGGATCTAACACTCTCTATCTAATTTTGCTGCCTCCGTTCTTGTCCCAGCTTGCTCGGGTTCAGCAAGGCTGGTACAGAGCTGGATGGGAGTTGAGCAAATACCCTTGCAAGTCAAAGCTCCTGCTTTTGTTCTGAGATGAGGAAAACTGCTATTTTTCCACTAGCATGAGTGCAGCCAAGTGTGGGCTGCTATTTTACTGATAATGAATGATTAGAGTTGAGTGTAATGGAAAATGGAAGCCTTTTGTTCTGGGGCTAATGAAATGATTGATTTATGTCAATTAAATAGGTGCTAGAACTCCTGGGTGCTAGTCACATGCCCCTTTACTGCCACAGTAGCCCACTGTATGACAAATATTCACATTACTTAATTGTTACCACAACTGCACGTAGTTACCTGGCAATAGTATGTGCAAGTGGCCAAGGGCTGAGCAGAAGAACCTGAACTAGCTGGTCACTGAGAAGCTGTCACAAGGGACTGAGCCAGCTGACAAGATCAGTGGAATTCCTACTGCTGCTTCTCTGTGGATTCACATGAAAAACGAAGAAAAAAAAAACAAACCCAAATGAAAGCCAAAAAAAGAAAACCAAACAGTCCAGGAGATCAAACAGGCATTTTTCCCCACAGTAAAAGTCTTTGTTAAATTATAAAAAAAAATTTTAAGCATTTGACAAGAGACTGAAACAACAAAATAATCACTGGTGCATGGAGATGTTTTTGACTAAATCCAGTGGAGTTTTGTTTTCTACCCAAGACATAAACCTCTGGCACTCTGGGGATTAGAAACAGAAAGGCTGACAGATTTAACTCTTGCAGCACAAGTGGTTTTACTATAACATGATACCAGTACGGTAAGACTGAAACCTGATCATAGTGTGACTTTCATACATTAGAATGTGAATCCTGTTACTACCACACACTCTAACTTTAAACACCAATAGTTAAAGTGACAATTCATTTCTATAGCATATCTGTAAAAAAGTCTCATATGAGAAGGGGCTCTTGGTTTATTTATAGGCAAAACAGCTGTTTTCTGCATTCCACGACCTAGGCTGAGCTCTGCTCCAAGTCCTGCATGTATGGAGACAGCCTGGGTACAGAGTTACCTTGTGTGGAAGCGAAACGTGGAACTCCTTTCCAAACCAGTGAACAGTGCCTTTTTCACTATATGCTGACACCTCCTATGGAACACAGCTTTACTGGTGATTTTCTTTAATCACAAGAAAAGTGGTAATTTTTTATGGTGGTGGCAGACTAATGCAGCTCTGGAACTTAGGTTAGTTCATTTTAGAAAACAAAGTAAAAAGAGACCTTTCTCAGCTGCTTTCCTCTCAGTTTCCCTCCTGAAATGCTCATTAAGTATATAACAAGCAAAAGCAAATAATAGCCTCCAGTCAAATTAGCCCATTCATCTAGATAAGATGAAGAAATGTTCCTCATCTACACACTGAAATGACTCCACTCATATCACCCATGTACCCAGATGCAGTAATTTTCTACTACTGCTCACTTCCATCTATCCTACTATATTGTTAGGTGCAGCACATCCTGCTATGCATCTGCCACTTTGTAACTGAAGTATAAATTATTACCTACTTTTATTAGCTAACATTGGGTACATGACTGTGTATTAGTACAAATAGGCAAACCTCCCCATATTGTTGCATATACAAGTCCCTCCTTTGTAAAGATCCACAAGTGATGAGTACTTTTTCATGTTATCTCTGTTCTCAAGTGATACTATTCATTGCAACTAGAAGTTTCCAGCTCTGTCTAAACATTTATTCTTATATGGATTCACACTCTTAAATCATAGCCTTGAAATAGTCCACACTTCTGCCCCCTTATATTTTTAAGTTAATATCCTTTTAGAGGAGTTTTGCAGTATTTCTTTAGATTCATTATTGCTTTTCTCTCTTAAAAGCCACTTCATTTAATATAGCTACCCCTTTCTTAATTTTTTTTATATATATAAATGGGGGGGCATGTTCTGTTCTGACATAATTATCAACATTTTGCCAAGCAGCAGCCAATATCTGCAATCTTGCCATCAGTGTCATGCTGGAGGAGAAATCAATAACATTTTCTAGATTGCTCTGCTTTATATGCTCGCAGACTACAGAAAGTCAAATAAACATAAGCAAGCAATTCCTTCTCCCAAGAATTCCAGTCTGGTATCTTTGCCTGGTTCCCAAAGGCCAAACGTAAATCAAGAAAACACTCAAAGTTCAAGACAGAATAAGACTTCCTACTACTTACACAGTTTCAGACTGAAACTCTACACAGCCATGAATAATCCCAAATGAACTGTCAGCACAGTATGTCTTCCCAAAACAGAACATTTACCCACATACTAAGTAAAAGAACGTGAAAGACTGGTTGCTGGCCATGGTAATTTGGACTCTCCAAATACATTTGGCAACATTCATCAATCCAGTTAAATCTGCTCTGTAGTTCACAGGGGCACACAAAACTCATACAAAGAAGCACAAAATTATACATGCACCCACTCCGGTATTACCACCAATTTAAATGATCAGTTTAATTAAACCAGGCAAGTTTAAGCACAGACAAGCCCTGCAGTGTATTTCTACTGAATACGTATTAAAAAAAGATTGGGGGGGAAAAAAACACTGAGTTTTAACTTTTTCCCCCTTCATTGCCCAAACATACTCATCCTGCTGCTCAGATGGTGTGCGTGTTTTGTACTGAGCCATTCAGATATTGCAAGTAGCTGTTGGATGGGTTTGCTGTAGGCATTTTCCTACGAGATGTAGTATCTTCCTACACGTAGCCAGCACAGCCTTTGCTACTACTCACGGCCTTCTTGCTTCGGCAGCCAGGAGGTGCTTTAACTACTGGCTGGGCTAAGCCTCTACTAAATTGAACTGTAGACTGAAGCAGTCCCCAGCTGGCTCCAGAACTGATACAGCCAGCAAACGACTGACAGCCAACTTTTCACAGCCCTCCCCTTATGTTCTGAGCGTAACTCCACTGAGCATAAGCCATGCAAAAATGTAAAACATGGCCCCAAGGTTTGTAAATCTCCATCTAATCTTACATAGTATATCCAAACAGGAGCTCTGTATGTCTTTTTCTTCACTTTGTTTTCTCTGCTTTCTCAAAAGCTGTAACCAACTACTTGGCTCTTTTTTCATGCAAGGCTGCCAACTTCTATAAATGGACTCAAAACCTGGCAATCAGTATGCAGAATTCTGGTTGCAATATCCCTGCTTTGCTGTCTATTTTTGTAGACACTTATTTCAAATGCTTGCAGGCCAAGTGTATTTTCCTTTGGTTAACTATTCCATCTGAAACGGTATGTAAGGTAAATTCCTTCAGAAAAGATTCCAATTGTCCCTCAGGTGATTTGTACTACATGAAAGAGCCTTAAAAAGAGAGTTTTTCTCTCTGTCATTGTCAGATTTGCAAGTCAGTATTTTGCACACAAAACCCATACTAATTTATTCAGTTCTCTTATCTTCCTCCTTTCACTCCCTCAGCTGATACAAGGCATGCCAAGTCCACGGTGCTTCCCTAATGCTGCACTGCTGTTCTCTTACTCTTCCAAAGGGAACATTCTCTACATCTATTTAGCAAGAAGGCTTTTAAAAATAGGAACACAAAATCCAGTGCTGAGTTCAGGATAATTATGGGAGATACAGCAGGTGCAAGTATCTCTTACATAGCATTTTCTGATGATACCACAAAGGAAAATTTTACTTGCAAACAGCTTAGAGGGACTTTTCAGGGTACTTCTGCTGTACAGCTTTTGAGAAGTATAGTAAACAGCCTCCTGTAAACAAGTTTGGCCAAGCTAGTAAGTGGAAGTGTAATTCCCCAGTGATGTTCAGCCTGCTTGATAAGCCAGCCAGCATTTTTCATTCCAAAATCCACCAGGGTCCTGTCAGATGAACAACCTAGATGTGCATCACAGAGCACTTGGCCCAGACTCAGAGAATTTAGGCTCCTCACTTCTCCCAGATCTAGGAGTCAGGACCTTAACCCCTTTGCTGAGGCAAGTGCTAGGCCTTTGCTACAAGATTTTCAAAAGCTACTGCTTTAGTGACTGCCTGAAGGGACACAGACAGCCAGGAGCAATGCCATAGGCTTTTTTTGTATGACAGAGCATAAGAGGGACTAAGAGTTCCCATGACGGATCTACCATTCAAAGGGAAACTATCACCATTTTGCACCAGCACCTGAAGTCTGTAAATTCATTCCAGTGTTTTCCAGATAGGGCAACCAAAATCCCTTTCACCCTGTGAATACTAGAAAATGTTTTTGATTCAGTTTCAAAAGGCCAAATTATACCAGACAAGACTGAGCTTTCTGAAGAGGGCCAGGAAGGTGTCCATGCCTCCTTACTTGCATGTTGTCCCCAGACTTCCCACTTTGATCCATTTCTTGCTGTCACAGAATTCCCAGTTGAAGACAGGGAATTTAAAGACAGCAGAAGTTCAATAAGTAGAAATAGATTCAGAGAAAACACACCTCAATTTAATCTGCTATTTACTGAAATTTGGAGTTTGGACCAGACACATAGCCTTATATGCATACATAGCCCTGTATTTTGAGTGTGTGATGATTCCAGAAATCAGCTCTTGGTGTTTATGCTCTAAAATACCATGGAATAACTTTTCTGGATGACAAATATGTTACAGTTTAATTTGGATTTTTTTTCGCCTCTTGCCTGATGCTGAATACGTAAGAATTATTTGGAGATCAGCTTTTAATTTTCCAGTGGAAGAATTTTTCCATATTATTGAATTCAACACATTAATGTGGTAGTTGGTTGATCCTGTTGAACCTATTTCAAATCCAACCAAAATCAGTCTGAAGATTTATCTACTTTTCAGTTAGTTTTACACATCCATTGGATTTTTCTGTTCAGCAGCAGAAGCATTGGGGAACACGTTTCTTCTATGCAGGAGCAGACAGAAGCTTTTGACACAAGATGGGGATGCAACCTCCTCTTTTAATGAAAAGACAGGATCCAATTTTATATTTAAGTGCTGTCCATTTGATGGGTATGCAAGTTCCATCAGTAGCAGGTGCACAAACTGGGAACCCTATCTGTTTCAATCCTGACAGGATTTCTGGCATATCCACCATCTTTGATCAGATACCCCTGCAACTCATTATTTCCAGTGCTGCAAAGCTGTAGCTCAACAAGCCATGCTTAAACCTCTCCACTTCTAACTCATGCTCTCTTGACTGGTAACTCTCCATGCCATTCATCTTTCTCAGACTGGAAGCACTCTGTCTTTGCTACAGCAAGATGTAATCCAGTCCTTTTATACCAGCCTTTGTGCTGGCTGTACTGCTCACCTGATATCCCTTCAAGGAGCTAGTTCAGGAAACTAAATGGTCAGAAACAAGTCCCACAAGAACTTTTCTGCCAGTTAGCTTGCTAAACTGTCCGACTCTTCTTCCAGAGCTAATGCAAGGCAGGGGATGAGCCCTCCCAGGGGCAGTTAGCTATCTGCATATACATATACAGCTATAATGCAAAATTTAATCTCATAACGTGGAAGCACTCATACCTCAGACCACCCTTCAGAGGGTCATCTACCACCTTCAAAAGGCCATACACTAGATAAGTCACCTTATGCATTCTCTCATATGCATCTTTCTTTTATCCTGTCTTGGTGTGCACTACAAAGAACACTAGTGCTGAAAATATTTCAGTGTGCTTCATAAGTGCTATTGAATATGTTATGCTGTTAAAAAGGCTCACAGATAGCAATAAGCAGCAAAATGCTCCTGGTTGAAAAAAGAAACCTGGGAAAGAAAAAATGATTGCCTACTGAAGTGTGAAAGATTTTTACCATAAAATAAAAAAGGTGTCATTTTTAAATAACAGAAGAGTACTTCAGAATATAGTATAAATACTGTAAAAGACTACAGAAAGGAAAAAAAATACAAGTTTTCCCAAGTGTTAACAGTGAATGTAAGTCATTCACACAGCTTTTCCTTCTAACCTCTCCCGTACAGTTTTATTTTCAAACAACTCAGAAACTTTCTTGCTTCAACATTTTAGGAACAGGAGTCTAATCTATTATAGCACAATAAAACACCAAATCTAAATCAAGCTCAGCTCCATTTATTTTACTATCAGGTACAACAATGCTGCAAGCTAACAATTTAGAAGCAAGTTTTGGAACTAAGACAATGCCTATTTGTAAACAATTATTAAATACAACCTAATTATGTAATTGTTTCCACAGTTTTCTGGAATGCATTCTGTCTTCCCAGACTTCCCCCCCCCCCCCCCCCGCCCCAAACTGTATCAAGTGCTAGGAAGTTCTTAGTGTCATCTTTCAAGCTAAACAAAATGCACCAAAATGGTCTCAAACTACAGATTATTATTTTTTTAATAACAAAATGATTTAGGTGCATCAGTGATTTTCTATTTCCTTGTGCTTAAAATATTGTGTTGAAATACCCAGAATTCAAGAAGTTTTAGACATGCCATATTTGCTAATACTGACACAAAGGCAAAAAGCCAAAGCTGCCTCCTCTAGACTTCAGAAGGTCAAACAAGAATAAATGCAGCCAAGAATTAGCCCAGAAATTTGGAACTAGAACATATGCAATCACACCTTAGTCTCATTATAGTCATTATAACAAAACTCCCATCAAATGTCTTCAGTGGGTTCAGGGAGGGTCATCTTTCCTCCAAAAACATCCTGCTTCAGGCACTAAAAACTCAAATTTCTAGTGCTGCAAAACACTGGATCTCAAATCCAGCAAAGCAAATTACTAAATACTTTTGCAGGACTGCTCTGCTTAATGTTGGCAGCCAGCATGCCTGGAGTATCAGACATTTCTCACTCTCTCTCATTTCCTTATTTGACTTTGCTGACCCCAATTGTGATATGGTGAATCACATCTTGTCCCCAGGCGCTCCAGTTCTACCCAGTCCTCACTCTTACAGACATCCCCACTGAGGCTGGGGGATTTAGAGGCACAAGAGGCCAAAGAGGTTTTGCACCTTTCTAATAAAAAGGGATCCACTGTAACCTGCAGGTAATCTCTGATCAGCAAGACAATTCTCCTAAAGTTCCTAGCCTGCTTCACAGACTACTCGTGCTGTGAACTTGATTGATCATTTTGTTGGCAACCTGAAAAGTTTGTATAAATAGCTGAGTAGAACTGCTAATAAGACAGCCAATGGAGAGGATTGACCCCAAGAACATATTAGAGTTCAGTTTCAAGAGAACTTAAAATTGTTACTGCTAGTCCATCAACAACAAATACAAACTATGAATTTAACATGCATGTTATTGAAATAACCTGTTAAGCTTTAGTATACAGGCAGTAATCAGTAGCTTAAGTGATATTTTCTCCTTCTAACACATCTAGTGGAAGCTTGAAATTATTTTGCTAGCTAGACCAAGAGGCCTCTTTTGTGTTGAAAAATAGCAGTAAAATACTTTGATTCCTCAGCACCAAGTGCTTAAGACTGTTTACAAATAATTGATAAAGCCTAACAACCCAGCACAATACCTTTCTATGATTTCCAAGCAGTTAATGCCAACACTTTCAGAAGCAGCTTTTTTTTGGTGCATTTTTTTCATCCAGCTTTTACAATCCATTGTTGTTACTTATCCTAGATACTTAAACCAGAAGTGACATGTATGCAAAAAAGATGAGCCAGGTAAATTTAGGTGTTCAGAGTGAGGGGATCCCTCTAAAATTTTGGATGTAAAGGACCAGCACATGATCACAGAGCTATTTAGTATCCTTACTGTTGGATTTTCAAAATACCATTATTCTGCTCCTCTATCCTATAGTGCCTACTACCCCATAACACTCAAAATAACAACTGACAGTATAAAGTATTTCCCAAAACAAGTGTTATTTCAACTATTCAAAATTCCTTTAAAGACTATCCAAATGCAACTCTCTGCTTTAAAACAAAAAAATGTTTTTCAGAAGTGCTTCAGCTGACAATAGGAGAATGATGTCCCTCCAAAGGGGATTCAGCCTTTCAGCAGATGGTGTTTAGTTAAAACACAGCAGGAAGGACAACATATGTAATGATCTTTACTTTGTTGCCTTTCTTCTTACAAAACATTGGTCCTATCTAAAAGGGAATAGTCAGATTTGCACAAAAGGCTTAATACCTCACATTAAACTAGGATAAATTATATTGCCTGCCAAGCAGCCACAGACAAAGGAAGTTTGCGCAATGGGTATCACCAAACAAAACCAAAAGGGTGTGCTGTCAAATTGCTGCCCTTGCTCAGGAAGGGAGAGCAGTGTGGATGGCAGTTTCCCCAAACTCACTCTAAGCAGAGGCCTGGTACAAAACACAGTGAGGCCCCAGGAAAGGATCTTGAGGCTTTGGGGGCTTTCGATTAACTCTGTGAGACTCTGAATTATGGAGGAACTGTTGGACCATGGCTTCGGTTTTATACCAGTGCCAGGTAAATGCTCCCAGGTCTCAGGCTGCATGGTGACTCTGCACCTGCAGCAAGCTCTGCCAGAGACCGTAAAGAGAGGACTGATATTCTTCCACAGCCATGTGATGTTAGAGGGGGACTCCCTGTGCCTGCATAGATATCCCCACAGCCTATCCTAGTGCTCAGTTAAACAGCAAACACACCTTACATATTATGCTATTTAGAAACAAAATTACAACATTCATGCAGCCTAAACTAGAGCAACATCTGTAATTTGTGGCATTTCAATACAATGGACTTACTGCCAGATTCAAAGGCACTGAGCTATGTGGCAGGGAGCAGGAGCCAAGCATCCTTGTCACTCCAGAGTGCAGCACCATGGGGGGAGGAAATCTATGCAGGACAGCCCATTGCTCTGTGCCAGAGCTGCTGAGGGTGAGAGGGAGAGGGGGGAATTTTCCTTTCTAGGGCGGTCCAGGGGAATGATGGGGTAACTCAAAAGCAGAGAGATTAAGTAGCTTGTTTGTGACTTGACAGCTCAGTAGAACAGCTAGACCAACATCATACCCACTACCCTATTCTGCCACAACATCTGCACGTGACGAGAAGATACATATTGCAAGCTATGACGAGCAATGTTTGCATTATGCTTGCCAAATTAAAAGAAAAAAAAAACAACAAACGAGACAGACAGCAAGGCAAGTTGTCCCTGATGAGAAAAATAAATCTCTCAAAGACGGACCTTTCAAGGCCTGCATTCTCACATCACCACCTAGGTTTCTGGAATAAATGTCATGGTGTATCAAAGAAGCATTTCCTTGAGACATTGTACCAGCAGACACCTGGATGTCTAGTATGTGAACCATGGACTCGGAGAAAGGGGAGGTATCGCAAGCAGAAGACAGTGCAAACAAATATATATGCTTGTCAGCAGTTTTAATGCAAAAACACTTGAGAATGTTATGAACAACTAAACCAGATGATACAGAATTACTGCAATTACATGAAAACATGGACACTCTACCATCGCTGTAAATCTCCAAATTCAGATCTTTCTATACAATAGTAAAGCCTGCCTAACAGTTAGTAATGAACCAAATTATTTCAAGGTTTCCTCCTCCCAAATATTGCTTTAACAGTGGTAGACAAACATCCACTTAAGCTATATTGCTAGCAAATATATTTTCTCCAGATGCTCTGCTTATTTGCTGAATAACCTCTTAAAAACAAACAGAAAGGACTACATTTTAAGGATGATTAAATAAGCCATTATTATTATCATACAGTGGTCTTATATCCCACTGGCGAGGGTAAAAGTCAAATAATTTCCATGGAGGAGGAAGAGAACTAATAATACACTTTCCAGCACTTACCATAAACGTAATTTTAATTGTAGTGATGGAGAAAAGCAGCAGATTTCAGAGTACGTAACAGAAGACAATTTTAAAATCTTTTAAAAAGGGGTGATGTACACAGACATTTGTATTTGCAAGCGCCGCCACACTAGCACTGAGTCATTCCACTCAAAAAAGCAGATCCCACTTCCCTAGCTCACCTTCACTGTACTTTTGCATACTTGCTCATCAAAGGCCAGTAACCTTTCCACTGTGTGTAGAGTTGCAAGTGAAAGACGTTTGTCTTACCTGTCCTAGGTTCACACAGAGTAGTGTATCTGCAGGAAGAGCTGGAGGTCAAGTGCAACTAAAACTAGTTCTAACCCACCAATTCCTCCCACGATTGTACCTTTCATGGAAGGTCCTGTGGAACGAGGAAGAAAACAGCAGAGAAAAACAGATGCCAAGAAAATAAAGACATATAGACGTATTCTTACTTTCCAACCATTCTACCACATAACATATCTAAAAAACATACCTCACCCCCACTGCAGCTCTTCCTACCAAACACAATCACTAGTCTTTTACCTTCACAAAGATTAATTGTGCAGCAGAGCGAGAGTCTGAACTCACAGCATCCCCACATCCAGGCGTCTCCATGCTTACCACTGAACTATGCAACAGGCTGATTGTCCTGTCTCTCCTCCCGAGCAGTCTGAAGGTAGCAAAGATCTGTGTAAACTCCTACAATAAACACAACTGTCTCATTACAGGCTTGCGAAATTATAGATTGGTGGAATGGTAGAGATGGCAACAAAGGTAATACGTATGGAAAAACGTCAGGAAAAATCAATGTCAATAGCTAAAGGAAAAGTTTGGGGTTTTTTTTAAATCTGAAATTGATCTGTGAACATGCACAATTCAAAAATTAAAGTAAATCTGAACTAATTTCAAGTTTTCTCACCCAGCAGTTTGTTACAGTTGCATCAATGAGAGCTGCGAATACTTGGAGAATGAAAATCACACAACTTTAACAGGATTTCTATGCATGGGTACTCACCAAGGAACAATCAGAAGTATGTTGAAAGTACAGGGTCTGTCTTTGACCGATCTCTTCAAATAAGGACAGCAGTTAATTAAAAAAATATACATCCATTGCTGGAATAGGCATTGCTCCCTGCAAACAGAAACAGGGCTCATGGTGGACAACAAGACCCAATTGCTGCCAGCTGCAGGGGTTTGCAGCTACTAGCAGGGCAAGGATGGCTCCCTTGCAGGCAAGAAACAAGGCTGGGACACTCTGCAGCCCCCAAGAAAAAGCAAAGACCTGGGGCTGCTGGTCTTGTATGGAGATGAGAGGGAATTCACTCAGCAAAACACAAGCCTCCCTCTCCAGTTATCACCCCCTCATTCCCCACAGGTGGTCCCCTGCCTCACCAGGCCAGGGATATCCCCAGGAAAGTGGGATAACTTCCTCTTGTACCCACCATATGCAGTGACAGGGAAAAGCACAGGGGCAGTGTCAGACCCCTTGACAAAGCCCTCCCCAGGCATGTCCAGCTACTGGCACTTGGGAGCCAGACCACCTTGTGTTTATAGCTGCGGCCAAGGGGGCTGTGGGGACAGAGAAGGCAAAAGGGAATAGAGATGGAATGAGACAGAACTAGGAAAGCTTGACCAAAAAAAGAAATGGAGGAAAAAAGAAAACTTTGAAGACAAAAATGGGTGAAAGAGCAAAATCAAGAGAGTGCTTACTATAAAGCAAACAAGGAACTGAAGGGAGAGGGGAAGAAACATGAGGATGAGTGAAAAAGCACACTCTGGGAAAGACTAGAGCACCACAAACCAAAATAGTAGGTCAGAGAACAGAGAAAGAGCAAACAGGAGGAGGTCAACTTTTTGTTCAAATTTTACTGAAAGTATGGTTTTCTAGAATGACCTTGACTGTTGGTTGGTTTTGCGCTAGTAAAACAAAAACAAAACAGGAAATTCCACAGTTGTGTGAACCAAAAAATATACAGAAGGGAAATGACAAAAATTTTGAATTATTTTGGCAGAAATTCAAGTGGAAAAATTGAGTCCAGTTGACATTTTCATTTTTAGGAACAATTATTTTCTTTTAAAATTTGAGAGATTTTTCTTATTGGTACTTTATTTCAATTGTTTGTTGGGACAACATCTTGCATTTACATACTTGATCATAACACTAGGGCTTTTTATCACTTAAAACAGTTGTTAATACTGTAATAGTAGTTGTGTTTCAGTATTTGGTAACTTGAAACTTCAAAACCTCAGTGAACACCATCCACACTGAATGCATGACAGCATCTGTTAACCTGAAGTAATCTAGAACCAGGCAACGCTGACTTAAAAAAGTTTACACACAGGGCATGGTACACACTCAGGCAAAAAGCATAGAGCATGCTTTCAAATATATTTGACTGTAAAAGCACATAAACCACCAATAACATTACAAATTTCTTTTTCCCCTTAATCTGAATCAAAGACAAAAGTCAACAATATTGCGTCTGTGGTTTTGCAAACACAAAACCCAAGAAACTAAATGTTCTGAGTTTCTCAACATCAACAATCATAATTTGTCTTTAATGCACAGATATAGAAAACAACATTTTATACGTGTGTATCTATGCACGTATGTATACATTGACTATACATATAAGACCTACTCCTAAGCTATTCAAAGAAGGCAACAGCACCTTTATAAATAACAAACATTTCTTTTACTGTTTCATAAAATCTCAACTACAATGTTATCTCTCACAACTGCTAGCATTGGTTTTTATATATGCAACTATTGTAGCAATTTAATTGTGTGATCATGCTGACCATAATATGCTAGCAAATGCACTGAAATCCACCAAAGCAAAAGTAATTACCTCTTAATAACAAGGCCTCTTCCCATCACCAACTGTTCAGGTTTTCATGAGGACTGGGCAGGTAGAAGCCTAATTTGGTTGCATAACATTCAAGACTGGACTTTTTGTGCAGTAAGAGCACCTATTGACTTCAAACAGGAACAACCGGACCTAAGACAGCACATAAAACATGGAGAACACAGAAGAATCAATACCTGTGCAAAACAGCATTGGTCAATTTAAATGTAAGAAGCAATGTTACTGCATAATACTTGATGACTGATGTGCTGGTTTTGGCTAGGGTAGAGTTAATTTTCTTCATAGTAGCTGGTATGGGACTCTGTTTTGGATTTGTGCTGGAAACAGTGTTAATAATGCCAAGATGTTTTTGTTATTGCTGAGCAGTGCTTACACAGCATCAAGGCCTTTTCTGCTTCTCAACCCACCCCACCAGCAAGGAGGCTGGGGCTGCACAAGAAGTTGGGAGGGGACAGAGCCAGAACAGCTGACCCCAACTGACCAAAGGGATATTCCAGACCATATGACATCATGCTCAGCATATAAAGCTGGGGAAAGAAGGAGGAAAGGGGGGACATTCAGAGTGATGGTGTTTGTCTTCCCAAGTCACCATTACACATGATGGAGCCCTGCTGTCCTGGAGATGGCTGAACACCTGCCTGCCGATGGGAATTGGTGAATTAATTCCTTGTTTTGCTTTGCTTGCGGGCATGGCTTTTGCTTTCCCTATTAAACTGTCTTTATCTCAACCCATGAGTTTTCTCACTTTTACCCTTCTGATTCTCTCCCCCGATTCCAACCAGGGGGAGTGAGTGAGCAGCTGTGTGGTGCTTAGTTGCCAGCTGGGGTTAAACAACCAGCAATAGAGAAAATATGACTGTAAGAAAGTGTCCTGTATGCCTCCTTGGTATGTAAACTCTTCAGTACTTTAAGCACAGCCCTGAAGAAAATTATGAACTATGGATCTCTGCTCAAGTGCATACATCTGTCTTAACACTGTCATCATAGGCTTGGCTTTACATACAATAAGTCAAAAAATGTTGTTATGTGTGAGTTTCACAAGAGATATGTTTCATGAGTATTATTTTTTAAGCTTGCATGACGACCAGTCTTGCATACTGTGACCCCAACATTAGGGAATTGTGCCTTTTTTATTCTCGCCAATGAGATATGTAAGAGAAAACAAAAATGTTTCTCTGTATGTAAAATAAATAAGAGCAGGTAGATAGATCTAAAATATGGCAAAACAACAAAATCCTAACTGCAGCTAAATTATGAGATGAAGTTAAACAGGAAAAAAGCAGAAGAAATCTAAATCTTCCTATTTGAACAAGCAATCATGTCTCTACTTTTCACCTGCCAGCTCCAGCTGTGCATAGCAATTAAACATACTATACTCACAGGCTGGTGCTATTGTCTTGTGGGATTTTTGTTTAGTCTGTGGTAGATGGCTGCATTTTAAAATAATAATAAAAGAGAACTTTGTATTATCAGAACTCATGCCAAGCAACTATAAAGAATTTTGATGGCTCTTTCATTTCACAGGGGGCTTTAATCCGCAACAATTACTTTCTTCCAGCATGTGTGTGTTCCCTCTTTGTGACTGACAGTGAATGTAAAAACCACGATAACTGATGTTGGCTACAAGCCACTTTGATATGACCTTTTCACATTAACTATTTAAAGCACTGACCACTCCTGAGGATTAAAATCCTCAGTTCCTCACTTGGACAGAATGCTTATAGATCTGGGATTTTTTCTACAATGGATTAATTGACCCATTTATTTCTGCTCCCTTGATTCCCTAGACAGATATGAACACATCTGTAGTTGACTCGAGCAGACACATTCATGAGATCAACAAAAAATAGTGAGAGTTACACTTTTTGTCTGTAGATTCCTTTCACTTCACAACCTATGAACATCAGGTACAATGTAACATCTGGAACAGAATTAACATGCTCCAGATAATGCAGGATTCTTTTCAAAAATACTCTTCCTATAGAATAAGAAGTCCCTATTTGCGTCCACCACTGGACTTGCTGCTAAAATTATTATTTTAACAAGGTGTCATTGTATTTATTGTGGTGTTAGTAACTTCTCAGTGTTTTAGATTCTTGCTTTTTAAAATTGCATAAATAAATTAGCATAATAGGAAAAATATTTTACTGAGACAATTCAGAGCCCACTAAACCAAAGTAAATATTCAAGAATCACTTTTAAATGACTCCTGGGTGCCATTTTCAGTTTATGACTGATTTGTGATTTTTATACCTCTTATCCAAATGATCCTAGATATATCCTTGGCTTCTAAGGAAGCTGGAAACCACAGAATTATTTCGAAGATGGCAGCGATACTTTCAAATCCAAGACTGAAAACAAAGTTCTTAGATCCAACCCCACAAGTTCATATATCAGTAGTTTAGACCAATTCCTGCAAACACAAATTCCACATAGTTGTAGATGTAAGCAATGTCACAGCAAAACTGAAGTTGATGGATTTGTACCTTACTCCCTAAAGAACTAAAAAAAAACCCCAAATAACCAACCAGTGCTATCAATGAAAATGGCCATTGGGGAAGAAAACCTGTGTAAACGAAATGTTAGAAAAGAATTTAATCTATACGTGTCTATGACTGAACGAAAACCTTTCCTTGGAGCTGAGACAGATCGTTCTAGAGCAGTACTTTCTTCCAGGATACATACAGCTACATGACCTGTTCTGTTTTGCAGGGGAAATGGATCTTTTCCAAATGGCTGCACTGAATGTAGTTTTCCATGCAGTTTTAACAGACTGCAATTACTGACATTGCTGCTGCAAGCAAAGAAGGTGAAAGTTAAGTATTAGTTTGTAAGATGTGCTAAGCCATTAACGCAATTGCCTTTTTGCAAAGGCACAGATCTTCAGTCAACAGCAAGATAGCTTGTTTAAGTTTTGCTGACCAACTAAAGTTACAACAACTAGGTAGAATTACTTTTTTTAAAGATTAAAATATAAAGCAGAATATTTGAGGTATTTTCATCCTATATAAAAGTACTGTAACTTAAATACATGCCTATCTCTACTAGAAGAACTATTCCCCAGCAATGACCAAAGGGTAGTGTGTTATAAAAAAGCCAGCAGGATCAGATTAGGATAAGATTATTTAGTTCTTCAGTTTTAGAAACAACTGGTGTTTCAGCTGAAACAGTCATCAGCAGAATAATTGTCAAAGTTTAACTTTGTTAATGTCAATATAGTAAGCTACATTGCAATGAGGTGAAAAAGGACTGTTCACAGCTACCTCAGAGCTGCTGCTTGTTTGTCCCAGTCTTGACGCTTGGCGAAATACTTTCTCTGTAATAGAGACTAGCAGTTCTTTAGTGAGGCTCTTGTAGCTTTTCTGAAAAGCTTAAATAGTACAAACATTTAAAAGATTTCTGAAAGCTCAGAGGTGGCTTTCCGGGGAATCTGTACTTCTGAATCACCAAGGGATCTTAAGAAACTTCCTCGGGAACTACAGAGGAATTTTTTGCTGTCTTACTGGCTCAGTGTGATTTTTAATAAGAAAACTGTTCTAATTATAAATCAGGTTTACAGATTCAAAACACTACTCAGTGTGACATCACCCAACTTTACAGCAGCTGTTACAACCTTAAACCTTTGTAGTCATTCAAATCTATTTGAACTCCTACAGTCCACTGAAGGTGACGGCTTTGCACAAAGGCTTTACTATACCATACTAATACAATTAAGCCTTAAAACCCAGATCCTTTAAATTATTTCAGATGGACAGGCTGTCAGTCTGTACGAACATCTGTCACAAGGGGCCTCCAATGCTGCAAGGTCTTATTGACAAGAAACAGCTTACATGACCGGAGCCTACCTTTGTATTGTAACAAATAGGTACTTAGGATGTTTTACATGTAACAAAACATTAGTGGGCTAATTGCTAAGCAATTATTTATTCAAACCTGAATCTCGGAATTTCTCAAAATTCCTGTCTTCTGATGTTTTTCTGTTGTTACTATGGGAGAAGCAGAGCAACTATCCTCAACAAAAGCCCTCCCTCAACAAAATACCATGAAGTCTTCATTACCTTTAATCAACCATTCTTGCCCGCACCTTTCTGCTGACTTATGCAGTTGTGTGCCTATTAGACAGACTGGCCTATTAATTCAGCTGAAAAATAAGCCCTCCTTAAGAAAAGTACTTTCCAGGGGACTCAGTCCAAGGGGTGGTCCAAATTACTGCACAGCTGCACATGAATCAGTATCCCTAGAAGTGAAGGAATGAGAACACATAACCGGAGAAGAAAGAGAATCAGTCTGAGATCAGTGTCTGTTGACCATAAAAATCACACCCTCAAGTTAATGATAGTGCTAAATGGGCCATTTTGTAGGTAGTTCTCAGCCCATGTAAGACCTCATCTTCCAAGGAGATTCTGTGATCTACTGCCAAATTTATTCTAGTATTGACTTAGAAAAGAGTTGGAAGGCTGACAATGCTCCATGAATTATTGATAGTGCACATTTTTGTACAGATGCATTATTGTTTACAAATATTGTCAATATAAAAGGGCAAGATGTATTTCTTAATGCACCAGTTCCTAGCTCCTAGTCAGTCAACAAGCCACATGAAAAGAGCAAGATAGATTCAATTAAAGCATAACTCAGAATGTTTTATAAAACAGAACACTTATGGAAGAACTCATTTAACCTACTGTGTTTTTAGAAGCAGAAATAATTTTTAAAAATTTGAACATACTTACATGTATTTTTTGTTTGTGTTATTATAGTTACATGCCTAGAAAACTGAAAATTTTATGATAGCAGACTAATAATTAAATATTTGGTCCGATACCTTGAATACATCAATTCAGCTTCCCTCTAGCTCCCTCCAAAATTCAACAAATCTATTAGTTCTGTCCAATTCATCCATTTCCAATCATTCCTCTAATGTCCCCCCACATTATGTGATTTCCTTCATAAAAGCTCGCATTCATGTTACTGTCCCATTCTCAGATATCCCCCATCCTTCTCACTCCCACTGCTACAGTTTTCTCTATGACAAATGCCAGATACACGGTTTGGGGGAAAAAAAAAATTTAAAAAATCACCAAATATCAGGAACTGCAGCTTTAATATGAACTCTTTAATATTGTTAGCCTAATAATAATAAAAACCCTCACAAAACTTGGTAATATTTACCAAGACTTACTGTCTCTGGTCACGCTAGAATGCGTCAAAACTCCGTAATTAATCATCTTGATGGGTATGAATATGGCAAATGTGCATACTGTCAGACACACCCACGTACACAGTGAAAGGAAACTTCTGCCAGTATTTTCTTTACTTCTATAAACAATCTTTCACTTCAAGTGTTTAACTGCTTTGGCTTGTAAATGTAAGATACTGTAGTAACGTAGCAGCAAGCAAATTTACACTGTAAATCAGAGCCTTTGTTTTTTCTCATCAATAAGCTATATGGCTTATGTAATCAGAAACCTAAAATGTCACAGCCTAAAAGATCTGTCAAATATTTAAATTAACTAAACGTGATCTGTACAGTAAATAAAGTTACCTCTCAATTCTAAACATAACACAGTGGGAGACCTCAGGTTCGCATTTATCACAGACAAATTTCATTTTTTCTGCAAACAATTTATTCTGATGCTCAGAAACTCAAAGTACTACTAAATAAATGCAGGGAGTATCCCTGCATGGCAGCTTAAATGAATTTGAGAGCTCCTCCATGATCTAAATAGCAGTTTTCTTGTCAGTCTGGCTATAAAGAGTAGGACTTAAGAGTGGTACTCAAATTACAAACATATGTATGTACTCCTCATGATCCTAGAGACCTGGGGAAGAAAACAATGAATTAGAGCTGAAATTGATAACAAGTTTTAACAGCCTCACATACTTCAGCTAAACATCTGCTAAAGAGTGAGAGTGTCACTGGTATAAAGCACTTGAATCCATCTGCTCTCTTCTCTCAGCAGGGATTGTTTTATGTGGCATAGAGAAGAGACTTGGATGTGGGAAAACATCATATTCTAAATATTAAGTGCTTCTGAATACTGAGGTGTCTTTCTGCGCCTAAATACGTCTCAAAATGTGACCACTGAATGCCACTTTTAATTGGGCCTTCGACAAAATAAACCAGAAGAAATAAAGATTCTTTTTAAAAAAGTGATATGGAATCTACAGTTACACACAATAGGTATTTAAAGGGTTAAGCACAGAAAAAGACCACAGGCATGTTCTGCAATGCTCTTTGCCCAGCAGGAGCCATTGTAAGATCTCATACTGACTACATACAACTTTAAAATAGTCCCCCAATTCTAAATTACAGCATTATATTTTAATACACTTTGTTATATATTAAGTAATATACTTCTTTGCAAACATATTACATAAAATCTCTGGTTACTATTTTTTGGGGGGGAAAAAAAAAAGTTTTCCTGCAAAAATCTGTCAGTCAGAAAGGGCAAGTGAAGGAGCTTCCTTGCAGGGCTGGCACAGGTGAGCATGTCTCTGGGGAGCAGGGCCTTGCCATGCAATATGCAGACAGGCTGCAGTCCAGAGCTGTGTCTCATCTCCCCTATGGGGCAGGCACACTGATGGGTGGCTCACATGGGGGTCAGCCTGGCCACCTGGGAGACCCGGCCTTGGGCAGAGACCATGACAGCCCTGTAAACTGCTCTGCAGGCTTCACAGGTGCCAGGGCACCCGCATGGGAGTCTGAACTGGGACCCAGGCAAGAGAACCAGTGCTTTTCCATGAATTAGAGCAGTGCTCATCCAGCCTCCAGTCCTGCAAGGCCATTGGCTTCATGGAGAAACACGGATGCTCAGCACCTGAGTGAGGCACTTGATACCTTATAACATAAGGCCTCAACCTCCGAGTGATTATTCAAACAAATATCCTTACTTACATGTGCAGTCTCTGCAACAACAGTGGAACTTCTTGTGTGAATATGTTCCTTTAACTGGTGTTTAACTAAAAGATATTAGGAATGGGAAATATTAAAAAAATTTAAATCCAGTTCTGGTCACAGTAAAAAGAAGGGCAGCCAAGTTGGTGAGGGGCCTGGACCACAAGTCTTATGAGGGGCGGCTGAGGGAGCTGGGGCTGTTTAGTCTAGAAAAGAGGAGGCTGAGGGGAGACCTTAACGCTCTCTACAACTACCTGAAGGGGGGTTGTAGTGAGGTGGGTGTTGGTCTCTTCTGTCAGGTGGCTGGAGGTAGGACAAGAGGAAATGGCCTCAAGTTGTGGCAAGGGAGATTTAGGTTAGATATTAGGAAAAATTTCTTTACTGAGAGGGTTGTCAGACATTGGAATAGGCTGCCCAGGGAAGTGGTTGAGTCACCATCCCTGGAGGTATTCAAAAAGCGAGTAGACGGGGTACTCCAGAACATGGTTTAGTGGGCATGGATGATGGTTGGACTCGATGATCTTGAAGGTCTTTTCCAACCTAAATGATTCTATGATTCTATGAAAAGTGTTGGAAACAATACCCTGTCTCTGAGTATATTCTGAAGAGCAATGCCCTGTATATAATGATCACAAATATGCAACACTGGGTATGACTGCTCATACTTCTTTTGTTTTGATTTGTCCTTGGCTGTCTGGGAAAAAACACTCTAGTATTCTGTGCTGTTAGTCATCTCAGAAGTGACGTATCTGTTACCACAAGAAAACACAAGCTATGCAAAACCTACTATGAGTAAAAAGACCTGAAGTGAACCTACAGCTCATGTTATGAAATATGTTTACAAATTACATACGCTCCAGTTCTCAATGTGAAAGTAAATTTCTCATTAGGTTTGCAGGCCAACTTTCAAAATCACAGAGAAGGTAAACCAATAAGCAGTTAATACAGTCATACATAGGTATAATGGACACGTCATGCCATCAGTATTTCTTTCCCTTCATTGAACTTTATTCTCTTGTATCCTTTTGCCTGCTGTATGAAAAGAACTAAAATAGAAGGATTTAGAATTGATGTGCACACAAAATCATTTGTTCTTTCACCATAGACTTGTGTATAAATGAAGAGCTAGCAACAGACAACATCTATTTTGACAAAAATAATGGCATATTTCCTATGTTTATAATCATCTAATTCAAGAGAAGGCTCAAAACCCCCCCACAAACCTACAAAAAGCAGACATTTTCAATGTGTCCTCTAACGTAAGTGGAATTTCTGCAGTTATGTCCTTACCATGAGTGCACTACTTTCCTTGTGCCATCACCACTCCTGTGGGTATCAGTAATCTTCATTGCAACACCCCATTTTCAAGTCCAAAAAAGTCTACACTTGTTCTCCTCACAGTATGCAAAACATAACAGGGTAACAGCTATCAGAATTGCCCTTATCGCCAGCAGAGAGATTGGTGAAGGGACTGAGTTAAGATTTGTATGAATTAATGTGCTAGTTGGTGACATCTGAAAATACTTTTTTCTTATCCTGGCTGAGATGCAACCAATTATGTCAGAACTATGCTGCAGTCTGAGTCAAGCAAAAGAGCAAAATAAATGAATTGCAGGATAATATGAACAAGCAGCAACATTTAAAGCTGGGTAGCATAAGCACTGTAGCACTACCACAGATCACAATAGTTATTACTCATCTGTATTCTCAATGCTCTGCAAGGCCCCAACCTTATAACAGATAATTTGCTAAAGCAGGAAGATCCAAGCAGCTGATCATATTAAGTACATCCATTCCACAAGAAATACATGGAATCACACAATCGCCTCAAAACCCACTTCTTTACCCTACTAGGTCACAACATTACTTTGATGTTTATGTATCAGACAACCCCCTAACCTACTTGGAAAGTAGCTAGTGGAGCATGTGCTCCAGTTCTACAGGGAGTAGAAAAGAAGGGAAATCAAAGGTCTGCTTTACCCCCAAAAATGGATGTTGTCAAAGGTAGCATGCAGCAAGAAATAAAAATAAGGCCACACATCTTGCATGCTCCAAGAGCATTCATGTAACCATAGCTCCAGCCTTGTGTACATCTGCAGCTCATAGCAAGCAGCATAATGCTACTCACCTTCCTTACTGCTGCAGAAAAGGTGCTTCTCTAATATTTTTTGAACCCAGGGGAAGAGTCAGGAGATCCTTAGGACTCTGGATTCCCCTCCACTTCCCAGTCCTATCCCAGTGCTAGGACTAACAGCTCCTCTCTGAGCAGTGACTGCAACATCATCAAACCCATCACTCAGCAAAAACAAACCTTCTCACAGGATTTGGAGCCCTGAGGCCTAAGGGGAAGACGTTGAAAATTTTATTGTGCTCTGCTTCTTTCTGCGTTAAACAACAGGCCCCAACCTCCCAGTCATTTTCCCTGAAGGGTGAATTTAGCATCATGTAATCATTTTTTAAGGTTTAATGCCAATGATGGCTCTCAGATCCTAGGTCAGATGTAAGCATATTTCAGCTTGGTCAGCACTTTCCACAGCAAATTTGATAGAAGTTTGCCTCATGCTAAAAACCAAGAAATCCTTTTTTTCCCCTCTTCTTTCCAGTAATATCCACAACATGCCAGGCAGTTTCCAAACACCCTGTTCTTGCCTTGAAAAGTTCACAATGCATGCAATAAAAGGACATGGGATAGGCACACCCATACCACTGGCCTAGACAATAAACACACAGAGAAGAAGCTTGTCTGGATCTTGTGGAATTCTTTTCTACTGCATGGAATGGTACCACTGTCGTATCCCACTCCCCTGAGCAGAGGGATTCTCATGTCTCGTAGATACCGAAGTAAGATGGGACAATTCTATTGTGATCAACTTTCACAAAGATTATAATTATTCACAAGTTTCAGCCATCATGAGTCAGGTCCCTCACCTTCAGTAACTCCACTAAAATATTCTTCATTGTAGTCTATCATCCAAACAAAGAAATTGAGAGACAAAATAGGTTAACCAAACAACACGACATAACGTGAAGAAGTAAGTACTCACACAAGTCATCATCAGAAATCGTGCTATCCTCCACTTCATCTTTTCAAGATGAAGTTAATGTAGTTTTGATCCCTTCCCTACTCCAAATATTATTTATGTTTGTGTTGCAGAGGGACCTAAATTAAAATGTCTGTCACTTATCCAAGGTACAAAACCAAATCTTTTCTTTAAACCAGCTTAAATATATTACTTAAAATTTGTAAACCAATCTTTCCTAGAAAAAATAAACATCTTAATTCAGACACCAACCCTTTCTCTCCAATAGCACAGGTAAGTTTATACAGTGAATTGAGACTGATCTGCAGAGTCTTGTCATAATTCCTTCATCATTCATGACAGTTTGTAAAGAAAGAGGATGAGAAATTTCCCAAGAAAAACATTCTTACTGCACTGTGGAGATGATGTGAAATGTTATATCTTTATCCAAATGAAATAGAACCTCTGAGCCTTTAGAAAGAGCTTTCTTGCTAGTGAAGTATTAATAATGCTGAAATAGAGGATCAAATAGCTGTCCAAATAACTATATCAAGATGCATTCACATTTACGTACTGCACAAAAACCTGAATCAAAACACCATGAGGCAAGAACCTGTCACAAATCTCTCCTATGAAGGTAATAAAATATAAAACAATGCCTCAGTTCTAATCAGATTGTCATATGAAAAGGGAAAGTTTTTAATTTCACACTGTTTAATTTAATCTGTATTCCCCTTTCAGAACTATACTAGGATTCCAGGAGTGAAGGTAAGACCCATGACAATCCCAGAAGCTCAAATATTCTAAAAGCTGAGCATCAACAGTTTCATAGTAAAATGCTGATGGTTTCTTCATCCATTTGAATGAAAGAGGTGGATCACAACGTGACTTCATCAGAAACTGTCAGGCAATTTTAGGCCACGAATAACAGTTTGTTTCAAGGAAATTATTTTCCTTATTTAAGAGGAAAAATGCATCAAATGACAATAGCAGGGTAGAGCTAGGACTTTGCAGCCTGCTAGAAGATAGATCACAGCTGTAACTAAAGGGAAAGTCACCTTGAAGTGTAATGCAATTCCCAGACCATTCAAGGTCCAGAAGAAATCCATTTACAGCTAAGAACTATATAAATATCTCATGCAGGAGAATGCCAGGACAGTAACATGAGAAGGTGAGAAAGTAAAATGGACTATTAAGAAAAGGGAAATGAGGAAATACAGCTCAGGGATTCTTTTGTTAGAAGAAAAAGAAGTCATGAATGAAGCCTGATGGGGGGGCACTGTATTTTGGGATGTTCCTCAGAGGGCCAGGAAGAGACTGCAGCATTGCCCAAAACCAAAAAGAGATTTTCTTGCTTTTGGCTCTTTATGATTTCAAATGGAAGCTGGATCTAATAGAAGGTATAGTAAATATAATCTTAAAAATGGGACTCAGCAGGGAAGATTATAAATGGTGGTATAAATAAGAACTTCAATAACTAGACATTTAGCTGAATAATCCCTGAGGACTCCTCAAATCCCAGATAAATTCCTGCCTGGCCCAAATCAGAGTACACTTCAAGCCCTATTTGTATCCCTCCAAGAAGTGCTAAAGGGCCACTGCTGCTGCTAGAGATTTCAGAGACCTTCATTGGTGCTCTGTTTCAAATGAGCCTCAGCTGGCACTCATGAAATAGGGGAAAACAAGAACAGGGAAAAGGAGAGAAATATAGGATATTCTGAGAACACACTGCATTAACTCCTACACTACCTCAAGACTTGCTCTGTCCTAATTCTGAAGGTTTTTGCCTACTTCCAGAAGTGGATGCAAACCCAGATGTCAGCTGAGGACTGGATGTGTACAGCAATCCACAAAACTACAGTATGCAAAAAACATCCACCAAAGTCAAGGTAGAACAGCATTATCAAGAATTGTCATATGGAGGGGCACCTCTTAGTAGAACTTCTCATGAGTCACTTCTAAACCTGTGTGTAGGCATTTGTGATTCTTCAGTACTCCTGGGCCAACATCTCTGGTTCCTCCAGTGGAAAAGTGATGTGAGGTAGTCAGTCACCTTCACGTAACATGCTAGAGGAAGCCAAAGCAAGGTGACTGGCTGATTTGGTACAGACTGCTAGCAAGTGCTTCTCTGACTACCTGTGAGCCACAAAAACACATTATGTGGTGATGAAAGACCTCCTCCGTGGTTGGAATTTGTTAGCAAAAGTTGTAGTGAACTAAAACTAAGTTTTTAAATTGCCATAAGGAATTATCAAACTGGATGAAAATTATTGCATCCCCTTCCATAATGTACCAATTTTCAGTCAATTCTGTGGCCTTCCAAGCATTTGTACATTAATATTTTAAACCTGGTTGTAGGAAACCTGAGTAACAAAATTCTGTATGAGATCTTATGAAAGGGAAGATGGCATTTATTTAAAAAAAAATCTCTGGCTACACTGACTTTACTCACTCATACTCTCACACTCATATACCCACAAGCACCAAGTTTTCTTCATCAGAATATTTTATGGCTCAAGTTCAGTTCCCCATCTTCTTGGCACCTTATCTTCAGTTAGTTCCTCTTCTTCATTTGAATGAAATCACACATCTGGCATTCTATGCCCATTAACAACATACCTTTCCTTTTAACCCTTGTTCTACTGTTTTCTTTGGAGCCACCACAAACTCCCCCCCTCCCCCAATCGTAATACAGCTTTACATATTTTTAATAGAAAAAAATCTCTACATGTTAAAGTTGCAGAAGCAATTACAGTATTAGAGCTACAAGCAATTGTAGCTACAAACAATTAGAAATCAGGATATAAAAAAATGAGCAAATTTTTACAGTAGTATTGTGATGTGATCACAAAAGGCATCAAACTGTTGGGAAAAAAACCCCAACTTATCTGCTAAACACTTTTGTCCCCTGGAATAATTCCAGACATGTAACATTATGCAAAGAAAAAAGCATGAATAGTATCTACCAAGGCTGACCTCAATCTTTCAAAGTGTTCTAATGACTACCAATTGGGCAAAACAAGAGATCCTAAATTTCTTATTTGGGGAAAAAATAAATTTTGTTCAAAGAGTGCATTTCTGCACATAAATTATTTTAGCAAAGCTATAGATACAGCATGTAGCATCTGCATAATAGAGTGTTTCATTCATTTGCTCAGTCCAGTTCTTTGTTTTGATGGAAGGAACTATAAATTAATTCTATGTGAGGAATAAACCCATAACAACACTTAAATCACCAGCAGAGCCAGGAGACAGCAAGGTATACAACAGCACCAACACTGTATCTCAGTAAGGACACCTGACATGCAGATTTGTCACAACAGGCATGTTTTATTGATTATAGCCTGTCATATGACAGTTCCTCTGCTATTTATGTACAGTTAGCATCAAGTTTCATCCTGGACTATTGCCACTTTGGATTTAATTTTACTTGGATCTGACTACACATGAATGCATCTTCTACAGTTGTATTCCTTGGTGCGAGAGCTGTTTTCTCTTGGAATTGATGGGATACATTTTCAACAAGGGCATAAAAAAGCTGTAATTCATAATTTGTACCTTTACTCCACTGCCTTCAAAATGCACACATCACTAGTCTCAGGCTCAAAACCATTTCAGGCAAGGACACAGACATGAACTCAGATTACAGATTTCTTTAGCTTTTCACCCACAAAATGAGCTGAAGTTAATACTTTACAGTGTTAATTTGCACCTGCATTATGGCCAGCTCAAGAGAAAGGCAGGCTAGCTCTGCCAGAAGCATGAGTAATCTCAACAGAAAGTTATGTGGGTGGGTCAGGCAGCTCTCTTAAAATGCAGGTACCAGGCCCCCTGACTATTAAGCCATTTTCTCAAGGGATGTCACATGCCTGAAAATGCTTGAGAGCTGCAGAACACCAGCCCTGCACTGAAGAGAGGGGCAGTGAAGCCCCACAGGTAGCTGTTTAGATTTCTTCAGAATTTGAAAAACAACATTTTATGGTGTTCTTCAACAAAAGAAATACAAAAATTCACATTAGTCCCATGACTGTATTTTGATTCAGCCATTTTAGAGTTTGCTAAAAGGTAGCATACAATACAGTTAAACATCAAACTTCATAGATGTGTGGGTATCAAGTACTGCAGTTAACAGAAAAGTTTCATCTAGCACTGACAGTTAAAAAGGAGACAGAAACCTAAAGGAAATCCAGAGTTTGTTACTTCACAGACCTATCATAGTACCATGCAGAGTTAACCAAGCTACTTTTAGATACTATTTTTTCCATATAGGCTTCATGTTGGGTTTATCAACACAGAACCTGTCTGATCTTGCCCTTTTTCTTTCATTGCCCTGCAGTCACCACAGTGCTAAGTTTGAAGGCATTTAGAACATCATGGGAGACACTGTGACACAATAGGCCCAGGGGACAGTATATCATATTGCAATATAATAATACACTAGTATGCTAGTAGTATAGTGTACTAATATTTTGTATTTCTACAGGAAGCACAAACATTATGAATCAATTCTGACTTTCAGGGTCTTTCACATCACTGTGATGAAATCCCTAAAGAACTAAGGAGGTATAGGTAGGGAAGAAGAAAAACCTGTAATGTGAACAGATGAGAAGAAACCTGCATTGGTCTACAAGATTCCTGGCTCCAAGTATGCATATTCTAACTGTTTGTTTGTTTAAAAACAACTGGAGTTAAGTTGTTCATTTTGGACTTGAAATCACAAAGTTACCAGCTCCTGATACAGTAAATAAGAAAATAGAAAAGTTTGGGTTTTCTTGGGGTGGTGGTGCAGTTTAAAAGACTGGAAGTCTTCCATCCAAATGCATATAGTTTTTTTACTTTGAGACAATCTGTTACCCTAAACAAGATTTCTTCCCAGACCGCTGGCTGACTATAGAGATAAATTCAAATTAATTTTTACAGTCTCCAGCTAAGACTCATGGTAGATCCCTTCTACCTCTCCCAAGTAGGTCATAGAGCACTCCTAATCAGTACCAGTGTGTTATTCTTTTCATCTGTGGCCACTTATTGGCCAAGAATGGATTTAAAGTAAAACCCACAGCCAAAACATAGTGTTGTGATGTGAACTGCAATAAATGATGTTACTGCTAAAGATGACCTTCTACAATCTCGAGGAAAGCTAAACAAACCCCTGCAAGTGGTTACCACTCTGCCAGACTCACATTAAACAACCTCATGTACACAGATAGTATCCAAGTTACTCTGACGGCAGCCTGTGCTAATATTGGCAACTGAAGCTCCATTGAAACAGTCATGACAGAGGTCACAAATCATCTCTAGCAGCATGCAGAGAGTCTGTTCAGAACTGGAAAAGTAACGCTTATTTGCATGCTGCTTATTTCTTGCTTTGTCTTGAAGTTATCTAGCACTGTTTAAGCTTTAAGAAAAGGAAACAGACCTTGCCTTCAAACATTCTCAGAGCTTGCCCAGTATATTCTAAAGAACAACAAAAGATCACCCCCCTGTTTACCTTTCTTAATGGAGCTACATATTCAGCTAGTTGGCATGTTTCAATATCACATCAAAGTGTTCCGTGCTGCAATTCTGACATATCTTTCTATAGTCAGTTGATACTACAGTAAATTTGTGGCTACCAAGGGCAGCCAGAACTGAGAACTAGGTTTTTGAATTGAACAATAATTTGTATCTAGGCCTCACAAAAGAGAAGGATAGAGAGGAAGGAGATTCTTCTCTTTGTATTTTAGCCATCTGCTTGCTGGACAAAAGTTATCTTTCCACACGATGTAACTGGCTAGTCTGTTAGAGAATGGGATTCCCCACACAACAAGGAAGCTGCTTGAGGGGTTAAATGGCATCATTTGTGCCTGGAATTCTTTTGCTTTGTGGGTTTCTCAGAAAGCACACTTCCCTGCATGTACTGAGGCTTCACAATGAAGTGGCAAACATTGTCTTTACTTCAGTCTTCATGGGAAAGAGTATGATTAGATATTTACTTAAGTAAATGGGGACAGAGATTCAGTTCAAAAACATTATTTTTATCCATTCCATGGATACGGGAATAGAGCTCATGAAAAGCATTTGGCATCTATTCAAATGGTCAGAAACAAGACTAGGAAGTAGGTCTCAGTCCTTTTTCCATTTGGTCACCTGGTGGTCATCCATGGACCTTACCACTATGGTATTTTATGGAACAGTTCATGAGGAAGGCCTAAGGCTAAGAATCTCATGGGTAGTGCAGATCTTGAATAGTATAGAGGTTTGGAGCTGGATTGATGTCTAGAAGTTCTCTTGCTCCCTTTACCACAAAGCTGGGTAGCCATTTAAATTAGCCTAAATTAGCATGCCTAAAGCTGTCTTTCTGTGTAAACAGCAGATTAGAAGCATTGTATAAAAGCATTTAAGTAATGTTTTAAATGCTGCAGTTATTGCATAAGGTTGTCATTAGTGAGTCAAGTAATTCTTTCCTAGACTCAGTGTTAACACACTGCCTCTCACAAAGCAGTGGTATGCAAAATAGTAGCAAACAAGTGATAAATCCTACTTTTCAGTAGTTTGGAAGACATTTGTGGAGTGTATTCCCAAAGCTTGTCTATATGGTTTAATTTTAACATCTGCTATCAGCTGGTTCTGACCAGTATTGTAAATCACATCTATGGTGATAATCTAGACTGCTGGTATTTTGAATTGTCTCTGCTGCATCAGAGTTTAGTCATCAGTTAGTGATGTACTTCCCACATACATATAACCATACTGGTTGCCCTGTATTTTAAAATCACCCCGAACTGACAACATGCCCTGTCTGACTGAAATTGTGAATTGCTCCAATTCTTATCTTTTCTGATAAGAAAGTTTCTACAAAGATGCAGGTATTCAAAACCACCATAAAATATGTCTATATGATTGGGCGCATCTAAGCAGAACAGCCAAACCACTTTCAGCTTCATGATAGAACAGATTACCGCCAGTTTAGGCCTTACAGGGTTCCCAAGATCAGTAAGTTCCTGACCACTTTCCTGTCTTATCATTGCCTTTGTGAATTGTCAGAGATTCATGGCTGGGAGAACAGATGGGGGTTGGGGGGTGGGCGGGAAGGCGGGTTAAGCTTGTATATTTCCTAAAGAACTGTATGGATCATTACAAGGTGTGCAAAGAGGAAAAGCCATATTTATCAGGAATTAAACATACTTTGCAAGAAGGTCTTTGGTATTGACTGTGGTAAAGGCTGCATTTTATGAACACTTTGAAAGTGTTCCTGAAGAAGCCAAATGATAGAATAAGAAAAAGGATAGATAAATGTAACCCTTCTTTACTACCAAGCCATCTAAATAAAAAGCCAATCCTCAGCCTATGCTATCAGGTCTTTCTCCATTGGAAATTCTCTTCCAGGTTAATCTTCTGCAGGACTTCAGCTGAAGGTGAGTCAGGTATAGATGTAGTGGGAGATGTCTGGGTTCTGTGCACCCCACACAGCAGTTACGCCTCTAAGCCATGTGACATGGCTGTGGATAACTATTTTCAACTAAATTAAGACAGGCAAGGAAGCAGAAGGTCTTGCAGCTGAGGAACCAGAACAAAGCCCAGAGCTTGCTTCTACAGACTCCTTCATGATGCTGATTAAAAGTCACTTGGTATGTCTGACCCCTAGTTCCTCATCACCTCAAAATAGGAATAAGGACACTGTACTTCATTAAACTACATACTTTTTGTGGCAAGAAAAATAATGTCATAGTATGCCTGTCACAGGGCAACACCTGTTAGAATGAGAGTTCAGACTTAAGGCACTATTGAAATATAAGCTAAACTAGTCAGTTTACTGTAAGGAGAAACCCATACTTTCCAAACAGCCAGACCCAAAACATGCTGCATGACCCACACCTCCAGCTACAATTCTAACATGCATTTCACAAGTTTTTTTTTCTATACTTCCTTTTCATTTTGGAGGTTCACCCTAGTTAATGAAACTTCTTTATATCTGTAGCACATTCGTTCAGAATGCATTGTGGAATTATTACTTCATGTTGGTCAAACAATTCACTGATTTGTTTACAGAAAAACTGTGCTAAATAGCTGGACTGTTGTCATGACCCTTCACCCAGATCTTTTGAGAGTGGTTACTAGAATGTCATGTAAAAATAAATTAAACAGCATTGAACGAGTTACTACTAAAAGCAGTTAGTGTAAGTAGAAAGATAAATTCCGTATTGTGTCTAGCAAATGGAGTTCTTTGACAAACAGCTCTTTCTTGTGGATGAATGACAGTTTTACACTAGCATTTACCACTGATTACCACTCCATACTCCTAGCAAATAGCTACAAGCAAGTATTATTGCATAACTGTGTATGTATGCTCCGATACAATACACAGTAAAGGACTAAAGACTGAAGTCGGTTCTTACCAAAGCCCATTCCTATTTCTGTAGATCATTTTTCTCATATTGAGTCATGCTTGCTATCATTTTTCTGCAGAATTATCATGCTTAAGATGATGATAGTTTTCAGTGAACAAATACAGGTAAAACACAAATGTTGCAGATTCTGACACTATAAACAGCAGATTTAGATTAGGGTGATTAAAGCAAATTTCCTTCATTAGAAGTATGTGATAGATAACCCAAAACTCTCCTCCTCTCCTCAAATGAAAAGAGTCTCTCGCAAAAAAATTTTCAAGAGTGCTCAGTCTTTTCTACACTGAATCTCTTCAGCAGGTATCATATTTCCCAAGGAGTGGGGTAGTTCTTGCAAGAGAAGCGATCTGCAGCCCAGCTAAGGGTTGTAAATTTCCACTGCCCAGCCTGCTCCTTATTGTGTGCCGCCAGGCTGGCCTGACCTTTCAGCAGCGCAGCCCCTGTCTTTTTGCCATGTTTATGTGCATTCCAGCAGCCTTCCACACTCCCTGCACAAGGTTAAAACCATGGGGGCAAGGAGGAAGAAAGTTGACAGACAAAAAGCAAGTGAAAGAATTTAAACAGGAGATGAAATCTGGAAGCAAGGCAATTTGCTGTATAGTTCCTGCTGCAAATAAATGAGCAGCTGAGCCAGTGAATTTTGTGTTGCAGTTACTATAAAACAAGGAGAATCAGGCTCTTAGCCAGTTACTTTGTCATGACCACAGAGCACACCGAGAACATGCATCTTTTCAGTCAAATCTCTTACTGAATTGGCACATGTGGACCTGTAATTGATTTTTGCAAATTAGGGCTCTAAATAGAGCCCTCTACTGAGGGGAATAGAAATGTCTTAAATCCACACAGCTTTTTTTTTTTTTAAAAATAACTCCCCATGCACTGTTTTTTCAAAGACAACTTTAGAAGGAAGGATACACACACTTCTCCCTCTCCTGTCCATCCTACCAACGAACTTTCCCTTTTGATATGTGAAAAATCCAGCTCCTACTCCCTATCCTGTCAGACACCCAGGGACAGCAGCCAGCGCGTGCCCAGCTGTGCTATTAACCTCACCATAAACAGCGAGGGAGCCAGAAGAGGTGCCGAGCCATGGGAATAGCAGGGCTGCACACACTGTTCATACCACGCACAGGGCTTTACTCTCAAGTCCAGGTCAAGAGAATCAGATGTCTTCTTTGTACAAATGCTCAGTCCTTTGTCATGCTTTACCTTTCCTTCTCTTACCTTCTAACATAAGAAGCTTTCCTCAAAGGGCTCCTTTTAGCTCCTGGATTAAGGTTATAAATTGTAGAAGCAGAGAGAAGCCTGACTTAGACAGTTTGCTGGGCTTTAAAAGCTAGCTGTCTGCTCCCTGCAACATAGAAAGCAGTGGTGGTGCCATACCACCTGTGAAAGACCTGGCTGTATAAGCAGTAACAGAAGCCATGTGAGGTCAAAGGAGGAGCTTGGGATCACATTTTTGCCTGATGCAGGGCTGTACAGTCAGTACAGAACATGGCAAAAAATACAAAATGGAAGTTGCACTTCGGTGGGATGGGGAAGTTTGCCTCCCAATGAGCACAATATCAGGGAAGACATCAAGACAAAGATGAGGGTTTGATGCAAGATTTGTGGAGGCTGTCCCTAGGCTTGTTAGGCCCTAGAGACTCAGCCTTTGCAAAGCTTAGTTTTAATGACAATAGAAATATAAAACATTATACTTCATTGCCTTACCACGTCCACTGTTCTGCCTCCACTGTGTTTTCAGATACAAAACATAATCCGAGAGATTAACTCAAGTTTATTTTAATTACAGCAGTCAATATTTTACTCGTGGGGAACAGCACGAGACTTCTCACAATCCAAGGCTCTCCATCCTTTCTCTGGCCAACAGAGCTCCCTTAGGATGAAAACACCAGCCAAAGCCCAGAATTATATCCGTAGTGGAACCATTGTAGCCAGAACAACTTTCCTAGTTATCAGTGATCCACAATGATTAACAGACTCTTTTCCCCAAAATAAATTATTCCCATAAAGCTCAGAACTAGTCTCTGCCTTTGATTGCTCTCAGCAGTGCAAAACATGAGCATCTACATCTGTTTGATCCCCTTTCTGAAAATGGGTCCACTGCTTGATAGTTGAGCACTACACTGCATCACCAGGTGAATTTGGAGAATAGGTCATGGCTCCTTTTTCTCTATTTACTGATCCTCTGAGGCTGTATAGTCTCAGGAGGTCTAGCACTCACAGTTGATTCTGTTCTAAGGGCATATTTTCTCCTCTGACAGTAATTTCTATGATTAATTCTTAGATTAATTCTTACATTCTACAATAAATCCTTACACCAGTACTATCCCATCATCTCTCCTCCCAAAGGGCATTTAACTTGTCTTTTAACCTCATGACTAAATGATAGAAGGTATTAAGATTCATTGCAATTGGCTCTTCATAGCCTTCTGCAGTATCTTAGCTGGTCTTCATCATGCTTGTCTCCTCCATGATGTCCCCCCAATACAAAATAAACTGCGTGCTGGCTAATCTAGGTCAGGAATTGGTTGCTGTTGCTTCTTTTCTTGTCTCAGCAAGAAGAAAGCCTGCTATGTGCCATGAATCCTTCTGCAGATATTTTTATGGCAATAGTGGACCTTGGGACCCTGCTGTTGGAATTAATGAGAACCTGCCAGTTGCTGTCACAAAGGCAGCCTGTCTAGAGACAGGTACTGCTTTTATATCCCTTTGCTAAAAAGGAAGACCTGTCATTGAAACAAAATAAAAGATGCCATCAGAAAACAAGGACTTATGGATAGGGTTAAATGTGAACATAAAAACAATACAAAAGAAATATATTTACTACCACATTGTCTTGAAATGGATGGACTTGCTAGAAACATCCTACCTATGTAGTTATTTAGTGTTCGGACAGTGCAACTCAGTAGTGCCCCTGGACTGGAAGGACTACAAAGATGTTAGCAGCTGGCACTGTCAGCAGGCTACATTGTGGCTTTATTTCATTCTTTGTGAGCCACTTTGTACCTCTCAAATTATACTTGGTGGGGTTGTGTTTGGTTTGGGGTTTTTTTTGGGTTTGGGGGGTTTTGGGGAGGTATGGGGGGGGGGGGCAGGTGGCAGGGGGATTGCAGAACTCAAAGTAAAAATTAGTCAGCAAAGCTTCAAAGATATGCCCACCCAGAAAAATGGATCAGAGGAGGATACCTAGCAGAAGATAAACTCTCTTCATTCCTGGAATTCCTAAAGGATGGTCTAAGGATATATTCTGCTTCAATTCCTGGCTTCTCTAATACTACAGAAACCACCATCAATCCACCTATGCTGGGGCACATGCAAGATGACTGTGCTTTGGACAGACACAGTCCATAAAGCAAGGTGCTAAGGCATTTCACTCAAAAGGAAACTCGGTCCATGTTGTATTAAAAAACCTTACAAATATATGTACACATAGCATGTGTAAGCTGTATGGGAGTTTTGCCAATTATATCCATGACAGCACGACTGAAAAGCAGAGGTACAGAAAATATATTTGTAATTTAGGAAGAAGAAACAAAATTATTAGTGAAAAAACATTCCTCATCTGAAATTAATTCACTGGAAACTAGGTAAATAATGGTTCCTATTAAGAGTCTTTTATTGTAATGAATAGGTGCAAGTGTACTGCATAGGTATTTGTAAATCCACAGAATTAGATTGAACTGCAAACCCTTTGGAACTTAAGCCAGCAAGACTCTTGTGTAAATTTGTTAAAAACCACTACTTTTCAATAATTGTGATACAGTAATATCTACAAGAAAATGTTTGTATAGACCTGCAAATTTTGGATCATCCATAGCTGTTTTCTCCCAATTTTCAGGAGGCCACAGACAAAGCATGTTTAGTATATTAAAGAAGGTTAAAGTTAGCTTCAAAACGAAGAAGCTGTTTCCAGCTTGCCCAGAGTAAAGGAGTGTTTTTTTCTTCCAGCAATACAAAGTATGTTAGATTTAGCTTCCTGCCCAAAACAGCTGTCAATAATATTCCCCACTGTAGTGAATAGAACCCAAATTCATAGCCTTTTACATATTAAAAAAAGCATAAGAATATTAAGAAAAGTCTTTAAAGAGGGGATAAGAAGGAAGGTAAAGTTAGGAGCTTCTTCTGGTTTAGACAATGAAAAAGTGAGATGTGCCAGAGTCCTACTGGAAATACATTTTCAGCCTTGCTACTGGTTGGAGCTGGGGACATGGAGCTGCAGCAGTCTTGCCTCTCTCGGGCTGTCAGATACAACTTGGTATCTTTTCCTCTAACAATAATATAAAAAAAACTCCTAGCAAATTCCAGCAGACTTTGAAGGGAAAAAAAATATAAAGAAAAGTTAAGAAGAGGTATACACAGGAACAATAATGTTGGAACCCAACTGACTTCGAACAAGTTACATGGACAATTATATACTTCACTCGTATGAGTCATTGCTCTGATCATAGCAGCCTATAATGTCACAATAATTAACTATTCCCCACCCCCCAAATTCCAAATTCATGTTAACTGTGCACTTACTGCAGTTCATTTTCCCAGGCATAAGAATCGGTCACAAAGATGTAAAGATGACAGTTTTGGGCATCTACCTGTAAAAAGAAAAAATTTGAAAAGCTGCATATTTTAATACCTTTCTATATCACTGCATTTAATCCACCTTTTCATACTTTGCTGAAATCCTGCCCTTCTGAAATCAATACTATTTTTGCTTAAATTGGTATTTATGCTTTAAAGTGCAATCTAACATCAACTAATTTAGTGCATTGATTTTTGTACCTGTGTTTGTAGCAGGTAACATGTACATACATTAATACATCCATATGCATTTAGATAATTCCAAATTAACTAGAACTTAAAGGATTTGAATATTCTGCCCCTCCAACTTTTCAACTTATGTATAATCAGATCACCAACTACAGTATGTATCAAAACCAGCTCAAAAATATATTATTAGTTGTTTATGCAGTATTTTTAACCAACAAATCTAAAAGCCCTTTGCAAGTGAGGTAAATACCTATCTCATGGACAGGGTGAACTGAAGCAACATAAAGTGAAGTGTTTTACTAGAAGCAGACCCAGAGCCTCCACATTTCTATGCCAGTTGTCTGTCCCATAGGCTACACTGCATCTGAAAATGAGTCCTTGATTATGTGAGTGAAGTATCTAGACCGCTGAACATGATACTGAAGCATACAATCTTCTAATGTGTAAACTTTTTTTCACTAATACTTTCTTGGATTTATTCCCTTTGTATAGAACAACTATAACTAGAGGGACATTGTAGCATTTGTGGATCCACTGTTTATGCCCTTGAGAGATAAATTAGCAAAAAACGAGAGAAACAAAGCTCATTACAGAATACTATTTATAATCAGAATGTACACAAAATGTATTAATACACAAGTGATAACACTGATGATACTGAAACAACTAAGAATTGAATGTGAAAACTGAGATTTATAAAAATCACAGAAAATACAATAGCCTATTATTAGGCTGTAGGATACAAAGACGTTTCAGCTAAAAGGCCTTATGTAACGCTGCACTGTGCTATACTGAAGTTCCCCCCATACTAGCAGCTTTATTACTCCAGGCTTAACACTGAAATAAACATCAGGGAAAATCCATAAGGAAGAACGTAGGGGGCATTTTATACTATAAGTGATAATGGAATATACTGTAATTATGAATTATTATACGAAAGTATGACTCTAACATGTCTAGACAAACCATGTTCACATTCACAGCACAGTCTACAGCATCAACTTTGACTGTTAAGTTCTGTTAAAACATGACTGACCTACCTGTAAGAAATGTTTCCAGGCTCTATCAAAATTAGGATAAAGAAGTTGTAGGGCATGGTTGGGAAGGCAGGGGTGGGAAAAGGGTTAATGTACTACCTTGCACTTTGAATTAGCACATGTTTAACATTAGTTAGCACTTAATACAGAGAAGACATAATAATAAAAAAATGTGCTAGTTAGTCATGGTGAGTTTCCTTCTTTTTCCACACTGTACACTTCAGTTAAAGTTACAATTCAGCCTCTGAACTGAAATGCAGATCCTATCCAGACCAGCAGATGGCACAAAGCATTTATTTCACTATATTCACCACAATATTTATTGTAATGTCACAGATCAGAGAATCACCCATTATCTTCAAAACAGCATATTATCCATCCCTCTAACCTAAGAGCAGTCAATCCCAAGACATTATAATCTTTAAATGAATGAATAGCTAGTTCTAAAAACACTTAAAATAATAAATATAGCACTGAACAAAAATTCTATTATATACATGTTGAGAGCAAATAATCCTGCAATAAATTAGTGAGCAAATACATTCTATGTTTTAAGCTTGTTGCATATTTGTAACAATTGGTAATGATCTCAAATACTAAGTAAGAACTTGTTCAACAGTGCAAAAATGAATCTAACATAAAAAGACCCTACAGTGATAGGTGTTCAAGAGAAAAATAGGCTGGTGAAACTTTTAACTTCACTGGGTAAATCTATAATGAAAAAGTGACTATAGATGACAATGACAAATACCAGGAAACAATTATGGCAGTTGCTAAAATATCTTGTGCTTTAGGAAAAAAACCCAACAACTTTAGCAGGGTAGAAGTAATACAGATTAGGTTAAATTCACAACAAGGGAAAAGGTAACCATTTATTTTAGAACCAGGTAAAGATTTAAAAGAAACAGCAAATAATCAAAACTTTTAAAAACCCTAAGAAAATTTGACAAAGAAAAAACAAGAGCTCTAAATATTTGCCTAAAGCAAAAAAAAATATCTAACAGCTTATAACCAATAATACAATAGCATCTATGAAATCCACATCATTTCAGGGCCAAGGCAAACAGTCTTATTATCCAGCATACAAGAGAATCAGTAGGTTTTAAATGCCAAAAATGCCTAAATATTTGCAGCTGAATCAGTTCATCTACAGGCATACTTCCAGGCATACTTCTGTATAAATCATTCATGACAGACAGTCATGGGTTATCAGGTTCTACAGAGGATCTTTCTAAACAAGAAGAAAAACAGACACTAGAATATAGATAGTTTTTATTATTTCAAAAAGAATACACCCTCCTGAAACATGCCAGTTGTTTGCTTTGCTACTACAAACATGTTGGAAAACCTTAGTTCTTGGAAAGAAAAGAGAACAAAGAAAGTGAATTGCACTGAAATACGGGGCTGGGGAAGTCTCTCTCATGTTCTGTAAAGCATGATGCTTGCTCTTGTACAATTTTGACAGAATTCTTGGAATACTACAGAAAGTAGAATCAGGCTACCTGACTCCATTTTCTAAGCTGCAAAGATAACCTATAGCTACATAATTATAGGATTTAATGATACTTAATTTTATATTTTCAAAGAAATATTATGACATCATGACACTTTACAGGGCAAACCACTTAGCTTTATAGCTGTTATTCACTGCAGAAGGACATATTAAAAGCTATGCAATCACGGGGTAAATTATGCTCATATCTGTTGGTCAAATTACAGATTAATAACATGAGAAAAATTGTAAATAACATGAATAGTCATGGTTTAATTATTTTAATAGCAAGTAATTTATCAAATAATTATGAAAAAGAAAGAAGCAGCCGGGTCTAATGGGCTGGAATAGACAAGCAAGAATGTTTTTCTGTACTGAGCCAAGAACTCCTGAACTAAAATGTTAATAGTAAGAGCATCTTGATTTTTCTTCTAATCCAGTACAACTGCAGGCAGACAAAGCCCCAGGTAGTGCTTGTCCCTCCCACCTCTCATTAGATCTAGTGATCATGCAGATCAGTTCAACAGGTTGATCCAAAAGGAAAACTTTGGTTTTGACAGATTTGTTTTCTGCTGAACCAGCCCACTTTGTGCCACATGTTTTCTGGATCCAATGCAAGGGGAGAAAGAGGCTATAGGCAGCCAGCAGTGGAAGAAATACTTTTCCACACCAAACCTTAGTTATACCAGATTAGGTGTAAAGTCCAACTAATAACTCTGATTAAAAGGTGGGACAATTTAGTCTGGAACATTTGACAAGAAAATATTTTGATGGAAACATTTGCAATTTTACAGATAAACCCAGAAATAACAGATATTTGCTTACTGCTGCAAAGAAACCATATTAGCATAACTAAATGACTTAATGAAATTTAGTGCCATGTTTCCAAAGCAATATTATGACAACACCATTTTGCAGGGTGAATACCCTAGTTTTATTGCAGGGATGGACAGCTAGGCTGTTTCCCTAATTCCTGAACAGCTCAGACATCCACAAAGCATCTCCAGGTTGAAGTAGAGAGCAGTAACCTGGTCAACAGTCCCAACAGAAATTTTCCCACTTGTCACTCCTGACAGTCAGGCCAAGGTTCTAAATTCACTGATCTCAGCTTACCTGGCAGTATGAATTTGACCCTCATGAGCTCGACTACTTCTGTTGCATTAGCCTGAACATGTGATGTGGTGTTTATGCCTACTGCAGGAAGACATGCTATGCCTGGTTCAGCATAGCAAAATTTTAATACAGTTGATCTGGCAGAGTGAACTTGAATAAAGCACTGCTTAGCATCATGAGACTGCTCTGTTTTGACTCAGTCCTAGGTGCACTAAAAACAGATTTATTGTCCTGTGAAGCCATGGTTCATTCAAATCCCCCTCTCAAAGCAGGCTGCAGGCAAGCAGATGTTGCTTGACAGTGCCTTTTGAAAGTCATACACCTTCAAACTGGCTGACCATAATATCTAATGTCAGGTAATGGTCCCCAGTGAAGATATTCCAGAGGATTTGGTTTACCTGTTGGCATAGCTTTTGAGAGCCTGCTACCCTTGCTCTTGCTCAGCTGATTTCTGAAAATACACTATGTCCTCCCTTTTTCTGCTGTATCCCTCTGGAATTAGAGCTTGATGCTTTGCTGCTGTCAAAGCCTAGAGAATCTGTAGCGGTAGCAAATACCACAGATATATCCTTTGTACACAAAGCTTTTTACCTCCTTGTCACCTTCTCACTGCATGTCATCTTAAAACTCAAACTGGAGGAGGCACAGACTCACTGAAATGTAACTGCTCCTCCTCTGAAGCGCTGGTTTGCTGAGGAAGGCAATGAAGGCAGCCTTTGCAATTTTGATCATCCCCCAAAGGGCTGAGGAGGGAATCAGATATAACAGAAAGTTAACAGGAAGCTGAGGCAAACATCTGTCCGTCTCCAGGATATGTGAATTCACTCCAGACTGCAGCTGTTCCAGCTGAAGAGGCTATGCTGTCTCTCCACCTAACTCACACAATTTCCCTGTAACACATTTTTGCTAAAATGAGCTGCACTGGTGTATACCTGCTACTGGAGTTGCTTATGGTAACCCACATAATTTTGATTTAAATGGATTAGAGCATGATCATAGAAAAAGCTTAGTTGGCAGTTCTGAAAAAAGTAGTAACAGGGATTAGTAATGTCTTTAACTGATAAGTAACAGTACTGATAGTCCTTCACGGTGGAAACAGAAAACAGTTACTGTACTTGCCCTCAAGATAAGAAAAATTTGTTTCCAGAGTGAGTAAATTGTCAGTGTTCCACTCTAAAGCAGCAGAATAGTTAGCTAGCATTGAGGTTTTGCTTCTAACAAGGCATCTTGTCAGTGGTGATTTCCTGATGTTGACAGAAAGCAGAGCACACACACACACAAAAAAAAAACCAAACTAGGTATCTTTAGCAGGCAAGTAAAAGAAAAGTGGTAGCACTGGACATTTGTCTGATGACTGCACCAATAGAGTATCTTTGTATCTCAGGAAGGATGCCCACATAAACACAGAAATGGATCGAAGCATGGATAACCTTGTCAAAGCTACCAAGAGAAATCCTGCCCCAAAAGCAGCTGGTGGAAAACTGTCTTTCAGCTCTCATAGTATCAATGCCAGTTCAGGTGTGACAGTAGATCTCATTCTATTAGGACCAGATTACTTTTCAGCTAATCCAATCTCCCTCCAACTTCTGGGACAAGAAGATTCAGTGGATTTCTCCTTAAGTTAACCACTTAGTATATAGTAATGCCTTTGCTAAGCCTACACTGTGACTATAAGCCCAAATTTACAGGACAGGCTTGGAATTTCATGGGACAGGGCCCTAACACCATTGACAGAGTACTGAACTGTAAAACATCAACATACTTAATATTAGTGTACAAACACTGAACTTTCACTTCAAAAAGCAATTTGCAATTTTGCACCAGTAGTAATCTAAGGGTAAATTTGTAGTAGGTGAATCTCCATAAGCCAAAAATTTTTGTTTGTTTTAACCACACAAGGAGGCAAATGGGGAAAGATTTGTTCAAAGTTCAAATCCCATGGTCTCTAAAGGAGGAGGAAAGTGCTGGATCAGAAACAGGCCAAAAAGACTACCTCAGCAGGAGATAGGAGGAGGATCAACAAGTGAAATTACTCTTTGACAATGAGTATTGCTGAGATGGGAAGCACAAAGTACTGGCTGACAAAAAGAATAATGATGATTAGTCACATGTGTTTTAGATACAAGATGATGGAGCAGACTGATTTATCCCAGCTGAACAGTAAAATACCCTTGTTATTGGCTATTTCCTTATAAACCTGGCTGAACAGCCCTATCCAGGCTACAGAAATGCTATACATTAATATTTGGTGGAAAGTTTTCTTCCAGTACAAGTAATATAACTACTATCCTCCCCAAACTTTAGTACAAATCACTATAATATTACAAAGGAAATATGAACTGCATTACAAAGATAAGTTAGTAAAAAAAAAAGCTGTTCTAGGTGACTACATACATATGGGTCTCTGAGAAGACTTTAGAGGTTGCTTCTCCCAACACTGTGACAGAAATAAGAAGCATATTGAGTTTGCAGATTGGTCAGCAGCAAGTTCTATGAACTTTCCAAGGTCCTCAATTTTATTTTCTGAAGGGACAAAAGATGCAGCATTTATTGCTGCTGAAATTAGCTTCCCTGGGTCAGGGACTACTATTCAAAGAGTGATTACAAACTAGAGGGTTTTTTCTCTAGTCAAGGAAGGGAAACAAATGCCATACTTAAGTATTTTAGCAACTCTTGCCACAGACACAATTTATTGTCTCAGAACAATGAATATAAATACAAAATGAAATAACTCAATTGATAAGTGCTGGCTACAATCTCCAGAGGGGGAAAAAAACCCCACCAAAACCCAGAATAAAACCTGCTCCTTTGGAGCCTTGTCAGCTTCTCTCTGAAATATGCTGATTTTGAATGCCTTCCAAGGCTACCATCTCACCTGTTGCGACAGTGATCTTCTAGCTAACATGTTTGACTTCACAGTTTCAGGTCAAAAATATTTCCTCTGCAAACATGGGCAAGTCAAAGTCCAAAAATTTCTCAACTCTCACTTTGTGTGAATGTTGTGAGGCTTCTTTCCTACATTATTTTCTGACTTGGTAAATTTTTTGGGGGGTAGCATCTGTCTCTGGCTGTGTGTGGGTGCACTGTGCCTTGAACTACTGGGTCCTAAAACTGGTGGTACCTTCCATCATAGTAAAAAATTATAAATACAAATTATAGCTCAGAGGTAGAAACACACTTCCCCACCCTCTTGTGGGTAGCTATTGCAAAGCTACAATTAACCTCAATTAATAGGGAGGGTAAACTTTATACAAAGAATATGCTGTTCAGTGTTCTTAATGAGAGCAGCACTTGGCACTGTTTAATCTGTCTGTAACAGGGAGCTCTGCTGAGGTGAAAATTAAAGTGGCTGAAGCTTCATCCAAGAGGAAAGTAGGGCTTTTTTCCCCCCTATACAAAAAGCAATTCTTCTAATAAAAGCTACCTAGAAAAATTAAGAGTTTATTTGGACCCTGAGTGCATTAATAGGCCTTAATTGTCCTAAACAGCCTGATCTGAGACCCCCATCCACACACCCCATCCACTGGCCCATTTAAGCTCAGGCTGAAGCCCCTAGTCCTTTTCTGAGCTGTGTAGGTAGGTCTGTGCTCAGTCCTGTCCCTTACTGTGTCTGCCTTGAGTCGACTTCCTGGATTCCTGACCTCCAGCCTGCCTTACACCACACATTTGTGTCAGTTCTGACACAGTCATCACATTTCTGATGATCACTGGGCTGCACCCAGAATCTGTTAGTGTCACCAACCTTGTCCAGCTACTGGAAAACTAATTTTCTGCAAATCTTACCTTTGGCAGTAGTGTAACAATTAAAATCTTTTCCATTGCTCTCACTGTTCCTTCCTCCTATTAAAATAAGAAATATTTGAAGTGCCAACTTACACTCTACCTAGAGGATTGGTGGAACTGACAAAAAAAAGATCAATTTCACTCAAGATAAAAAAAGGGGAAAATTACTAAATCCTGTACAGAACTGTCCCCTTTATAGTTTCTACTGTATTAAGATTTACATTTCAAGTGATGAAGTTTCCCTCACATCCCTTGAGATACATTTTATGTTCCATACACAAAAACTATTTCCTATTGGCTCTCAGTGATATATCAGTTCTAGTAACCTCTTGCGATCTATGCAAAAAAATAGCACTCCACACATGCTATTTGTATCAATTATATAACTATCACATAGACCAGCAATATTTACCTATACAGTTTAACCTTTATGCCACCAGTCCAGGCTGCAAATCATTTTCATTCACCAATGATTTTTAAATAGTGTTGCCCAAAGTAGAATATACCGGACAATGCGTTGCAGAAAAAAATTACTTCTGTTGAAGTCAAAGGATTTTAATTTTCACTTCTGAATTTTAACGGTTTTTTTAATTGAAAACTTCCCTAGGCATCTGAAATTAATTTATTTGTATGTAACTTGGCTTTTTAGTTGTATACTTTTGAGGGGAGTTCTGTTGCATTATATCTCAGACATACAAATAGCTCAGTATGAAGGAGGGAGGGCAAACATCACTACCTGATCAGATGGCTGTTGGCCTGTGAATGTCCCCATCTAACCTAAACAGGCAGGTACAGCAGAAGATCTGAATAAGAGTCTGGGTAAAGAATTTGAATAAGATAAAAAGCTTCAGAACCAAGAGGACGTATTTCATTATTTCCCCCTTAATTTTTTGTATTCCCAAGTTATGGTTTTGTACACAGTTTAAGTTATTATAAACCTGTACTGCTGCTGAAAGACAGAGTACTGTCAACCCCCCCCCCTTCCCACTTAATCCTAGCTACATACCCATGTCTACTGGAAAAAAAAAAATGTTTTCTACAGCCACAGTGATCCATATCCAGGTTAAAACTAATCACTTTTGTCATGTTAGATTTCAGTGCTGGCTTAAAGCATATGTGAAACTATGGCCTCATTAATCAGCAAATTTTATCTAATTACCAGAAGTCACAAGGGATGTCCCTGCTACTGTAACATTTTACAGCTTCCAATCCCAAACTTTATGGGTTGTGTTCTCCCCTTTCATCAAGCTTGTGACCCAAATACTAGCATATATGAACAAATTCCTAGCACCCTTGAGACCCAGTTTGTATCTGCAGTGGTCCCTGGCTCATAAATGACTGCTGTACAGCATAGCAAAGAGTTCTTAATAGAAGTTTCTCACCTGATTCTGCAGACTTTGCCTTACATGCACCTTATTCCACCTGGTATCAGGAGGTAGAGGAAGATGTAGCGTCAGGCTGGGAAGATTCAAACAAATCCTTCCTCCAGGCCCCTCTTGTAAAGCTGTTCCCTGATACCCACTACAGGGCATACAGCGTCAGCCTAGAAGATGTCTTTGTCTCCCACTTTGAAAATCTGTTCCATGCAGGATTTCAGAAAATAGAATCATTTTATTCCAGCTAAACTAGATAGCTTGGTTTGTGTTTCTCTGACAAACTATTAATCTATCTTATATATGACAAGCATACATATTGGAGAGAAGAAAAGCTTTGCTTCTTATGAAACACTACTTATGAAATAACATAGGGCTTTTACAAGCTCTTATCACTAACCCAGCAGAGTGGGGGCTAACAATAGCACATTTTCTTCTCAAACAATTTACTGTATCTACTTTTTTTTCCAAGAAAGCAACTAAACTATTCTGAAAGGTTATAGATCATAATACTTATTTCAAATAGAGGAAACATTTTAGTCTTCCCATTATCTATTTCCATGAGAAAATCTCCATGATTTCCCTTGAGTTCCCCTTTTGTGTGTAATCTAGACTATCATAATAGATTTGACAATTATTTTTATTACATAACTTTGAAAAACAGACTCTCATAGAATTTGGTTGTTAAAAAAATCTGCTCTGAATAAGATAGGACAATGTGTGGTTTTAAAAAAAAATATAATGAATTCCTCTATTGTTGGTTTCCTTTCAAAGTTGATTTCTCAGCCTAGAGAAACTGAGGCCATTAAATATATTTTAGATTGTGCCAAGCACAGCAATATCTATAAGATTTCCTTTTCCTATGCTTCCTCCTGTGCATAAAGAAGTAGTGGAACTCCTCATGCAGGCAAAAATAGAATTTGACCTTAAATCATTATTTCAAATGATAGTAAAGCGATCATCTCAAACCAACACTAAATAAACTTTGTAGTCATGAATTCACCAAGCTATCTGATTAAAAAGAGCCACACCAAAGCTGTATGTTCTGCTAGTCACTCAGTTGAAAATTCTGAAGTACTGTTTTCATTCTTTCTCATTATTTACTTCTACAGGCAGGATAGATTTCATATTGCTCTGAGGATTTAGGTGTAATAAACATTTGTAAAGAAATTTTGTTGTATCCATGGCCATGATACTACACTATTTACTGAAGAAGAGTTCCTCACTGTGCCTCTCAACTAGACAGGAGAGACAGGCAGGCTTACATGACATACTATATTTTTGTATTAAAAATAAGGTTGCTGTAGATGTGGTTTCTGCTAAGTACCTTTATATTAAACTATTTTTGGTGCCATTTTGACCTCCTCCACAATTCAACCTTCTGGACTACTTCTTTACACTGTTTAGCAGTTGGAAAGGATAAAAAAAAAAACTTGTTAGTGGTTAAGTGTTAAATGGAACAGAGATTCCCACTAATGGGTTATTGATCATACTTGAGCGATCTATTGAGTATCACATGCAGAATGCTCTTCTCCCCTTTAGGTTTAAGAATCTAATATATTAAAAATATTAGCATTACTTGCTAATTATTTTCAGGAGGGAAAGTATGCTTTCAGGAGGAAAGTAATCTGGGATGTACATCTCTGCTGTAAGAGGAGGTGGCATCTCTATTTTTCTAACCACAAATTTTATGGAGTATTTTATCAAACTCATAGAACCCCTTTACCAAAAAAAATCTGTATAAGAGTTCTTTGTTATTTTGCCATAACCACAAGCTTGTTCAGCTGAAACACTTCACAAAATTTTCTACTTCCCTGCAACCTTAAAGCTAGCAATTTTAAACAAAGCAAGAGTGAAAGACTTAGCAGATGAAAAGTGTAATTTTATTTCATGTACATTGTCCTAGAAATCTTTTTTCAGTTTTGTAGGTTGTACACTGGCATGCAACTTAAAACTAAGATTCAGAACCCAAAGTCCTTTTCCATCTACAATCTGGGACATATTAGACAGATTTGGGTTTAAGGCTAATTGCTGTTAGGTGACACTTAGCTAAATTATACCATATTTCTTTCCTATAGCTGGAGTCATAAATACCAGTATTTTAGTTTTACTTTATAAAATGTCACTTCTCAGACATAACTTGTGAAACAGGTTGGTCACAAAAAGTAATCTTCATATAAAATCCTGGTAGGGAAAAAAAAGAATCAAACTAGAAACCCTATGAATACACAGATTTTTCAACTAAGTTTGTAATGAGGTTAAAATGGTTAAAGGCACACCAGGTTTGCATCTGTACAACACTGTCACACTGTGTTAATCTAGGCTTTCATTCTGACCCAGACAGTTCACTGGAACACTTACAGGAGAACACATGCTTCTAATTACCAATTTTCTCTGTGCAGGCAGCTCTGAAGACCTGCATTTCCCAAATTATTGAAATCTAATTCCCCTGTAAGAAAACATATCCAGCCATCTTTCCTGCAGTTCCATAAGGAAAGATGAAATTATAAAAGGCCTGTCCATCAACATGTACGAGTTGGCCATCTATACTTGCTAGCACCTTTGCATGATTCACATTTTGGGAAGTAACTGTAGTTATTCTGACACAATGCTTTCTTACAGGGAGAAGTGAAGTTAACTTTTGACATTGAAGGTGTCACTGACATCCCCCTTGGAAGTGTGGTGACCTCTGTCACAAAAGGAATGTGTGGCAGCTTCTGTTACAGTACTGTTAACCACACACAGCACAAGGTTCACACAGTGCCTCCTTCTCTTTAATTCATTCTTTGAAGGACTTGAACTCTCCTTACCCACAGACCACCCTAAACAAATGGCAAGCTTTTGCTTTCCAAAGTTTCTGCAAGTTTGTATCTTCTCCTTCTCATAGAAATGTACCTAGTTGCTAGGTATCACCACAGATAAGGGAGGAGACTAGTCTACCACATAATTGTGCACTGGCTGGGGCACTGACACCCTCCAACCTACTGTTCATTTAGAGCAGGAAATTTCCAACAGTTTCAGACCCACAATACTTCCATTTGCTTTGGGGTAAGATGATTTTGCTCTGCATCCTTTTTAGTCTGGGATGACAAGTTTCTCATTCTATCCTGCCTAGAAAATAAATTGCTTATTGGTACTTGGACAAACAGAAACAGAGCTTGCACGGACGCTCCCTTAAACTAAAGCTGTCCAGAGGATTCTCACAAGGGAAAAAGGATTCTAAGGATAGAAATAATCTTTTTTTTAAGTCCTAATTTCACCTTCACAGTGGAAAAGGCCAGCCACAAAGGAGCATGATCAAAGACCAAGTTTAGTCACAGGTACGACAGAAAAAAGAGCAGCATTTTAAAAATATAGCTTGCCAAAGGCTGAGCATTAATTTATGGTGGGCTGAAAGAGAGATGAGTGAAAAGACAGTAAAGCTTACAACAGAAAAAACATCTCTAAATCAAGAAGTTCACTGTGAAAACCTCAAAAAAACCCCAAACAATCAAGAGCCTTAATGATTTGGATCAAGATTGCTTACATATTAATCATTCACAGCAGATATACTCAGGAAGCTACAAGCTCATCTTCAAAAACCTTGGCAAGAATGTTAGAGCTTTTACTTCAGCACATAGCGTTATTTGCCTAAAACCGAGAGCTGCAGTTTCCTAAAAATTGTTTCTTAATATCACCCTCTCCAAGAAAACCCTAAAGATGGATTTGGTTTCTACTCCTTTCCTCTTTCTACACCTTTCTTTTTCCAACATAAAGAAAAATTAGTTTATTGATTTCCAAAACGACCAAGCTAAAGAAACTTGTTTTGGAATTACAGTCCTGTGTTCATCACTTGGGGAATACACATTAATTTCACAGGCTATTCAACATAGAACTGGGAAAGTGTCTTAACATAAGGATAGCCAAGTTGTATGTATGACAGTATGGAAGGTAAAGACAATGCATTAAAAACACGTGGAACTGCCTAGTTTAGAATTTAGGCTCAGTTATAATGCTATGACTGGACTGAGATAAATCAAAGTTATATAGCAGTCTCACTTGGAGGTATAACCTGTATTTTATCCTGCTATGTTTATGAATTTGGCAGCCACAAAATCTATTGATTATCATGAAAGTGACATCTACCACAGTCATGTTAATAACCTTGCATTCATATTCTGTGATCCACAATCCCAGTTACAGAAGGATGCAAGAGACTGACTGTTGTTCCAGAAGGGGTGTTAGTGTTATCTGTGGATATAAAGTGTTCTTTCAGATATCCCTTCCTCTCTGTGGGCAGTTTAAATCAGATTAGTGACTGAAAGACATGTATGGTGAAACTGAAGCAGCAGAGATAACCGCTAAAAAGATTAGCCTACATAGATGAAAATCAGTATTATGCAGCCATTAAGCATTGAAAAAATAGTGTAAAGCACTGTAAAGTTTCCAAGCAAAGTTCGGCAGAGTTATTACATACCCACTGAAATGACAGAGAGGACATAGGGCTTTACCAATTTCGTACATAACAAGAATTTACTGAAGACACAACAATCATCTTTGGTATATCTATTCAAAAAATAAACTTGTTAGAGAGAAAAGATTGTCTCAAAAGTTAAAAATACTATGCAAGAGCAGGTAATACCCCAAATTAATACGTTATCACAATTAAGTATTAGCAGTTCCATTTTAAATATAAAGTGGACTTAAGTAACAGACAATTGCCCAGAGGCAATTGTTAGATTTAATATAGTGAAAAGTTTATTGGGTAGAATTAATAGGCTATGCCAATGACACTTAGAGCACTGAACACTATAGACCATTTTGTCTCAGATTCCCAAACCACCTTTACAGTTTGATTCTTATTTTAGAACACAAACCCTACAACCTACCTGTTTGTAATCCTTAAGGTGCTTTAAAATTTGCAACATGTTAGACCAAAAAACAAGGCTAAGAAATGGTATCAAAAGCAGACCAGCCAAAAAACCCCACATTTTAGAACTAGTGAATGTTCCAAAGCTTCCCAGATCTGGTTTAATAGAAGGGTGACAACTTTGGGTTCACTCTCTTGCAAGACTTTTTTTTTTTTAACACGGCTTTATATTAGTCACTGTGTTAGCAGAACAGCCCTGTTCTGGGACATACACCTCAGACTTAACATCAGTTTTCTAACATGGTTCACAGCTGCAAATACTAGAATCATTCATAGAGCTCAACCTGTCAAAATCTGAGTAAGTTTTATTACAGTTTAGCAGTTCTTGAAGAACTTAGACAATTTAGATAAATATTTCTTTCTCTTAAGTTACTGAGTATTACTATATATAAATATTCCTTTTGCATTATATATATCTATCTCTGTGTTCACTTATGTATTTACATTATGAGCTCCATTTTAAAGGTTTTCAGTAAAAATTTTGTAAACTCACTTATTTGAAGGACTTGACTGGGGGAAGGGGGAAAGTTTCTTATCATTTCCCTTTGCCTTCTGACCACATTTGGGCATCAGTACTATTTACATGAATATGGCAAGCAAGATTCGGCTAGCAAAAGAATTCCATTATCAGTGAAACATTACAAAGATTACGTCTTAAAAAGACTGCAGATGGAGAATTTCTCCCTCATAATATAGAGTGGTTTTTCCCAGTCTTCTGTTTGGTTCCTTCTTAGAATCTATTTTTCATGGATTTGTACATACTGTGAAAAGTTATTTTACAGTTTTAAGTTTAATGACTAATCCTTATTTACAGTTATTTTAATTATCTTAAAATCTTTATCAATAGCATTTCCAGTTCATAACTTTAGGAAGTTAGTTGATTAATATGTCCCCACCTGTTTTTTCCTCAGCCATGTTTTACATATTTCTTATCTTTACTCTCTCTTCCTAAGTGTTAATTACTGATCATCTACAAAATTGTGCCCATCTGTTTACAACATACTGATAATGATATACCCAGGCTTAGGTACAACATTCTATGAGTGGTCTCAAAATTACTTTAAGGTGGCCACTATCCTGCTGCTGTTCAAATCGATGCCCACAGATACTCCCCAATTACATTGTCCTTTCCTTTGCCTTGTCACTGAGCAAAGGCATATCTAATTTGCTCTCTACTTTCTTCCTCAGCTATTACTATTTTCCAAGTTTTCCCTTATACCGAACTTCCCATTTTTCTAAGGACACATCAGTTTATATTTTTCCTCTCCACTCAGTTACATTCAGTTTCTTGTTTCCAAGATTTTTAGATTATGTTGTATTGTTTCTTCTTACCCAGTGTTTGTAACACCTAAGATCATCTGCAAATGCCATTAATATTCTTATTACAGCCTCTCTGAAATCATTGATCTTGAACATTCATCAAAACAGATGACTTGCTTTCTTCCATACAAGAATAAATTAAGCTAAATGTAAAATTAGTTTGGCCTAACTTAGACAGTAAAGGTAGAAGCAAACAAAAGTCATTGAAGAATGTGTACATTAGAAGCTCTCCCAAAAGAAAAAACATAAACCAATTAAGAACAGCAGCAGATGCTCAATGAGAAAAGGGACACTTAGGCAGAATTACTTCTGCTGTTTCTACAATTACATGAAGTAAGAGTATAAGGACAGAACAAGTTCTCTACATTCCTTTCATTAGCCAAACATATTTCCCGGTCCTATCACATCAATAATCCTAGAACTAAGTTGGACAGCCACATGAGAAAGTGGGAACTACAAGGCATCTTTCCCTGCTTTCAGGGGAAAGCTTTTGCAATGGACACTGTGTGGTAAAGTAAAAACTCCGCAGTCATTACACACCCCACAAAAATAAATGGTTTGGGGAAAGCACCTTTACTGAAGAATGAGGTAGGGGCTGAAGCTCTTTACAATGACACTCATTACATTAACAGATTGTTTTAGTTGTGTGTTGCCCAGACATCCTTGGAAATTTACAACTGGCAATTTCCTCTGAATGCCTCATTCCTTTCACTTCAGCCTCACTCAACACCTACCTTCTCTTTTCCTTTGCCTTATTTCCCCTAGCTGTATTTTTCTCCCTTCCCTGGTCTTTCTGTTACTAATCCTACTTCAGCCAGTAACGAAATTATGGCACTAACTTGATGTTTTTCTTATTTGTATGATTCCTCCTGCTTTCAGAACATCAGCTTTCCTAGCTGTATACCACCTAGTGCTAGTACACCACCCAAGAAAATAGTCCTGCTTCTGAAAAGCCTCAGGAGACCAAATTAACCATAGCTAAAGAAGATCTTCTGCTAAACTGCTAAATAAAATTTACAGGAAGGGTGTTCAAAAACCCAAAAAGCTTTCAATAGTAAAAAAATTATTTGCATAAAAGATAAAAGGAAGGAAGAGCATTGCATAGCTCTCTAGCTTCAGGGTGAAAGCTAGTAAGCACTACTTGCCCATCCACATAATCTTTATATTGTGATAATCTCAGACTAGAGCGGTCCATCCCATCACCCATGAGCAGTATGTGCAGGGACTAGACAAGCATTCAAAATATATTAACTACCACAAATTATAGGGCCCTTGTGAATAACAGACTACAAAAGCTTATTTACTTAATTCTGCCCATGTACTTTCCCCTTGGGTTCACGGGTTTCATGGAAAGCTAAGATTTCCTCAGCAAAGGTAGAAAATAGCTCCTTGAGGTCTCTAAAGAGGTGGTTGTGTGATATTACATGAGATTATTTCCACACACTTCAGTTTTCCTTTTGCAAAGGAAAACTAAAGCTAAATATTCTTACTAATTTCCAATTTCATTCTATGTTACGTATTTCTTCTTCCTCCTCCTCTATAGGGAGTAGTATCAGTGATACTGGCATACATTCATATACACTTGAAAAAAAAAAAGTCAGCTCAGGGCACCCAAATTTCAGAGACAGTAAAGTAACAAAGGTTTGAATTGGCATGAAAGATCAGTATATTAGGTCTGTAAACACTTCTCCCATATGGCTCCATGATATAATATGTAGTAGTAGGGTACAAAACAGCTAATCATTTCAGCATGTATTTCATAGACCACAAAACATTCCTGACAGTATTTATTAAAACAGAGTGATGTGTGCCAAATGAAGAAAATAATTTGATCGCATCAGGAGTTAAACTGTGTTCAAAGAGATCATAAGCAAAATTCTCACATAAAAGAAGTATTAGTGAAGAATTATTCACACTAATACATAACTTCCAAGATTTTTCCAAACCACTCAGGTTGGAAGAGGCCTTAGGACATCTCTTGTCCAACCTCCTACTCAAGGTAGGACCAACACTGAATTCAGACCAAGTTGCTCGGGCTTTGTTGTGCTTAATTATCTTCACAGTGAAAAACAGCCTCCCCATCTTCAGCAGAAGAGAGTATTTCAATTCATGCCTATTGTTTCTTGTTGTTCTACCATGATCTCAATAATGCTCACTCTTTCTTGTAAGCTCAACTTATGTACTGGGGGCTGCTAGTAGGTCTCCCCTCACCCATCTCTTTTCCAGGCTGAAGAAGCCCAGCTCCCTCAGTCTCTCCTCCATCTTGGTAACTGACCTCTGCTGGACTCATTCAGAGTTTTCAAAATTTTTCTTGTACTGATGGACCAAAAACCAGGCATAGCAGTCCAGATGCAGCTAATGAGTGCCAAGCAGAGAGGAATAATCACTTCACTTGATCTACTGGTTATGCTCCTGTTGATACAGCCTAGTATGCAATTAGCTTTTATCACTACCAGGGCACACTGCTGACCTGAAACCCAAGCAAATTTTCCTATTGATTGCAGCAAGGCCTAAATACCAGACTGAACATCTAATAAAGGAGCCAACAGACAGGGAACAGTGGAAACAAAACAGCAAGCATAAGCTTACAACAACTACTGATAGATAGTATGTGTGTCAGAAGAGTTGAGATCCAGATATACTCATCCTGTTAAAATAGCTGCCTTTTTACATGACTGCCCTCAGTTTCTGAACCAGCCTTTACCTAGCTCCTTATGGAAGAGAGACAAGAAGTATTCTATTCTCTCACACTACAGCATGTTCAGCCACAGCTTGCATAAAGATAGGAAGGCCATTTCTAAAAAAGACTAAAACATGTTATTTGAGATAAGCAGAGCCAGTGATACTGCTTCCTACTACAGAAGAGGTAGGAACTATCCCCCTACTGAAGCACAGGATTTAGCTAACAAACTTGCAGAACTAAGCTCTGTTGTGTTTGTTACTATTGCAATTTACTAAAAATACATTTAATTCTGGGGCATTACCAACACCTGATGAAAATGTGAAAAGCTGCATCTACTCTTCTGTCTTAAACAGAAATAGTTAACATTCAGTTTAACAAACCAATTTCAAGGATTTAAACTCTTCTCCTGCACAAAAACCCCCCAAACAAACAAAAGAAGAAAATAAACAGACATAAACCTTCAGCACAAGCCAAAGGAGTTAAAAAGAATCTTTTTGGTCTCTTACATCAGTTTGTTTTGAACACCAGGGCTAGCTAGAACATCAACACACACATAGAGACACTGTTTATTCTAAGTGCTAGAGTTACAGCCCTGTTTTTAACCCATCAACAGCTTGCTATGTCTATCCATTCTATTTGAATCACTTTCAATCCCATCAGCTACAATTCTGTCTTCAATTATGTCACACTGCAAAAACTACAGATCTGTTAATTATTACACAAGCCAACCCACCAGAGCAAGATAAACAAGGTGAGCTAAACAAAGCACTTTGTTACCATCATGACAGAGATGTTACAGGATGCAGTTACTTTATGCATGATAGAAAAAGTGAGTGTTCACATTCCAGCTCTTTAAATCCTTAAATGCTGCAAAAATTTTCCCAAAAGATTTGACTTATGAAATACAGAAAAAAACCCAACAAGCAAGCAGCCCTCTGCTGTGACTGCTTTAAGACAACCGTTGCTTGTAAGAAAAAAAAGTCTCAAAATTACAGTTTCCATTTATAAAGAGCAGAATAATTCACAATTTGTGAACTTACTAACTACAGAGACATATAAACATGGGTCACAAAGCTTCTACAAACACCTTCTTGAACTAAGGAAAGCTCAGATGATATACAACTTTCAATCACACCTCCTCCTGCCCCTCACCTCTCCAGCTGGCCTGTGACTTATCCCAGTGGCATGGCTATTTCTCCAGTAATACATCGCACAGGACCTAATTTGGTATCACATTGTCTTGCATCTCCTCAGCTTCTGCCTGAAACATAAATGTGTATTTGGATACGAGCATTATTTCCCTAGCCATCCCAGAATTATATGGAAAGAAACCACATAACAAACCCACAAAATGAAGATTGAGAAACTGAAATCCCCACAGCACTTTTCGAAGTTGTAAGGCAGTCGAGAACCATAGTTATAAGAACAGTGTAAGTAATGTAATTACAGTTTATCTATTGAAGTACATTGTAATTTGCATACTACTAGAAATCTTTCAGTGATTAGTACAGAAGCTTAACCTTAAAATGTTACATTTCACAGAAGGAATGGGTTAAAAAAAATCATAGGAAAAAAATACAGGTTTTGAGCACAATCCAGTAGCTTCATGGCCAAACACACACTACCTGTAAAGGTAGAAAGCTAACAGAAAGACTTCAAAAATACACAACCAAGTTTCCTTTTTCTGACTTAGTAGCAACAGCACAGTCTCAGACTGTCCGAGTTCCTTTCTGCTGGGATAAAAACTTTACACCAACAATAATTTAGCAGTGATCTTAATCTATATCAACTGAGATTTTCTGCATGTTCATGCCCCATGCCCTACAGTATTGGGGAAGGCAACTATACTGAAGCTAATTTTCCCATATAAAAGGAGCCTGGTGTTTCTAGGCTAAACTTTCATTTACTGATTTAGTTTTGACAGACTTTGTCATTGGTGATTCTCCACCAGTGAGGAAGTACCTGTTCAAACAGGAAACGCATCACATCATTGCTCAATATCTAGTATTAATTATGTAAAATGTCCTCCTTTTTCTGGACTGTGATCTCAAAAGCAGCCTCAGCTAAAGAAACAAAGGCACTGAGGAACAAATAACCTCCGGAGAAGGTATCATTCCTCAGTCCAGTTCTGAACTAGTGCATATACTCTGCAATTTCATAATTTCACATAGTATTGTAGAGCTAGTAGGTTAGCTCATTTAACGTAATGGAGTAAGCTCTCAGCATGAATATATATAAACCTGTTGATGGAGTCTTGGTTGAATGCGTTAGCTCCCACTTAAACCTACCAAGGCCTTAAACTCTTTTGTAGAAGCTAATTGGTTTTTAAAGAAGCATGAAGCTTTATTTAAAGGTAAGCTTTAATATACTGCCAGCAAGTACTCAAAACATTATATACATAGCTATCATCTATAATGCAATGAAAATTACTTAAGTTGTAGAGAATAAATTGTTCTGGTAAGGTTACCAATGTTTTCCGATAAAGCTTCAACATTCATGTAGAAAAACTCAAGAAAAGCTTTATTAAGCTGGTGCTGTAATTTTCCCTCAACTTAAGAAAACAAATACTGAAATACTTTTGCCAACAAAACCCCCACTTTATAGGATAATAAAAAAAGTAGAAAAAAATAAGGAAGATCTAGGCAGCTTGAACAACTAATCATTCTTATGTTATTGAACACTTTATGTTGGCATTCATAGCTTACAGAATGATCCCAAAGCCCTTTTCCAGATTATTTTTTTTCCTCCCTCCCAAATGGTGTCTCACAGGTGTCTCACCCTGTCCATTATTATCCCAAGCATGCTATGGCAGAGTATTTCTTTCTATACTCACTCCATTCAGTTCTGCTACAGATTTTTAACAAAGCCATGGAGAACTTATCCTAGCGGGTTCAATCAAAAGCTTCTTAGAGCCTCTAGATGAAGAACAAACAGTAATCGAGAAGCTTATATTTCACATGCCAGGAGCTCTGACAACTACGAGGGTAGACCACTTAAAACCATAATTGATAAAGAAATTATACATGTTGATATAGGAGCACAGTTCTTACTTTCTCCATTTTCCAATAATTTTTGTAACTCCTATATTAAATAACTCAAGAATCAGGTATCAAAGGGATTGTTCTTTTTAAGTTAGTCTATTATCTTCTACAAGTGCCATTTTGTACTGTAAACTATAGCAACCTGTAAAATAAGTCATTTGGCAAACAGTAGTCTACAGGACTACTATGGACAACTTAAACCTTTCCAAAAGACCAGTACTAGTACTTCCAGATCTTTGTTGCGCTTCCATTTTGAAAAAAAAACCAAACAACAAAAAAACAAAAACCCAAATAACCGAAAGTTTTGCCCAGTTTCTCAAAGATAACTGCATGCCTAGTTTTTTTCAGTTCAGGAAAGAGATTAAGACAATGTAAAAAAACTTTAGCTTTGTGAGCAAAAGTCAGCATTTCTGAAAGCGTAGATTTCTTTGTTAAGTTTCAAGCTGAACACACACAAGAAAGCACTATTTTTTTTTTCTTTCAAACTGCGCAAAAGGGCTTAAGCATAAGCTTCCCTTCCATACACCAGGCCATAGCACAGGTGAACCCCACCTCACAGTCCTATGAAACAAGTTTCCTTTGGATACCATGTCCAAAAGGACATGCCATTCTACAAATCAAAAGTATCACTTCTACAACAAGTTTCACTGACAGGGTATTGCTGTCCCAAAATCGTAAGCAAAGGGAAAGTTTTGCTTCAGACTAGGTGATGAAAACTGCAAAGCTTGTTCTAGAAGGACATTTAAATACTTCATAATATTATCCTACTCATAGAAATTAATCATTTTTCTAAGTTTCCTATGGCTATTAATTTTTCAAATAAGGAGATATGGTTTTGAAGAAACACATACACAGGTACTGAGTACCTTCACTGCATAAGAGTTTTTCCATATGAAAGCTGGTAAGCACATTCTTCTGCTCCTTCAGGTAGCAATGAGACACACAACCACAGCCTGTTGCGCCTCCGCTGAAAAGCCAGTCTCTGCCCCGAGATCACCCCTGTTCACATCTGGTAGACGAGCATTCCTCACACAGTTCAAGATTTCTCTTATCTGTGGGCAAACCACCCTTGCCTAAACCACACCTTTGAAGGCAGCTGTGAGAGACTGAGGAACACAGTTGCTGCAGCAAGCTAGATACCCCATGAATACAGGCACCGTAGAGGAGGGGGGACACACCACCTTCCCAACCTGCACAGGCCTCGGTAGAGGGAAGAGAACTGCCTGGGTAAGAGGTAAGCCAGTGCCCACCCCTCACCATTACCCATCCTACCCATACAGCCCACACTTCACAGCTGAACATTTAAACACCTGCCGGCCTCGGGACACCAAAGCAGCGCCCCATCCGTGGGCCCACCATCCACCTTGCTGACCGCCCCCGCTCCAGAGGACACCTGCGAGGTAAGGCCCGCCATTGCCACACAGCCCCACGCCGCCCCCTCAAACAGGGCCCCGCCAGGCGACCTCCCCCCGCCCCCCCCCCCCATCTCCTCACTGCACTCTCACGGAAAGAGCGCCTCAGCGGTAACGGGACACCACCCGAAGGGCACCTCCAGCCCTCCCGAGCGGGGCGTAAGTCCCTTCTCCTCAAGGGCCAGCCTCCCCCCCCATTCCCCCTCAGGCACGAGCCCATGACTCTCAACGGCCGCCGCCTGCCCGCGAGCTGCCACTGCCCCGCCCCGCCCCCCTCCACCGCCGCGCGCGCTCTCTCTCTCCCTCAGCAGCCCTAAAAGCCGCACTCAGACACGCGCGTTACGCCGAACCGCCGGCCAACCAGAACGCAGCAGCACCCACACCCGCGGTTTGCGAACTAAAGGCGGGTTCGTCTTTGAGTGACAGCTGGGCTCGGCCTGTCAGCCGGCAGCGGCCCGCCCCCCCTCTGCGCCCAAAATGCTGTTGGAGAGGGGGCGGATCCCCTCTATCTTATCCCCCCCGCCCCCCCCGCGGCCGCTCGCTCCCTCCGCCCCTCCGAGGCGCGCAGCGGATCGGCAGGCCCTCCGCCCAATAAGCGCGGAGGCCGCTTGCGCGGCAGCATGGCTCGGGACCAATGGGAGCGGCGGCTGGGCGGAGGCCCGAGGTTTCCAAACGCTCCGCGGCGCCATGGGCTGAAAACTAAACCGAGATGGAATCTCCCAGTCTGAACCGGTTTGAGCCGGTTCCGAGTCTGTGGCATTAGGAGGGGGAGACGCGCCGCGCTCAGTCCCTGCTACCACCGCTGCCTCCGCCGCCGTGCGTGTGACCTGCTTGTAGGGGAGCCCGCAGGGGGAACGGCCGGCGCGACTGAGGGGGCAAAGTTTAGTGCGAGCCGGGGGGGGGTGGGAATGGGGGAGATCTGAGCGCCGGCCAGGCCTAGGGGAGGGCGGCAGCAACAGGAGTAGCCAGAGACCCAGTCCCACGGGCCCGGGCCTGGGCAGCCAGCGACGCGGGAGAGCGAGCCAGGGCCCCGCCGAGCGGAGCTGGGGCAGCCAGGGCCACGAGGAAGGTAGAAGTTCCCCCCCCCCCCCCCCCCCACCAGGGGCCTTGGGAGGCCGGAGCCCCGCGCCGACCCCCTTCCCTCCCGCCCCCCTCAGCGGGAGGAGGGAAGCGCGCCCCGTCCGCTGCGCGCCCGGCGGCAGGCGGTCGGTCGGTCTTGCTCCTGGGCCGAGGGGAAGGCGCGGAGCCGTGCGCCGAGGGGAGCGCCCGCCCGGGGGCCGCAGGCTGCTGCTGGGCGCCTAGTGCAGTCAGGCCGGGGCACGCTTGCTAGGGGGTAGTGCGGCGGGGAGAGGAGTGGCGCTGGTAATACATACCCGATAGGGAGGGGGGTGCGCTCGGCCTTCCCCCGCTTCGGGTTTGGGTTGGGTTTTTTTTGGTGTTTTTTTTTTTTAGGGGGGAGCGTTATTTTTGGTGGTGTTTATTTTCAATTTTTTTGGCGTGTGGTTAGAAACTTGGCTCACCCACCCCTACTTTTTGAAGGAAGAGGCTGTAAGAAACACCTAGGTAAGTGAGTGCTCAGGCTGCGGGGAGGAGTGTGTGTGTGGGGGGGTGGTTGTTGCGATGAGTAACGCGGGGGAGGGGGGGGAGCGCTCGGAAGAAGGTGCGGGGGCCTCGGAGGAGGGGGGTACGGCCGCGCGTGTGCTTGTGCTGGGGGGCGCAAAGTCTTGGCCGCGGAAGGAGAGGCGTCGCGGGCTCCGAGGAGAAGCGCTGAGGGGCGGGGGTGCGCTTGCAACCGGGTCTGGGGTAGGAGCATCCTAGGCCCGGCCGAGCGGCTGAACGGAGCGCGGAGCCTGCCGCGGATGCTGGGGCTGCGGGGAAGGCGGCAGGGGGGCCGGGGAGCCGCTGCTGGGGCGCACGGCGGGGGCCTGCCCCTCGTTAGGAAGGGTCCGAGCGGGCGGGGGGGGGTTGGGATCGGGTACGGGCAAAACTAGGGACATAATCTGTAAATTATTAGGAGTGGAAGTTTCCAGAAATATTTTTGTGTGTCTGTGCAGCAGTATTGAAACGTCCGCCTGCATCACGTGGGGGCCCTGTATAGAGCGCAGGGCTGGAGCCGAGGGAGGGAGCGGAGGGAGGGGCTGCGCCGCCGCGGGCCCGCCGCGCTCCGCAGGGCCCCGGCCCGCCCGCCGCCCGCCCGGGGCGCCGCCGCTCCTTCCTCCGCCGCAGCTCTGCTCGCCCCCCACCCCCAACCTCCGTGAGCCGGGGCGCTGCCCCTCGGGGAGCGGCGCGGCCGCGGCTCTGCGGCGGGAGCCGGGGAAGGCCTCCGCGCTGGGTGGGTGTGAGTTCTTTCGGGGGCGCTCCGTGTCGGGCGCGGCCGTGGCGAAAGGGAACGCGCCGAGGGGTCGGGCAGATGTTGGCGGAGCGGTGTTACTTAATCTCCTACGCGGCACGCGTGTGTGTAAAGTAGTGAGGGAAGGAGGAGTCGTTTCGTTGCGATTGCTGGGGTGTGAAGGGTAGTGCGAATGCGTTTGCGATGTGCTCCGTTTCATATCGTGCAGCTGGAGGAATTTACAAGTGATGCAACTAAGTCGTTGGAAGAGGGTAGTGGGGTGGTAATTCACTTGCGTTCAGGAGCGGAATTGCATGCTTAGGAATGGGGCAGAGTGACTCTCTCAGGCTGGGCTGTTTTTTCTTTTTTTTTTTTTAATCGCTGCCCCCAATGAGCTTGAAGTAGCTGCTTTGAAGGTGGTTTAGAGTTCATTGTGAATACTGAACATTTTTTAGTATTAAAATGTGTGCTGTTATTCCTATGTACTACACGCTTAAATGAATCGGGTATATCATAATAAGCTAACTGTTGTGTTACACTTAAAGGTCCAGGGTCATCGAGAGTTGGGATAACTATGTAAACAGTGCTGTAAATGCAGTTCTTTTGACCTTCGGTAGATGTCAGATTCTTCCTATGTTGTAGTTCAGACTTTTTTTTTAAACTTTTTCTCTTTTGTTTCTGTTTCACCGTTTATTGGTAGTGTTGAAGAATTGATTAGTGGTGGTTCTTAGAGCTGAGGTTTAAACCCGTTCCAGAGTTCAGGTGCGATGGGGGGGGTGGGAAGTATAGGAGTATAGTCAATCAAAGATTAGAAGCTTCATGTGGGTACCCTGTTAGGAGTAGGAAATCAAGTTGATTGCAGTTGGCATTGACCACAAAGCCGCCATTTCTGTATTTCAGTTTGCGAGTAGGTAGGTCATTTTGAAGATAATGCTGGGAGTGGCAAAAGGCCCTATTCAAAACATTTCCTTTCTCTTCCATGTGGTTAATAACTTCTCTTGGTCACGTGGCTCCTCATTTGTGCTCTTAGTGCTGTGTAAAAACCACCGAAAGAGGCTTAAATCTGAAATGAATGGCCCCACCTGAGGAACAACAGATTTACGACGTTTATTGTAGTTTGAAAACTGCTTTCCGGCTCACAGTTCAGCCATGGAGGCCAGATGTGAACAAAAAGGGGCGTGCCTGAAAGCACGCGTGTTTGATGGGAGTATTAACTGCTCTAAGCTGAAGAACATATTAATTGGTGCAATTTCCTTCTAGTAGTGCTGCTTACTGCCCCTCTGTGAGGTGAAACTTTCAAATGTCCTTCTGAGTTAAAAGAATGAAATCAGCCTTCCCTGCTGTTTTGTTTCGTGCTTCCATACTTAACATTGCAATTTTGAAACCTTTAGGGGGGGGGGGGGGGGGGGAGGGACAAATGTGGAGTGTTAGATTTAATTTATTTCGGTTTCTACTTCGTGTTTTTTTTCCTTCTGTTTTTCCAGGTAGATGTTGTAAAAAAGGCTGACTGGATTTTGAGATGGAGCCTTCAAAATGATTACATTAGTGTACTAATACTAAATAAATGAGTTTTTTTACTTCAAAATGCAATTAAAATGTTCAGGTTTTGAAGTTAATATCTTTCTGTATAGCAGTAAACGAAATTGCTCGACAGTACTTGCAAATATGCATTTCTAAACAACAGATTTTCCTTGTCTGTGTGCTACTGTAGGACTTTCACTTAATTAGTAATTACTTGGGTTGAGGCACAGGTTTGTCTTGCTCTTTACTTTTGAGCATGACTTAAATAGGTAAGGCATAAAACAAATTCTTACACATGAAGTTACTTAGAGCAGATCTGACTTCTAGCTTACTCTAAAGAATGGGTTGGCTGGGCATATAGGGGGTGTTTCTGGAAGAGTTTCAGATTGTATCTTTCTAAGTATGCAGATAGCTCTAGTGTAACTTTTTGAGTGATCTTGTAGTTGTCCAGACTTCTGACTCTTTCTCAAGTGGGTAGTTTCACATGAAATTTGTAGCTTTACGGAAGATCTGAAAAGCAGGGTGAATGGCAGGAGAGCTGCTGTAGAGGACAGGGAAGGAATATGTGTTACAGTTACCAGTGGCTGTAAGAAGAGGGCAATAAACTTGATCAGGTGCTTCCAACATGGGGGTGGTGGTGTGAAAGGGTTAGAGTATAATTTACCATCCACAATTCTGTGGTTCCTGGCTTGTTTTCTTGCTTTTTGCAATTGCCTTTATCTTGTACCAGTCTCGGGCTGGTAAGCATCTTACATGCACACCCACAATCACACAGACCCCACCTGACTTCCTTTGCATAATACTGAGGCTGCTATATCTAGGACAAAGAGTTAATGCATGTGTTGCTGGTTTTGTGGGACCTGAAACCTTCAGTAGAATTCCATTTCAGTTTCAAGTTATCTAATGCATGGTGTATGGAGTAACCTGCTGACTTAACCCTCCCCTTACTTCATCCTTTCAAAGTGCCTTCAAACAGTCAACTTTCTTGGTTTCAATGGTATTTTTTTTACTTGCATGTAGTTAACCTGTAAGGTTTTTTCCCCCAAGAATTTGAAAAATGTCCTCTGGTTAATTTCTTACTGTGTATGTAGAACACGTTTCACTTTCATAACCAATTGTTTAAAAAGTTTTAGAACTGATCTTCTAAACATACATGTTGGCCTTGGCAACTCAAAATTCATCTGAGATTGCTAGTATGGGTTTTGGTTGTAATGATACTGGGTATTTCTACCAGCAAACTTACTGGTTTACATATGTTTAGGGACTGGTAGGGGTTGACATCCACTTTGAAATAAGTTTTAGCTTGCTGGTAATGCAGCCCATTGACTAGTCAAATTGTTATTATGTGTTACACCTGCTGAAGACCCTGAGAATTTAGTTGGGGTAGTGATGTGTGAATTTTTCAGAGAGAGTTTGTCCTGCTACTTGCTGAACAACTGAAGGAGTGTTGTATTCAGTGCTGTCTAGTACTGCTAACGTAGCTCATCTAATTCAAATGAGATGCTTAAGTTGAAGCACTTGCTTTACAACTACACCTAATAATATATAATTAATTGACCAATTTTTTATTTATTTATTTTGCAGTAATCTATGCCAGCAATTATGACAATGTTAGCAGACCATGCAGCTCGTCAGCTGCTGGATTTTAACCAGAAACTGGATATCAATCTCTTGGACAATGTCGTGAACTGCTTGTACCATGGAGAAGGTGCTCAGGTAGTGTGGACTTAGAACCTATGTTTATTGATCATGTTTAACCTTATAACAAATCAGTTGAGCAAAATTAATTCACTTCAATAAAAATCAGTAATGTTAGTGAATTTACTCTGCCAGTGACTGGAATATCACTAATAATTGATGTGCCCTGGTTTAAAGGCAGGCCTCATGTAATGGACATTGAAATGATACTTAGAAAAATGTTAGTTTAGTGTGTATTCATTTCTAGAATGCCTTCTGCTGTTGAAAGGTGTTATTAGCAAGTGCAATTTGGTAAGGGCACTTCTGCTTGCAGCTCGCCTTCTCTGACTTAGTTCTTCAGGAAGGTCTGAGCTACCTGTTATTTATTATTGTGGACAGGGTTGTCAAGCCATAAATTTGGTGTTGGCTTCACTGAAGGATTGTATTTAAAAGAAAAATCTTAATTATGTTATTACTGTATTTGTACTTATAAACAAGCATGTCACATTTAAGAGAAGAGTTTGCCTTTCTGTCTAGGTTTTTTTTCCCCATTACTGTTTGTCTGCACGGGTTCCTCTTGCACTCTTCTCTTTGGACTTAGTGCGGATTGTGAAGTCTAAGTTTAAATTGGGGGAATGTGTGCACTTGTGTGTTTGCATTTATTGTCTTAAGTGAATCTTGTATTGCTTTTATCTATTTCTTGAACTACTTTGGAAATAAGACTTAAATGTTGAAAGCAAGTATTGCTATGAGGGTGTTGGCATAGTTTGGGCAAATTTTAATTGTTCATGCTTAACAAATTGGGAGTTTCAATGTCGGGCATCTCTTATTAAGATATTCTTGCACAACAATAAGTGAATTAAAATGAGACAAAGTAGCTGATGCTTCTCTATTCCTTTCAGCTGTTAGAATAGACAATAATATACTTGCTTATACTTGTTTTGTGTATTTTTTTAAAAAAAAGCTTTTGTAAGGCTTACTAATGTGAATTCCTACAGTTTCTGAAATACCTTGCTGTTTTTTGAAATACTTGCATTTTGAGTTTCCTGAAGTCAAGTGGTTACTAGCTGTAGTTTTTTAAATGGTCATGACAGAAAACTGCTTGTAGCTTTTGCCTTAGAAGTATGGACTTCTGACTGCTTGTTTTGTAAGCCATATGCTTGTTTACTGTACTGCCTTACAAAATAGGTGGTGCTTATAGTATTGTTTGGTTTGAACAGAGTTTAAAAAGTTGGGAAGGTTTATAAGGAGAATAGGATTAACACTAAATACAGTGATCAAATTGCCATTGTTCTGGTATCATGAGAAGTTGCTTCACTTAAAACAGCTGGGTATAGTCTCTGATATTTAGAAAATTAATGCAATAAGCAAAATTCAAGAGGTGGCACTTAACTGGCAGAAGTGAATTATGATATAAACTTATTTTAAATACATGTACTAATGTATGTCACTTCAATGAAAATCTGGTTTGCTAGTTTAGTAAGTTTCCAAAGGTGGAAACATGTTTCAGTGAGTCTGTGAGCTCTTACCTCTTCCAAGGAGTTCAAAAGTTCCTGTGGGGGAAAAAAATGCTTCTCTGTGGAGTCTGAGAGCTCAAATCGTGACTTAAAGGGTGACAGGAATAATAGAAGTGGAGGAAAGTAAATATTAAAATTGGGAGATTAACAATGGTTTGACTGGAATAGGGTTAGGGTAATGTTAGGGTAGAAAAGGTTTAGAATGCAGCCTGGATGGCCCATGCTGAACTTGGCTTTCAGATTCACCTGTCTCCTCCTCCTGCTTAATTCTTATCTCTGCTTGCAAAACTCTTACCTGCTGATCTGTATTAGGCAAGAAAGAAGCTCTTTTCTGTCCTAGACTTTTATGTTTTTTCCTGTTCTTAACTTTTTGGGGGGTATACTTCTTTGAAAAGAATGTCCCCAACCCAGTGCAACACGTGACTAAGGAGACTTCAGACAACTCATAGACGTTTACCTGGACTCATCCCAGACTCTTAATTCCTTTGGTCTGTTAGACCTTCACATGTCCAGAAGGATTATTTGCTAACTGATTTTATTTTTGGTAGCAACAACACAGTGAGGCTTCAATCTTGATTAAACATTACTGTTAAATTTATACTGTTTTTATGAAACTACAGGAATTGATGTCCAGAAAAGGGGTTAGTGGGTATGAGAGCAAAATTTCCAGTGCTTGGGAGAAGGATATTGAGCATCTGTATTTTGTTGGTGTTGAAATTTGATCCTGTGATATGTCACCAGTATTAGAAGCACTAAGGAGGCCAGTATAAAACCACACCCAGGTTGAACCTGGAAGTAATACAGCTATTCTTTCCCTCTTAGACTAAACTGCATCAAAACTGCTGATTTTTTTTTTTTTTTAAGCTCTGTTGTCATACTGTGAGAATATGGTTGTACTCCTTTTGGACTTAAAAGGAGTATTTGTGTGGTACTTCTCCATATCAAATCTACAGTGACTTGCTAGTCAAAGTCAGCATCAGACTGGGAATTGCTCCACTGTGCTCAATTACATTAAGTAGGGATGCCGGTATTGTACAGATACTTTAGATATCCTTGCTTTTTACTGTTCTAGCTTTCAATTTGGTAAATCCCATATGCACTTTGTCTGTTTCTCGCATTATATGTATATAGATTTTGGGTCTTGATGGGGTTTCTGTCTTACTGAGAATACATGTTTTCTTATACCAGTTGATCATTAGCTTAAGTGTGTTCTTGTAGCAGACTAGAAATCTGCATAGCTGTAGTAAGTGCTAACTGCTGAAGTTAATCTTAAAGTAAAGCTTTAATTGCTTTGTAATTCCATTGAATTGGTTCTATGGTGCAGTGAAAGAATGAACTAAGTTCTGTTAATTGTGATGTAAAATGTTAATCTTGTTCGTAAGACAGTGGCTGAAGCTTGTAGGTGATATAATTTGCAGCAAGATTTGTCAGTACGCTGCATCTTTGGAAACAGCTAACATCGTTTGGCTCCCTAAAAAAAAGCTTATGGACATCCAGGCTTTTGAAAAGGATAGCTAAAATGAATTCCGTTATTTCAGCGTGTAATTGCTTCAGATGGGGTTTTGCAAATTACTGAAACCATAGTATCTAAGTACAATAATTGGTAGTGTCAGTCCCAAGGAAGAACAAACCATTAGCATGACCAACTACCCCTGCCCCCCATCAGTTTTATTATTGTTCTGTAAGCTGTTAGATACATGAAGGGTTTCCTCAGAAGTAGGGCTTGGAGACCTCTAATACTCTGCTCTGTGGTTCTTCAAAATAAAATTAGCAGTTCCTACATCAACAACTTGGCAGCATGATACAGTACTTAAAGCTGGCATTTTATATGAATGCTTCCAGTAGAGCTAGAAATTTTGGGGTGCCTTTGAGTAAAATTTTACCTAGATTACTTTCTTGAAAGGGAGAAAACTTCATTCCCTAGTATGTTTTCCCTATAATGTGTCCTGTTCTCATGTGTTCACTGCTGGTCTAGATGAATCATTCAGTATGGAAGAGTGGAAGTAAGTAAATGACTGTCTTGCATCAATGCGTTGTTGGAGTTTGGTTGTTACTAAACTTTAACAGTCACACAGAAGGAGGCTTGAGGGTCTTGTTGCTCTTGATTGAGTTCTGCCTAACTCTTGGATAAGTGATTTAAAGATGTGTTATATATTAATGTCTTCACTGACAGTATATAATTTCTTAAATAATCTAATACTTTTTTTAAGATGTGTTATATATTAATGTCTTCACTGACAGTATATAATTTCTTAAATAATCTAATACTTTTTTTATCAAACTTGCTTTTAGCAAAGAATGGCACAGGAAGTCTTGACTCACTTAAAAGAACACCCTGATGCGTGGACAAGAGTTGATACTATTTTGGAGTTCTCTCAGAACATGAATACCAAAGTAAGCAAATTAACTTTTATTTATTTGGTTTTCCTCTTTCTTCCATTCATAAACTTTGAGGAAGGTATCTCATTTTTAGCCATAGACTTTCTTGATTCAAATCACATTTTTTTGTCTTGTTCCCAAAGTTGGCTTTAAACAAGAACTGTAAATGGACAAAATATTTAAACCTCCTTTTACATTGACAAGAGTTTCTTTCTCCCCCTGCCTTTTTTTTTTATTTTAAAAGGAAGAACTAAATTGGAAATACGGGGTTTTTTTTTTTTTCAAGGCACATACAAGCATAATGCCAATTCCAAAGATTGGTGTGTGTCTGTATACATCTGAGTAATGAAAAGTCTCGTAGAGCCACATTTTGTCCTTGGGTAAGTGCTTGGCTGTTTTTGATCATGAGAGCCATGTGCACGTAACTGAGGAGAGAATTTGTCCCTAGGTGTTTTAAAGACAAAATAGAAACCTTATTAGGCCAAGATTTTGAGCAATCAGTGAAAGTTAAGCACCCCAAACCCTTTGTAGTATGAGATTAGTCTTTACTAATATGCAGAACACATTTGCTTTGTACTGCTGTTTTAAATCCATCCATCGTGGTAGAGACTAAAAGGGGCAGCATTCAGTTTTTTCTACAATTTTAAATGCTTTACCTAAGACTTCTGAAGTTTGAACTGAAAAGTTGATCGCAATGTGTTTTCACTGTCTTAAGTTTGATGATTATTATCTCAAATAACTGACATGCATGTTTTTCTGCTTGATACACACTGTGTTCGAACAGAAAATAATCGTGTTTGGATGGTTTCTGAAATCAGGCAGTATTCATGAAACAGTTCCATTTTTTTCATTGCTTTCTGAAGTTTAGGGGAAAACAGTTTAAAGAACTTCCTCAAAGTGCTAACCTTTAAGTAACAGTGTTTGCCTGTTTGCTTGCCTGGTAAACTTTGCTTTTTATACTGACAGACATTACTAATGTTTAAGTTGATTTATCAACAGTATTTTTAAAAACTCAAATTTGTCTTGTGAAAAATGAGATGATTAGAGGAACAGAAAGAAAGCAACAGGTAAAGAATTCTTCAATTTACATAAATTGCAAATTATTTGGTGCTAAATTTATGCACTATGACATTTGGCTTTTATGCAATCATATTTTTTCTTTAATTAAAGCTGTTAACACTACCTGATATTAATCATAATGTTCCATTATGTTGATTGCTTGTAATAGGAAGAAAAGGGGTGTCTTCCTGTGCAACTGACACAGCTAGGCTTTGACGGCAGGCCTCCACAAGGTCTACCCTTTTGATTCCCTTTAACTGAATTCTGTTCATCAATTGTTTTTGTTTCTTGGGAGGTGGGAGGGAAAGGGATTCGGTGCATAGAATAAGCAATAATAAGGGTACCATAGAAATTTCTACCATAGGGATCATTTCATACTTCTTTCAGTCTTTGCTGTTACCTGTCCCCCATCTTCATAACTGGGCCGTGAATTGCTATTAGACAATTAGAAATAAGCAAACCAAGAGCAAATGAATTTTGAAAGACTTCTATTTTAGGCGCAGTTTAAATGTGTTTGCATGTACTGTTGCAATAGTTGGTTAAAAAGTACGCTTCTGATAGTTCAAATGGCAAAACTTGTAATTGGTGTCAGTGACTTTTTGGGGGGGGCTTGGTGTATCTTGTTATCAGGGAAGTACCAAAAATTAGAACTGTCAAATCAAATGAAGCTTAAAAACAAAATAAAAAACCCAGAAAGCCCCTTGCAGAGTCTTCAGGCAGGCTGATGAAGCCTTCAAACCTGGTATGGCAAGAAGGATGTGTAGGTGAAGTTTGTATACAGTGATTTTATTACTGCTGCCATTTTGTTTCATGTGTGAGCGTTAGGAAAAATGAATATTACTAATACTGAGGAAGAGATGAACAAGACACTAGCAGAGGGCAGAATTGAAGTCACATATGTACAAAGGAATAAGTAGAAACCTAGACAGCATGAACCGCTTCACAGTTCAAGGTAGATGAATCTGAATTAGATATTTGAGCAGATAAGGAGGGGATAGGTGTGGCAGATTGCTAGTGGTGTTGGTCCTTTTCTTTGACTTGGAGAAAATCCTAAGTGGGAGAAAAAAAGACCATAAAGATGAGGTCTGTCCTTAGCTTATGTCAGGATTTTCAGTTTGGTTTGGTCATCTAGTGCCTTTGTAAAATGAAACTAGACTTTTGCCCTTCTGGTCTTAGAAGCTAAATAAGTTGACTTGTGGAGAAAAGTTTGGTAGCAAAACTAATGTTTTTGGTTAGCTGTTATCTGAAAGGGCTATTGTAGAATCTAGAAATTTAACTAGAGTTTTGATATGCTTCAGGAAAGGTAGCACTGTCTGATATCAATGTTCATGCTTTCAACATTCTTAGAAGCTTTTGTAAGTATGTTTTGTATTTTGAGCCTGGATCAGTTGCAGTTGATGTCTATAAATCTACAGCAGTGGCTGAAATCGCTTCCTATGTAGTGAAACATTTTGCTTAAGAACATTTTCATACCTTTTCCTATATGAACATTCTCTTGATTTCATTTAGCTTTTATGTTACGTAATTAAGTAAATTTACAAATAAAAATCTAGTTGATAAATTTTTGCTGCTGATAATGAAGAAGAAAATACCCAGCCAACTTTCTGTTAATGCATAATTTTTCTTGGTACCCAGGATTTTGGAAGGTGACAGAATATTTTGTAAATGCAGGATATACATGTGAAGCTCATGGGAACTTGGGTCAGATAAAGAAGCAAAGGGTTGTAGGTTATGTTAAGATGAGAACAGCAAAAATAGTATTTTAATACAATGTAGTTTGGGACAGTCTACATTGTGTTTTTTAATTAAACTGAAGTTTATATGATCCCTTTGGTTGAAATGCTAATGATCCTACTTTGTATAACAACTAACCATTTTAAAGAGGAACTCTTATTCTCAGCCAAACTTTTAACTGTGAAAACTTGAGTTTACCTTTCAGGCATTGATGTGTGTTGTTTTTTGGTTTGGTTTTTTTTTTTCCTTCTTCCTAATCCACTGCAGATAAAGTAAATGCAAAACTCCTTGTCCCCTTTTCTCTCCTGTCTATTCATGCTAATGGGGTTTTACATACTAAAGTTCTTCGATCGTATCATCACAAACTTCTTTCCCTGTTACTGTGAGTTGGCAGTAGGGACAAATGGGCAGAGGGACTGGCCTTACCAATTACTTGGCAAAAGTAACGGTTTTGGGTAAGAACATAGGAAGGAATTCCTGAAAGGTAAAAGGATTTCCAAGAGCTTATTCACGTTTTTATTATTCTTTGACTGAGCACAAAAGTTCATCTTTAAATAGTAGAAATAGCTGCCATATTGGGGTGGGTATTGAAAGTAAATAAACCTGTGGGTTGTCTTGCTGTTCCTAAAGTAACACACCAGTGAAGTTTGGGAAATAACTTTCTTTAGAAAGTGCAAGTGTCAGGACATGTGATGCTAAGACAAGATATTTTTTTTTCAGCTCTTAGAGGAACAATAGGAAGCTTGAGACCATCCAAGCTGCTAAATATTTTAGGAGCCTGGTTGTGTTAATACTTGAACGTATGAGCAGTCATTTATGATGCAAATTCATATCTGGCTGCTACTTTCTCTTCTCCAGATAGCCAAAAATTGTCTGCCAGAGGGCTTTTCTTTTTTTTTCTTTTTCTTTTTCTCCCCCCCCCCTCCCCCCTCCCCCCTCTCCTGGTGTGAGCATGATCAAACAGCAGGACTTAGTATAGCAAAGAATAAAACAAGAAAAAAAAATGCATGAAACCTCAGTAAATGGGCGAATAGACATATATTTAATAAAATTGTTAGTTTAATAATCTTGAAGTCTTAGATGTTAAGTGTGAATGTCTGATTGAATGAGAGTCCTGAAAGTTAGTTAGTCCTACAGTAATGTACTTACATTTTGTTCTTCTCCAATTTCAGTATTATGGACTGCAAATCTTGGAAAACGTGATAAAAACAAGATGGAAGATCCTTCCAAGGAACCAGTGTGAAGGTAGGGAGGGATTTTTCTGTTTTCCTCTTACCTTTATGTATTAAGTGATATTTAGACTGTCAGTCCCCATGTAAGTAATTTTCAGCTTCAAATACAATTATGCTAGTAACTTTTTGTCATGTAGTAAGACCATCTGTGTTTTTCTGGATGATGAAACCATGTCTTTTCTTTCATGATAATGGTCTCAGTGGGGAGGTGATCACCTGAAATTCTGTAAATGTCATGGGAAGGTAAAAGGTGTGACTGATAGTTTTGAAACATCATCACTTAAGTGTTATACTGACTTACAGGCCAAACTTACCTGAAGAGGTCTAACCCTAGGCAGCCTCTGAGGTTAGCTCCTGTCTTTGATGTAGAGGTTTCGATTCTTTCTACTTGGCACAGGAGGCTCTTTTCAGCCTATCTGGGCTGTGTATGTAGCCCCATCAGTACACAGTCATTTTTCTGGTGGACAATGTGGTCCATCTGGTAGCATGTGTAGATTTATGTAACTTTTTTGAAATTGTAAGCAGTCATGATTATTTTAAAAGAGAAACACTAAGCAAATGCATAGTTTTACCTATTAATGGTCATTCATTCATTTAGGCAGTGAGATACTATAAAGTCTGCTGTAGTTCGTATAAGTGTATATGCAGCTAGATGGCTGTAATTGGAAGTGCAGTGTAGGGCAAACCCCAGTCTTCTGTCATTGCAAGGAATCTGGAAGTCTTAAAATAAATGCTGTGCTTTGTTTTTATTTTTTTCCCCGTCCTTCCCTTATAGATTGCAATGTGTGTTGAATTTTAGACATTAGCTGTAGTAAATGGAGGTGCCTCTGTGGTACAGGATTAGGGTTTGTTCATGTAGCTTTCTGTCAAGTCATGATAACTTGGACTTCAAAACATTAAGTACAACTACTTTAAATTCTTGACATTGAATGTTGTCACCATTTTAGACTTGGCTTTTTATACTAAAAGCTGGTTTTGGAACTCATTAAAGTTATTCCAAATTTCTGTGTTCTTCTACGAGCTTTTGTTAATGTTAATTAACGTCTGTTGATGTTAATGTGCTTTAAATTTTTACTGCCAGTGCTTTAGGTTCTGAAACTATATTGATTAAAATATAATTGTAAATGTTGATGAAAACAAATATATAGAGTGACACTTCCACATTTCTCTGATTATTCTTCTCACCTTTCTTCCCATCCCTTCCAACTATAGGTTGACAGATAGAGTGTAGCTCTTCTTGAAAATGCGAGTAAGGTTTCACATTCATTCTGCTGTTGGAAACAGACTTGCAAGTATCTATGGAACAGCTTCAACTAAGGCTCAGACACAACTATGTGCTTTTGAGAAACTAAGGGAGCACCCTGAAGTTAAGTCTTCTGTGTGCTCTTAATAATTAGAGTATCTCAGCTTGCATCTTTTTACATTCCTGACTATGAGCACTTAGTTTCAGCATTTGGAAGTTGTTCTAAAGTCTTTTTGGCTGTGGGAGCAGAGCAGGAAGAAAGTAAGGAGTCAGTAATTTGAAGCAGTTACTCAGCTTACTACTGCCCACTGGTGAAGGGAGGTGTAGTAGAACATGAGATGCCACAGAGGTAGACTTACTTGATAGTTTGGAACTGGACAGGTCCCAAATACAGATTATAATTCAGTAATTGTAAGTCCTAAAAAGACACACTCTTAATGCATAGAATAGATGAGAAATAGTGGTGGTAGGATGAGGTGGCTGGCTGTGCTTTGGGTCATGTTATCTCATCTGTTCTTGAGGTGCCAAGATAACACTGGATACATGGCTTAAATGAATTGTGGATCTGATATATTTGAGTTGGTGTTTTAGATTTTTGTTACTTCACTGTTTGCAGGCATGGTAGTACGGTTTGACTGGTTCCTGTCGCCTGAGAAGATGCAATGACTATAGCTCGATGCACTACAATGCAAAATAAAGTTACTATCTGTAGCTGTGCAATCAACTTTAAGTATTCTGTTCTTATTTTTCCTGACTTTTGTACTTCTGAAGACTCCACAGGGAAAAAAAAATCCTTCATCCTAAGAAATGTGTATCTTTAGTTCAACCTTCTAAAATATTTTCCCTTTCACAGAGCCAAACTAAAATTGCGAAATTGATTTTTATCCTCACATTTTGGGGGAATTGAGTTGGCTTTTACTTGTCTGGTTTCTGATGTACATCAATAGAAGAGGAACCAAATATATTTAGTGTGCTGTGGCATTTGATCCATCTTGGTCTCAATGGTGTAGGAGGGAGAATCAGTATTTCATCTTGAGACCAGTTTCACCTGGTCTGTGGTGGTGGTTGTTTTTTTATTTTTTTTGGCTGATGATACTGGCTGGAACAAAAGAACTGCTCCAGAGCTTGCTCAGATGGTTTGATTACCTGGGAGATAATAAGACTGATTAAATTGAGTTTTCCTTGATTCGGACTCCGGTCATTCCTTTAATTGACAGGATTTCCTGTTTGAAGTGTAACTAGTAAAATATGGGTGCAGCAAACTGAAACTCAATGTAACAAAGTAATGCTTAGTGACAAAGCAATTCATGCAGGTTATAAATCAGTTAATTTTACCTTATGTCTTACTTTATAAAACTTAACGTGTCTATTTTGATTTGTGTAGTAAATACAATAGCAGTGCTTAAGACCTGAATTGAGCTGTTGGTGAATGAAAAAGTTTTTAAAACAACCTCCCTGATTATTCTTGCAGAAATAAGATATCATTAATTACATAGCCTGAACTGTAACCTTTTTTTTTTTTGAGGGTTCCATGCCCTCCCCCTCCTGCCCCCAGCTGTATGTCAAGTTGTACATCAGAATGACTTGTTGGGCCTTGAGGTTAGCCAGGGTTTTATTATTACTTCTGTCTGAATGCTGGGAGGTTTTAACTTCCAGCCTGGAATTGCAAATGCAAGTAGGAAAATATGTTTTCTTCATATGTGTTCTTTAGACTTCAAACTCCATTCTTAAGTTTGCTTTTATTTTAAAATAGCTTTTAGTCTTGAGCTCTTCTGGCCCTGGTACCTTTTAACTTGCAAAAAGTTTTTTGCTTCCTTGGGTGTCATTGATTTTGAAAGTTGAGGATTGTAAGCACTTTTGGAGGGTTCATCTCTATCTTTCCATAATGCTAAAACAGGAATTGGGAAAAGCAATCAATTTACATTTCTAAAATAATGATGTGATTACTCTGCTTTTTCTTGTTCTTGATTTTTTTTTGGTTGTTTGCTTTTGGAGTTAGTAGTTTGAACCAATTGATTATTTAGACAAAAGTGGAATTTATGGGGCACAGAACTGGTAAAATTCAGTTAAATCAGATGCCTGGCTTGCATGTTCAGCCTTGATACATGTTTAGTTATAGAGCGTAGCAATGGGTTAAACTTGCTTTTTATAGTGTGTTTAGTCCTTAAGAGAACGCTTTGGATTGCTCTTACATGTATACAAATGATGTAATATGGTTTTCATTCAAACCTTGCTGAGGCTGCTTTAGAAAGGTGGATGGCATATTCCAGAACATCCCATACAGTGGTGAACTTGGCTTATTTCCAGAGTATTGTACTATCATTCTCAAGTAAAAGTTCTCAGTTTATTGAGGTGATACTAAATTGCTTTAAACTCTGATAATCTGTAGAGTTGATTGTTTAATAATACTTATAAAGGATGTAATTTGATTAAAGTGCTATGGTCTCAATAGGATTTTCTCTTACAGTGTGAAAACCTGCCTAGAAATAAAGGCTTCTTGGTCTTCCAATTCAGTGATACGTTTCATTAATCCTGCAATAAGAAATGAAATTCTGTTCCTGTGAACGGAGAGAGCTTGTCTGAGTTGGAATGGATAAGCGCTTCTTCATTATGAAACCTGAATTGCTTGTACAACTTTTCTCATTTTGAAATTGATGAAAAAAGTGAAGTGTTCAGAGAGATGTAGTTTAGTGGCTCACAGGAAGGTCCTGGAGTTAAGTATAAAATTTCTGATGTAGTGGAAGCTGCTGTAGAAGAGATTTTTCTGTGGAGTGATTAGATATTTTAATGCAAATTTCTGGCCTGCTTCATGAAGAGATGTTTTTAATTCTCTATAATAAAGGGGCAAAGAGCTACGTGGCACTTTGGGGTGGGGGGGAGAGACAAGCTCTATGCCCTTTTTAAGAACTTCCATGATTCCGCCCCACCCCCACCCCCCCCCCACCCCCGTTGAAAAGTAAATAGATATTTGATTGATTGAGTTCACCACTAATGGGGAAAGGTGATTTGTGGGGCAATATTGGAAAGAATTGTTTTGTAAGGCTAAAAATAAGATTGTATTTTGACCACATTTTGGGACTACTTAAACAGTTTAATGTAAATGTGTATGCATACAAACATGCCTAGAGGGGACAAGTCAGCTTTAGGATTTGAATTTCTAATTTCGTTTGCAAGGTGATGTTAATTTGCTGAGTTACATTGTTGACCTGCTGCATTTATGCCTCTTATTCTTTAATAATAGTGTAGAATTTGTTAATTTTAGTAAACTAGTGCAAATTCACATCTGCAGCACCAGCTAGAATAATTCTCAACACTTGTTAAATGTTTGTGCTCTGGAACTGCATAAAAAGATGTGCTGGTATGTCTTAAGTACAAGAAGTGGTTTTGTCTACAGATATGCCCTTGCTGACTGTGTGTGTTAATGGTAACATGCTGTATTTGGTCAGGATAGGAACTCTTCTGAGCTCAGGTTACACAGAGATGTAACCTAGATGAGATGTAATTGCTTCTAAAAGCACATCCAAAGATTAAACTGTAGGATATTTCACACTTCTCGAGTTTAGACTGCGGAATTTACTAAAGTTGGATAGTATGATGTTCCTCACTGTCCCAGTTCAGCTCTAACCATTGCATAGCTTGGGTCACCTGTGAAAATACTTTTCCTCCAGAGAGTTTTAATTTTACTGTATGTTTGCCTTCAGAGGAGCAACTTTCACATAAGGACTACAATATCTATTGTTCATCCAGAAACTTTCTAAAAGGCCTTGAATTAATGTCCTTGCTCGATCCTCCTTTTTTTTTGTACTTTGTACAAAAGTACTTCTTGTACATTGCTTACCAGAAAGTGCTAACAGTGGCACTAGCCCAGGCCTTCTGACAGTGATGACGTGTAGCCTTTCTGATAATTAGAACGTTTTGATGTTGCAGCTAAGTTGATCTACTACTGAACTGCTGTGGATAAAGGTGTTCCTCACCTGTGCAGTTTTTTATGTCTTTGAGCCAGGACTGGTGCTTCTCTGGCCATTTAGTGAACTGGTTCAGGGAGCTAAGCTGGCAGAAGATAGTTTCAAAACAGTTTTAAAACTACAGAACTTTTTTGGTAACTATTTTTCTACTAGTTAGTTCAGCCTCTGAACAAGTTCTTGAGCAGGTACTAGGACTGCCAGTGCTGTCTCAATGAAAGCTTTGGAATGATAAACAGGGTCGGCTCCCCTTGGTCGCAGTTTGTCATGAGATCAGTGTAGTTGTCATGTCAGATGGTCCTTGAAGAATGTTACCTGTGTCCTGAGTATTGTGGTTGGGTATTTTTGTTTGTTTTGTTGAAGGTCTGTTTTCTAGGAATGTCTGTCCCTTCCTGTTTGGCTCAGTGAAGGGTCTGAACTTCTCAGGTGTGTTGTTGCAATATTCAAGACTTGTTCAGCTGCTTCTGTGATTGAAGGAGACCTTCTAGGCAGTGGTTGTGTGGCTTGTGTGTGTCCTGTGTGTGCATCCTTAAATTAACACTTCCATTTAAGTTCTTAAAACATGCTGATTTTAGCAAACCCAGTGGACTACTACCCTTGGAACACTTTCTTGGATGTGTTCTGCTGAAAAATGGTAATTAGCCTATGTGTTGATTTTTGTCAGAGTATAAAGTTGAAATATCTTTGTTCTACTGAGACTTATCTTTCCTATGGAATGAGTTATTAAGTATGGAGCAGAAACCACAATACTTCAGTTAAAAAAAAAAACAAACGTAAAAAAATGTCATTTAAGCCAAAAAAAGCATTAAAGAATTGGATAGCTGCTGCTTTTAAGGGATTAAGAATATGACTTTGTTCACTGGATGGAAGACTTCAGAAGCCTGCAGCATGACATGTGAAAACTAGCAAACTTTTTAGGTTGTCTTTTGAGCTGTGGTCATGGTTTTTTTTTAACCTTTTTTATTTTTTCCTTCTTCTTCAATGGAGAAGCTTTGGAGCACAGCAGCTGTTTTCATCTGCTGATCTCGAGGCCAGATCGATGGTAGCATAGCATTCAAGTTGTAACTAAATAGCATAATACTATTGATGCAGCAAGATGGAAAATACATAGCCTTGGAGTTGGAAGTCTAAGAACAATACTCACTTTCTAATTCCTTTTTTGAAATGCAAAGAGTTGCAACAGTAGGCTTCCCTTAGTGGTTTGGCAGACAGTTATAATAGTTTAGTTTCTGGCACTGCAAACCTATTTCTATAATATTTTGGGTGCTTTCGTATCTCATTTGTGAATTACTGTAATGCTTCAGCAAAATGTGTGGTTTTTAGCTTTAAAATACTAGGACAGGCCTATGATGTCAGACTAATGCTGGTGCTTGCTAATAACTCTTACCAGTGACTGACAGTGATATTTATTTTGTTAATGAACATTCTTCTGGAGTAGTGTGGATTGATCCCAGTTGATAATGAATAGTTTCATTCATAATTGGAACTACCTGTAGGACAGCTCCTGTCTAGTATGTATCTAATGGCTTAAAGTCTAGACCTAGTTTTTCCAGATTTCATGAGAATGCAATTGCCAAACTGTTTCTTTTAATCCTGTTGCTCAGGCCTGAAATGCAAAAAAAATTACTAATTCTGGTAAAGTCTTAGAAACGTTTTAAAATTTAGAATAGTGGCTGGGGTAAATGAACTATCTTCAACATAAGGCATTATTCTCGGTGAAGTGACAGCTTTTTCTAAAATCTTCAATGTGTTTTGTCTGCATGAGTCAGTTGACTTCTTGCTGAAGAAATGATTGAAACCAGATTTTGGGTTAATGAAGCTGAATAGTAAAACATACACCTATTCTAAAACTTCCCTATGACAAGAAGATGCTTGCCCGGTTTGAAATGTTTAATCCCTGATGTGCTCAGATTGATTATTATGTCAAAGCTATGTTGAAGTAGAACTATTACTAAATGTTCATCTAGTTCATGACTCCAGATCCTCTGTGCATGCCTTTTCTTGGGAGTCAGATGTTTTTGTACAGAATGGTTTTAGATATGTATGTTGTGATAAAAAGTCACTTGGAAAGCCATTGTCTCCATGTCTTTAGTAGTTGATAGGTTAACGGTGAGGAGGGAGCTGAGGATTAGGTAGGAAAAGGAAACTTTAGGCAGTATGGCTTGCTATAGTGTTATGGTTTTTTTTTTGTGGTGAAGCTGAACTGTAAAGTAGTTTAAAAACATTTGTAGAAGCAGCAAAACGAAACAAGTGATTTAAATACAGTCTTTGCCCCTGGTTGACAAATTGTTAATTTAAGCAAAAAAAAAAAAAAGCACAAAAGCAGTAAACTAGGATTTATTAAAAGTTTTGTAATCCATAGCATCCATGTGTGCTATAAAAAGCACAGCAGTCCAAATCTAAGTGCATCGTACTATATTGGTGAATAAAGTTTTAAGTTTCGGTCTTGTAAGATTGTGCAGGAAAAACTTTGCTAAGCTCTAGCATGGTGTTTCACTTTCAAATGCTGTGCATAGGAATTCCTGTGTTTAAAATGGATCACCTGAGTAAACTGGAGCATCTCTGAACTTTTATATACAGCGAAGGTGATGTATCAAAGTTTTCCATGCAATTCTAGCTGACTTGGCATTAAAACTGGAGTCATGCGTAGAAAGCTCTATTTATTCTTGGAGTTCACTTTTTCTTAATAAAACATTAGTCAAAGAAGATGGAGGACTCTCTTGTATTTTGTCTTGCCATTGTAAATATTCAGTTGAGGCAGTAAGAATATACCTGCCAACTTTGGAGTTGTTAGGTATGATCTGAAAATGCATAAAGGGTAGAAATACATTTCACTGAGGGAGCTCTACAGCAGCATTTCTAAGTACCTATTGCAATATATGTCAGGGTCTGGACAGTGCTGGATGTCGTCTTTCCATCTTCAGCCTAATAGTGTTGTGCAGTGCTACCAATGCAATGTTTCTCAAAATTTCTTGCAGCCTTTAGTAAGCTGATAGATTGAGCTGGTGCAAATTACTACAAGTACACTCTAATCCTTAGTCTGTTTGCATTTTTGTTTTATTGAAATAGCTTAAGTGTAAAGCCATTTTGTGTATGTGAAATATCCTCTTGCAGAATTGATACAAAGGTGGATTTTTTCCGTACAGCGCACAAGTCAAGAGGGAAGCTCACTGACACATGTGCGCATGTTCCTTAGAGGTGTTTCTTTTTAAAAACATGAAGAATTTGAACTAAAAAATATTTATTGCTACATTTGTGATATCTGGCATAGTTGAAAATAAATTCCTGACTCTTCTGCAGGTATTAAAAAATATGTTGTCGGCCTAATTATCAAGACCTCATCTGATCCAACGTGTGTAGAAGTAAGTGAATTCTTTTGAGGGGAGGAAGAGGGAGGGGAATATTATGCATAACGTGACCCTTCTCTTTTTTTCTCTTCTCCAGAAAGAGAAAGTGTATATTGGGAAACTGAATATGATTCTTGTTCAGGTAAGCTAGAGTTCATAAAGTTTTAAATCTTATTATAATGTCTTTGGCTTTGCATATGTGTCTAACACATGGATGCTTCACTTTTCAGATACTGAAACAGGAATGGCCAAAGCACTGGCCAACTTTTATAAGTGATATTGTGGGTGCAAGCAGGACTAGTGAAAGTCTCTGTCAGAACAATATGGTGATCCTTAAACTACTGAGTGAAGAAGTGTTTGATTTTTCCAGTGGCCAGATTACTCAAGTGAAAGCTAAGCATTTGAAAGACAGGCAAGTATATATATTTAAATCTTTATAAATAGGGTAGACTTTGTGCTTGCTGCTAAATAGTTGCTCTTACTTTGAGCTTTTGAGTGAACGCCTACAGCTGTCTGATTTGATTTCTGAGACTGAGTGGGTTACTGATTTTTCTTTAAAGCAGTACTGTTAGGTGATAACAAACTTGCTTTGTACATACAGGTATTTCTACCTTATTGCAAGTAGCATCTGCTGACTGATGGTTCCTACACTTTTAACAGAGCATTCAGGATTGCTTGTATATATAAGCTAGAATTTGCAGGCACAAGCTTCAAGGTACTTCAAAATACGCGTTACTACCATGAAAATGGGTAAAAGCCAGGTGGCTTGTGAATGCCCCCATGGACATAGGTCTTCAGGACATGTTCTGTAGGCATAGATGTTTTGATTAAAGTAGATAGGATTGTATATGGAATGTGGAAATGCTTAATTTTTTATTTGTTTTTTTTACAGCATGTGCAATGAATTCTCTCAGATATTTCAACTGTGTCAGTTTGTGATGGTAAGTTTTATTTCTTTAATCATGTTTTTAAAAATTCTCCCCAGTGTGTCTAACAATGTCATAAACACTAATGGTCCTTTACAGGAAAACTCCCAAAATGCTCCCTTAGTTCATGCAACTTTGGAAACTTTGCTACGATTTCTGAACTGGATTCCCCTGGGATATATATTTGAGACCAAGTTAATCAGCACACTAATATACAAGGTACTCATGCAAAAATTGAAGGCTCTTAAATTTAAATATAAGTTGCAAAAAAGCTTAGTGTGCAACGCTCTTGTAATACTCTTTTTATTTTTTTCTTCTCAATAGTTCTTAAATGTTCCCATGTTTCGAAATGTATCTTTGAAGTGCCTCACAGAGATTGCAGGTGTCAGTGTAAGCCAGTATGAAGAACAGTTTGTAACACTTTTTACACTGACCATGATGCAGTTAAAACAGGTAACGTTTTTTATAATCTGTCTCTTCTGACAGTTTCATTTTGCAGAATCAGTTTCTGTAGAACCTAGTTCAGTTTACAAATTTATATTCATTATAGAGCTCTTGATAGGACAAATACTGTTCTTCAGTGGTATTTATGACTTTATCAGAAGATGCTAAATGTATTTTTCTGACCCTAGATTACAGCTGTATTTCTGTTGCATTGATTTGTTTTGATTAATTTGAGAGGTGTTTTGAGCACTCAGGTTGTCTGATGCGGAAAGTTGAGAGAGATGCAACAAAATGTGTACCGCATGACTCGTAAGACCTAAGTCGACCTAACTTCTGCAAGTTGGTATTTAATTTTTGAAACTGACAGAAAGGTTTGTCTCATAAAGCCCTGCTTTAAATTTATGTGCTTTGATTCCCCTCTGAACAGTTCAGATTCAGGTACATGAGTTTGTAGCTTTCCTCATTGTATTGCATCTTAAGTGGACAGTTGAAGGTTTTTTGACAGTTTTTTCCTCTGTTTGCAATGTTGGTCCATCTTGGAGGTTCTTTAGAACAGGTATGCTTCTTCTAACGCCCTCTTCTCCCCTCAGCTTCATTGGAGGTATAGGATTTTTATTTAGTTATAGTTAAATTTAAAGGCAGATTTTTGCACACACCGAAGTTATTTTGTGTAGCTGAATGTTACTTCCTTAGTTTTTACAGATGATGCTCTTGATTCTAACTGCCAATACATCTGGCCTAATGCCAGGTTGGGTATTTGGCACGTTTTGTAACCTGCAGGTTTTTAGCGTGACTGGTGCATATGAATGTGATGCAAAATGTTGCATGTATTGCAAATATTTGACACTCTTAACTTTGTAAAATGAAGTTGGAGAACAATCAAAACCACGCAAAAGCTGGCAGCAGCAAAAGTGTTAAAACTTTATTGTCTCTGTTCTATAGCTTAATAGTGTTGACATTAAAGAATGTAGTTCACTACTTGATGACAATGTTGAAAATGTTTTGTGTATAACGATAGAATTTAAAAGCCAGTGCATCTCTTAAGAGGTGCCAGAGATCTCTACAATATTACTGAAAAACATGTTCCACTATCCTTCAGAGTCTTCCTTGCTAATTTCTAAATATTATGGAGGAGGTCTTTCATGTTATTTTAACATTATGATGATGTAATGTTTTGAAACTTAATGTTACTAGGGTCAGGGTAACAAACACATTTTTGGAACATCTTTGCCCGATGCCAATTGGAAATGTCTGTGGTAGAGTAGATACTTTACTTGCTTACAGCTGCTGTTACAAGGGGTGGAAAAAGGTTTAGTTCATCAGAACTTCTGTGTCTGTTTGTGTTTTCATCTTACTGTCCATCTTGGGATCAAGCAAGAAATAAAGGAGCTGTTAAGACTTTTTTGTAAGAAAGCTCTGTAAAAAGGGCATGCCATGAAAAGCAGAAGGGCTTTTTTTGCCAGAAGAGCAAAATATTTGTTAATATACAGTAGTTGTACTTCTGTATAAAAAGGGAAATTCTTTATTGTGTCTGTGTTCTTTTTATTAGATGCTTCCTTTAAATACCAATATCCGACTTGCGTACTCAAATGGAAAAGATGATGAACAGAACTTCATTCAGAATCTCAGTTTGTTTCTCTGCACGTTCCTCAAGGAACATGGCCAACTTATAGAAAAAAGATTAAATCTGAGAGAAACATTAATGGAGGTAAGTTGCTCAGTTTATCCAGTTTAAAAATGTGGCAAGTGTATTCTCACACTCAAAGAGCGTGATATTTATACAATCCCTAGATCATTGTACTTAAAGTGGGTAAGAGAAAAAAAATAAATCCTATTTCCTTCACATAATTAATAATCACATGAATACAAAAAAATTTCAAAATTTTTGTTTCCTGGTATGCTTCAATGGCATTGTATTTTCAGTGATCCTATACTAATACAGTGTCTGAAGACATAAGTCTCTGTCTCCCTCTTCTTCCTCGTTCGTCCTTGAAAGTGTTAAATACTGCTTTAAAATCATATATTCTTTTTTCATGGGTCTTTACATACTGTATTTTCTGTTTAGCACTCATAGAGAAGGTGTTGCTATGACTTTGATCAGTCTGTGTGAAGCAGCTCAGTTATATTTTTATTCAGCATCCAAAGCTGGTTTCTAGGATACAGCGCGTGTTGTAGTTCAGCGCTTCCATCCTGGTGTAGCTTCTTGCCTAATTTGCCATTTCCCAAAGTTTAACTGAAAGGCTTTAAATAGAATCCTCAAGGATGATACTCTGTTTCTATGTAATAAAGCCCATGTATGCCGGTAATGCTTAATGGCAGAGCTCTACCAAATGACTGTGCATGCTTTATTGTAGTTTTACTGGTCTTGGAGGAGGACCTACAGGCCTCAATTATCAGCTACCTTACAGCCGTTGCTGAGAAAAAGATTTACAGTTGTCCTTCCCCTCTGCTTGTTCCCTTCGTTTCTTGGAGACTGCTGCATTCTTTTCGATTTTGACAGTGAGGTGCAACTTCACTGTCAAAACCACTGGGATCTGTGGAAATTATTTGAAATTCAGCTAAGAATGAAGGGTTGGAAAAGCTTAAATTCTAGATGACTACTGAACACGCAAGGTACTATCTCGTACTGTAGTGGGGCTAGATCACAAAATTGGGGGTTTTCAGTTGTGTGTTTTAATTTTGAATAAAAATTTTGCTGAGGGTGAGCTGTTCTGTGGTGACTTTTTTGCTAGCTCCCTCTCACTGCTGAGCTCCAAGGGGATGAAACTGGTTCCATAGCCCCTTGAAGCACCACTTCCTGTGCCCAGAATCAAGCCCTGTGCAGGTATGGAGGTGATAGGGTGAGGAACTGCCCTGAGACAGAGGTAGAAAATCAGTACCACAGTTTAAACCTGGAGACCAGGTTCCATTGGGAGGGTGAAGTACATCTTGCAGGTGGATTAGCTGTAATCTAATGTGTCCATCTGAATTCTAGACCTTTTTCCAGCTAGTATTCTCAACACATTTCTTCTGGAGATAGCCCTCTACAAAAAAAATTATATTAATAAGTTGGTTGCAAGTACCAAATTGTAGCTCATTTAGAAGATGGACTAAGAGGAGTATCACTTCTTTGTTTTAAAAAAACAACTGTCAACAGTGCACAAATAACTACTGAACTCGCAAGTTGTAAGCTTTCAAAATAACCATGAATCAGGGGAGCACAGCTCAAGTTTCTGCATATATTGAGGCTTTATTAGGGAGACCTGTGTAAAAGGCTGAAGCTGTTGCATGTTCTGTGCAATTGTGTGTTAGTTGGAGTGCAGTTTTTAGGTATTGGCCTCTCTTGTCCACTGTGAATAACTATGTTAAATTCTTTAAAACTGACATCTACAACTCAATTCTGAACGACTTTGAGTGTTGTATACTATGTTGAAATGTTTCACAAAGTTCTTAGGCTGGCCTCAAATGGTTGCAAATTTCACTTCTGTAAGTTGCAGTGTAATAGAATGTTGTTACATGGTTAATTTAAAAAGTTCTATGTCATTCTAACCTGTTTATTCCTGCATTTTGGATGTATCGGATCTTCTGAAATGGTTGCACAGATTCGTTGGAGCAGTGTAGACTAGTGAAAGAAGCTACAGAAATTATTCAAAGTGAAATTACCAAGAAAAAATGATGTGTGTAAGGCTAATGTATAGTTGTTTTGAATCCCTCTTTTGATGTAGATACAGATGCTGAATCAGGTCTTTACCATCTAAAATGCTGTGAGTACTACCTAAGCTATGAAAATGTCTTCAGATTTCATTGTTTCATTTTGTTCACTGGTGGGCTATTGCTTTGATATCTTTCACCAGAGGACTGAAAACATAAGCTAGGCAAAAAATGTTTGGGTATGTAGTTCTAATTTTTATGGTTGGTATCTCAGTCTGTCAGAATTGCATCAGTGGCTTTCCCTTCTCAGTCTGCTGTGGCTTTTCTGTCAGCAAAAAAATGGAAAATGTTCTTGGTAGATGGCTTCTGTGGAAAGCAAGCGAGCAGTATGGCTTTGATGGTTGCCGTCAGTTCTTCAGGGTATAAAGATCCAGGACAAAGTAGCAGTAATAGTCTTGAGAACAGCAGTCATTGAAACTAGCTGTTGAGGGTTTTCGAGGCTCTAAAACAAAATGCCTTGCAGATGCTCCAGAAGCTGTGAGTTTGATAATTTACAAATAGGCTGATTTGGCTATGGTATTTTTTAAGATGTCTTTAGGCTACTTCTAGATTTAAGAACTGATACACACTTTGAAAATAGTAATTGACAGGGTGCTTTGTTTTTGAGTTGCTCTGATGGTCGGAAGTCTGACTTGTAAGTGATGTCACTGCAATGTTATTGCCTCTTGTTCCAAACTTTTTATGTTAATTTGGCATTTTATCAGTATTTGGACAACTGGACTTAAAGCAGTGTCATTTTATCTGCAGAAATCATTAGTAACCAGATGGTTATACCACACTTTTCCAGGCTCTTCATTATATGTTATTGGTATCAGAAGTTGAAGAAACTGAAATTTTCAAGATTTGTCTTGAATATTGGAATCATTTAGCTGCTGAGCTCTACAGGGAAAGTCCGTTTTCAACATCTGCTTCTCCGTTGCTTTCGGGAAGTCAACATTTTGATGTTCCTCCAAGGAGACAGCTTTATTTGCCTGTATTGTCCAAGGTAATCCATGTTTAAGTAAGGTACTGTAAAGATTTAGATACCATTCCTGAATTTAGAGATACTGCTACATGTAGGGGGTGACATAAGAGAAGTTTTCTTGCTTTGAGTAGTTAGTAATTGATTCAACTCTACTTATTTAGTATGCTGCAATTGCAAAAATACTTTAAGATGACACCAGGAGATGACAGGAGTATTAATGCAGTGTTTGAGATTTTTTTAAGATACTTATTATGAATGTAAGACTAATTTAAAAAAAAAACAACCAACCAACCAACAAATCTGTATTAAACTGTTTCTTTAAAGAGATAAAGGCTGGAGTGTTAGAGTTGGAAGAAAACAAATTGTGTGTGTATGGAAAAAGTGGTCTTTAAAAGACCCCTGATGTTACATATGCGTTTGAAGCTCTAGAAAGTATACTTCACAGGTTGTGGGTTTTTTGTTTGGTTGGTTTTTTTAACTATTCAGTTTGTTCATGGAGAGGGAGAATCAGCAGGCTCTATTCTTAAAGGCTTTTTAGTTAACATGTCTCTGTAGAATCTTAATGTGAGCTAATCTCATGAAGTGCTGGATATATACCCTTTATATGTGTCAGACTGCCTGACCACAGTGCTCTGGAAACATCTGTGGAGCTATGTGTATATTTTCATGTTACAGTTTGATTCAATTTTAACTTTCCTTTGCAACATACAGGTTCGATTGCTAATGGTTAGCCGTATGGCTAAACCTGAAGAAGTCCTAGTTGTGGAAAATGATCAAGGGGAAGTAGTACGAGAATTCATGAAGGACACAGATTCCATAAACTTGTATAAAAATATGAGAGAAACATTGGGTAAGTATACTAGCTGGTATTTTTGTGCTGTAGGTCTGTGCAGCTGCATCAGTAGCATGTATGTTATAGAATGCTAACTTATGATCTCAATTATGTGTGGGTAAAATGAATATCAGTGAGGAGTAGGACACAGACTTGAAAGGGAGGAGGCAGTGCTGGTCTGAAGTTTTGTGTTTCAAACACATAATGTTGTATAACTTTGTTAAATAGTAATACCCTACTTAATTTTTGTCTCTTGCCTTTTCCCATTGAACAACCTCTTGATATTCCTTTACCAAAATGTTTCAGATCCAGTGAAACCTTAGTTTTGTCAGAAAGCTGTTAAATTGGAAAGATTTTTCTGAAGTGGACTTGCTGGTTATTACTTCAATTGTAGTTGTAGTTTGTGTAGACCAAGCACTCCACAGCAAAAAGGATTTCTTCCTTCAATAGGTCTTCTGAATACTTTTAAAATTTTTTATAGTATTCTTGAACAAAACACAAAATTCCAGCCTGAACTTAAGCTTCAAAAATCTTTTCCAAAGTTAGTGCTGATGTCTTGTAATGACCTTGCTTGAAAGTACAAAAGCTGCAATTAATTACATATTATGTAGAAAAAATTGAAAGCTGTGAGTGCACTGAAGAACACCAGAATCAGTATTTCTATAGCATTTAATGTAGCAAGTATGGTTTATTTTTAGTGTGTGTATACTAGTATGCTATTATCTTTAGAAGTCTCATGTTCAACTGTGGCCATTTTATCAGAGAATTGATAGTCCCTATGTATTGTAGTGATAACTTAGGGTCTTTTGAGGTAAGAAAAAAATTTTCAGAGTCCTAACTGCAACTTGAAGGAGCAGGGAGGATTAGAATTGTCACATACTTAGGACATAAACCCTTCAATACTAAATATTTTTCTATCAAATGTAAATGCTTTAAGGGAACACAGTATTTCATAACAGGTTTATGAACTAGGTGGTGAAGGGGAAAGCTGTGTGATGCAAAGTGTTTGTGGATATTTTATTCTCACATTTGTATTTCTGATGTAGGTGCATCCAGTGTTAGATTAATTGTTCTAGTATCTTTTCATATGGAACATGAAAAAATTTTTTGATTTATTGTATTAAATGTTTAATTTATTGTATTAAAATTACTACTATATGTCCTGAGCCTTAGTTGTATTTCTAGATACAGGATTATTTACATGAAAATGCAGATGTAGTTAGTGTTCAATTTCTGGTGTTAACTATTGCTTATAGTGTATTATCTTTAAGATCCACTTTAAAAAAAAAAGGGGGGTGGGAGAATGTGGTGGAAGCTCTATTCTGTGGCACAGTAAAAAAATCTATTTCTGAATCTAGCCTTAAATTGCTTTTGACTTGCTGGGATTTAGAATTTTATATTAGAGACACTAATCCTATTAGGGGCTGATGCAAGTGTCCAAGTTGTGATACTTGAATCTTGCCACCTACACTTGTTTAAGAGTACCATCTCCACTTTAATGGTAGGTTGTTGCAACCAGCAGACTTAATCACACTGAAATAAAGAGCAGAAGAAAATTGATTTGCTTCTTACACACTGTATAATGTCTCCCATAAGTAGCCAATCCCATATTCCCTATACCCCATCAATATGTATGCCTTTTGTTAATAGTTTAACTTACCAGTCAAATCAGTAAAGTTGCTATGTGAGACATTCATTGATTCAGACTTTTCACATCGCTTGCATGTGGTTTTGCTGACATCTCTTTGAGAACAAAGAGATTCTCAATAAAATTTTTTATTCCTCTTTAAAACACAATTTTAACAAACTTGTGTTTAAATTTTTAGTTCATTCTGTTATGAGTTCAGGAAAGAAGCATTGCACTAACCTAACAACTTGGTTATCTTAAAACAAATTTAACTTTGCTTATGAAGTTGTGATCCAGGCAATTGCTTTAAAATGTGCCTGTTCAATGTTGATGTCTTTCAGTTTATCTTACGCATCTGGATTATGCAGACACGGAACGAATTATGACTGAAAAACTTCACAATCAAGTGAATGGAACAGAATGGTCATGGAAAAATTTGAATACCCTGTGTTGGGCTATAGGCTCAATCAGTGGCGCAATGCATGAAGAAGATGAAAAAAGATTCCTTGTTACAGTAATTAAGGTATCATGGTGCAAAACTATTAGCTCTGTTGCACTTCATAGTTTATGCTCAAGAAACTAAGTTTACAAAATACTGCCGTATGTTCTTAGTAAGTGACCTCATATGGCAAGCAGGTTGATAAGAATAAATCAGTGGGAAATCTTATATCCTGAATTTAAGGCTGATAAGTTCTTTAGCCATGAACAATGCATTAATCCAAATAGCCTTTTTGTGGTGGAGATTTCAGGGATAAAATTTAGTTTATGATGAAGTGTTTGTCTTTTGGGATGCAGAAGAGATGGAAGGGGATTGCTAATGAAATAGAGTGGCAAAATAACCCACATTTTTAACTAGCTGGCACCCTGCTATTTTGCCGTTTTCCAAATACTCATTGATCAAAGTGATTTTTGGGTAAATATGCGCATAGAAAGAGTGCAGGAACAGAACATTTTTTTATAAGAGTAATGGCCCTTACTTTAACAAGTCATATAAAATCGTACAGAAGATTTAGTTTAATTTCTTTTGTTTGATGTGGAATCTATATTGATATCAACTGCTTGGTCAGTATTAAATGCTGCAAGGCTTGTTGAAGTCCCCACCTGCAGAAATCTGTAGATAAATTTAAAATGGAGATTCCATAGTTGAAAATACAGTGTTCCGGGTTGGGTTGAAACTTAAATAATTACATCACCCTGGTCTTGATCAGTTTAGGGGTTTTGTTTGCTTTTTTTTTTCCTTTGGACTTTGAACTTGATTACGGCAACCACTTTCCTTTATATTTGATACAGCTCCTTGTAGGATTTTATACTTTGTCTCGTAGTGTTTTTAATTGAACTGGACAAACTAGAGGAAACTAAAAATATGTTATGTTGTAGGATCTCCTGGGACTCTGTGAACAAAAACGAGGAAAAGACAATAAAGCCATTATTGCATCAAATATAATGTATATAGTAGGTCAATACCCACGGTTTTTGAGAGCTCACTGGAAATTTTTGAAGACAGTAGTCAACAAGCTGTTTGAATTTATGCATGGTAATTATCTGTTTTTTTAGTAGCTGTTTTAATTAAAAATAAAGAAATAAAATTGATACCCATACATGCACATGTATGGGGGGAAAATATAAAGCAGTAACTGACTTCATTTAATTTAGAAACCCATGATGGTGTCCAGGACATGGCTTGTGATACCTTTATAAAAATAGCACAAAAATGCCGCCGACATTTTGTGCAGGTTCAAGTGGGAGAAGTCATGCCATTTATTGACGAAATCTTGAACAACATTAATACAATCATCTGTGACCTTCAGCCACAACAGGTATGTTTAATTCAGCATTGTGGATGATTCTTAAAGACTAATCAAAAGTTACTTCATATTGAAATGTAGTAGTGGTTTTCAAGGCTTGAATTATATTCCTTAGTTTTTTATTAGTGACAGTGTTATAGTATCAATAGTGTGATCGGGTTGCGTTACTGAGATCTCAGAATGCTTGGAAGAATTAAAGTGCATTTAGTTGGAATTTTGATTTCTGGAATGCTTTAACAAAGAAATAAGACACTGAATCTCCATTTTGTGGTTCTGCTTCAGGAAAGAGTAATACCCTACTATAATAGTATACCTCTAGCTCTTGTATTTGTGGGGGGGGGGGCGGTAGGGAACAATCCAAAAGCGCCTTTGTCTGGGAAGGTCTCAGCTCATGAAGTGAGAGTAGTGCACACATGCGACACACTGAGATGTTGCAATAAGGTACTGAAACTCTGGGCAGAGTGGATCTGGCATCTGGAAAAAGGTACTTAAGGTAGTGATGTAATCCAGTCCACAGTTTAAACATGTCTGGTAAGATTTAGTTAAGAGTAAATGGCATATGTCTGAGCTTCCTCACTTCAGGATATGATGGCAAAATTAAGAAAGGCTCTGGGATGTATATAGTGGCATTTGAAGGGAAGGGGATGGAGGTTTGTTTTACATGTGATGAAAGGAAGGAAAGAATGGAGATGGGTCTTGTCAAGTCAAGAGGGAGGAAAAGGTACTTACACGGTGAAATCATCTTCAGCATTCACTGTATGGTAGTTCAGAACAGTGTAACATTTTCCTTAGTCCTTTTTAACCTTCCTGTTTGATTTGTTTCCATCAGGTGCATACATTTTATGAAGCAGTAGGATACATGATTGGGGCACAGACGGACCAGACTGTGCAGGAGCATCTGATAGAAAAATATATGCTGCTACCTAATCAAGTATGGGACAGCATAATTCAACAGGCAACAAAAGTAAGCTCATAAATTTTAAGTGTATTTTGTGTTCAGGTAAAGAAAACCTGCTAAATGTTTCTCTTGCCCTGGGTTTATTTTTCACATGCCATGACATTAAGTGTACATAGCTGTGGTGGACTTTATTAAATGATGGCTGAAGTAGTGATTGATATGACAGTACAAGTGTTGTTTTGAGAGAGGAAACTTAAATGACAAAATAAATACTGGTTTTAATCTGATCTTAAAAGACAATTTTCTGTTACTGTACAGAATATGTTGCAACGGTTTTTCCCAGGCTCCCTTTCACCTGGCTTAGTAGTGGATTTTCTTTCTGAACAACAAAGTTAAAATGCTGAAAATACTGTTTACTGTTCCTCCTTTCTTTTCCATCATTCTCTTAAAGTACATCTTTATTTCTTACTTTTATCTTCCATTTCTTTCAGTCTCTTCAAAATAATTTTATCTTCACTCATTAAAGAACAACTGTCTTGCACTGCACAAGACATCAATCCATTTGGAGTTAATCTAATAAAGATCCTGAAACTTAGGCTTCAGTTACGTTTCTTACTCTGGCTTCCCTCTTAAAACAAGAACATACTGCCTTTCCTTTGGACAACTTCTGTCTGTTTTCACTTTAATCTCTCCTCCTTAGTTTTTTCTTTCTTCAACTAGAGTAATGCTTGTACCACTGCAGCAGAAATACTTCTGCAGAAGAACAGAATTAAATCAATTGAAGTTTTATCCTGACTCTCTGAGGTAGTGGCAAGTGCCATGAAGTAAACAGCAGTATATATAAAGTCTGTAAATTTCAGTGATATGTTCTTTAATGCAGATAAATTATTTAAACTTACACTTTTACACTGAAAACTAAAGGGAAGTTTTATTCACTAAACAAAATGGACTCTTACTTTTTTAACAGAATGTTGATATTCTAAAGGATCCTGAAACAGTTAAGCAGCTTGGTAGCATTCTCAAAACCAATGTAAGAGCGTGTAAAGCAGTTGGCCACCCTTTTGTGATTCAGCTTGGAAGAATTTATTTAGATATGCTGAATGTGTACAAGTGCCTAAGTGAAAATATTTCTGCAGCTATTCAGGCTAATGGTAAGAAATTCCATGTTCTTCCTGAAAATGGGGGTTAGCAGTGTCTGTCATCAGGTTTCAGAGTATGTTCCAATTAAGTTAATTTTAGTCTGTTCATTTTCTTGTTTGGTAAAGTGGAGAATGACTGAAGTGCTTGCTTAGATTTTTTTTTTTGTTGTCGTTAACAAGATGTTTTGCTCAAAATTCAAACAAAGAACTCCTGATTTTAGAGGGAGGAAAAAACACCTATAAATGAGAAAGTTTAGAAAAGATGCAGAACACCGTAGATGCTTAGAATTAACAGGCATCTTGGTGAGACAAAGTTGTAGCATGTGTTCTTTTAGCTTACTCTAATTTTGAGTATTAAAAGACTATCTTTAAATAGAGTCTCATTCATTTTTTCAAAAGATGTTGGCAGGGTTTTGGTATGATACTGTGCTGCTAAGTATCTTTATTACGGTAATGTAACTGTAGTGAAGATGCCTGAAAGTCATGATGAACCAGGCTTGCAATCATTGAGAAGGAATTACCAGTTACCTAACCTATTTTTACTAGATAAATTAGGGCCTACAGTATCTCAGTAGAATGTGCTTCTTTAGTAGTTCACTGCAAGATTAAATGAGACTCTGTTATGACCAGTTTTCTTGCCGGTGCAGACAATGATACTTGGAAATGGGAGTGTTAAATAAAACTTGGTAACCGAGCAGCTGGTTTACCTTGAAGTAGCTTCTCAGAATTCAGAATAAAACTGCCTGAGGAAATCAATAGCTTTTGATTCTGCACCTCTAATGGCCAGAATTTGTCTTTGTCATAAACAGTGAAGTTTAAGAAGCAGTTGCTAGGACTATAGTCCTGGTGTGCTACTTGATCTGCAACTACTGTGGTTGCAGTCACCTCAGAGTTTGTTTTTACAACTGGCTCTATCTTGCCAGAGATGGTTCTGATGCCAGCACGAGTGATCTTACCTTTTTTTTCCTGGCTACACTCTTCAGGTTTTCCTGTGTATGTGCTGTAATGGTTGTATAACTATGTAGTTAATTAGATCAGGTTTTGCTGATGAGTCTACATTGATTTGGGGGTAAGAAACTGAACTAAGGATAAGGCTTCTTAAGGAGAAGGGTGGATTTTACACACAAAGACAAGTGAAGGATTATTTCTCTTGGATGAAATTGGGAACTTTATTGTTCTCCCCTCTATCACTTAATGAGAACCAGATGTAATCTTGGTCCATGTAGTTAAGTGGGTATGTGTGATTTCCCTTACTTGAAAAGTAAGTTGCGGCTTTGTTTTTGAACTCTAAGTAGGGTGCTGTCAGTAGTAGTTCAATAATGCTACATGGCAACTTGGACCTATGGAGCTAGAATGAGGAGGTAGGTTTTTTTTTTAAATTTGCATAATACGCATAAGAAGTCTTTTAAGTAGACTTTGTAGTTTGGATATAAAAATCAAGCATTCTCTGTTTTGTAATATCAATTTAAGTTAATCTTTTTGTTACACCTTACCTGATTAACTGAAGCTTGAAAACTTTTCAGGTGAAATGGTAACAAAGCAGCCCTTGATTAGAAGTATGAGGACTGTAAAAAGGGAAACTTTAAAACTAATTTCTGGCTGGGTGAGCAGGTCCAATGATCCTCAGATGGTAAGTAGATTCATTTTATACAATTAACTCATAAGACAGAATTAGGAAGAACTCTGTTCTGTTGTTGACTGAACCAGTTGGTCACAGGAATTTGCTTCAGGAGGTCTGTAAAATATAAAGGAGAAAGTACAATCATATAGAGATAAGCCTGAGCTATATTTGAAATACTTCAGGTAATTTTAGCTGAGAGTAGTCTTAAAGGGAATCAAGGAGGTTTAAGAGAACCCTATTGGAAGCCCTGCTGGATGGTCCAGAGGGTGGGGAGTCTGTGGAAGTGTAATATATTTCACCTTCCTTGGGGGAAAAGTATCGCCTGTAACTAAATAACGAACTTTGCTATAAACTGTATGCTAGAGACTTTGTTCAATAACTGCATTGTTATAACCGTGGCTTACTCTTTCAATTAGGTAGCTGAAAACTTCGTTCCTCCCTTGTTGGATGCAGTTCTCATTGACTACCAGAGAAATGTTCCAGCTGCTAGAGAACCTGAAGTACTTAGTACTATGGCTATCATTGTAAACAAGCTGGGTGGACACATTACTGCTGAAATACCTCAGATATTTGATGCTGTTTTTGAGTGCACATTAAATATGATCAACAAGGTATTTATATCTAATCTCCCTAGTGACTGAAGAAAAAAAAAGAAAAAAAAAAAGAGGTTTTATAAAAGTGCTAGTCTTGGCTGTTGGTACATCTCTAAGTGAAAGATAACCTTTTCTTGCAATGAAGGAAGGCAGTATGTAGTGAATGTAGAGTTATTATACAGCTTTCATCTAATGGAAATTAAGTGGGGGTTCATGCCTTCTTTCTATGAATATCATTTCCATATGTGGTGTCTTGTGGATCATCTCCCTGTTTTTTTGTAGTCACAAAGTACATTTGTGGCACTTGAAGAAATTTCTGCTCAAACATACTTGTTTTGAAGTCTGGCTGTTTAGTTGGCTGTCTTAATCTCATTGCCTTAAAGTTTTCTGTTTAGCTCTTGATATAAGTCATTAGTAATTTTTCTGTTCTAGGGACTTGGAATGTCATACTGCTGGAAGCAGCAGTGTACTTCAGTCAAATGTCAGTGTAGGACTAACTGCTAAAATTCATAAATATTTAAAATGTATGACTAAGTACTGATCAGTCATTTTGAATATTTCCTCATTAATGCAATTCTTATGCTATAGTGTGCAGTATATATTTGCATAATACTTGAGCACTACCAGCTGAATTAGTGCTACTTTGCAGTAGGGTGTAACCAGAAATTGTACCCTTGCAGCAACATAGGTGCTCAACCAGTGTTCAGACTATCAGTCTGTTTATCTGTGGACTGAGCAGTGATTAAGGTTGTGTACTGACAAAATGTGGCTCAGCCTGTCAATGTTGTGCAACTCTAGAAGATGGTCTTATCAAGCTTTGGTGGGGAAAATTGGGGGGAAAGTTCACTGAGAAACGTAACCTTTGCTTTGCATTTAAGGTTATTTTAAACCTGAGGTCTAAATGCTGATCCATGTCAGCTATTGACTCACTCTACTTAACAGAAGATCTTATGATGGACCTTTAGGAAACTTGACTTTTTCTCCTCCTCTGCTTCTAGGACTTTGAAGAATATCCTGAACATAGAACAAACTTCTTTTTGCTACTCCAGGCTGTAAATTCTCATTGCTTCCCAGCATTCCTGGCCATTCCACCTGCACAGTTCAAACTTGTTCTGGATTCTATTATTTGGGCTTTCAAACATACAATGAGAAATGTTGCAGATACAGGTAAATGGCAGTGTTTAATATGCAGACTTAGTTTGCAGTATCAGATATTTTTTAGTAGATTGTTGTTTTCTTGCATCTTGTTCTTTAGTCAAACTTAATATTCCAGTAACACAATTCTGTACTGCATTTGCACAAGAATAATCTTCTGTGTCAGCTTCAAGTTGTCAGTCAGGTATATATTAATGGGTTGAAACACTTGGATGCTGTTTTATTCCCACAGCTGTTAAATGGCACTGCTACAGTTTCTGCTTGCTTGTTTCCATGTGAGTGTTAATGCTTTTCTGAAATGGCTGAACCAATGTAACAGCTCACTGTTGCTGAAACAGGTCTCCTTTTGTTGTGCTGCCTGCAGTGTTTGTCTTGGTACCTCAGTAAGACAGTTGCTGAGTAACTCCTGAAAAGTTCAGCAGAAAAGTGTATGATTTGGGGCTGAACTCCTCACAGTCTGGGAGTTCAGCCCATGACATCAGGAGAGGAAATCACTTTAGATTGTTAGGAAGACAGATCATGCTTCCTTTGGACAACAGCCAGCCGTTCAAACTTAGGATGAAATTTCATTGAGCAGCTCAGTGTATCACCCCATTTAACAAACTTGAGTCATTAAAAAGCCCTCCAGAATGAGGGTTATCAAGGATACAAGGAGGGGGCTATGTAAAAGTCTTCAATTCCAAAAATGTTGGTTTTTAATATCTTGGGCTTAGTGCACTGTCCCAGCTACTGGATAAAGAGATTGTTGTGAAGCCACTTAGTTTTTAGCCAGTTGTCTTGTATCGGTGTTTGGGAGGGATGGGGATAAAAGATAACTCTTATTTGCATTTCACTTAAGTAACTATGTTTTCATGTAATTCTAAAAATGAAAACATTTTCCTCTCTTAAATTAGCAAATACTTATTTTGGTAGAGGGTTTCTGTCACTTTTGCTAGTACCAATAAAATGATGCGATTGCAGTATTAGATGACAAAAGCATAAAGAACCAAATAAAACCGGCATGCCATGTAAATGTGGCTATAGCCCTCTAGTGGCTGCTTGAGGAAATGCCTGAGAAAATGATTGCGCAGGTAATACTACTTTTTGGTGCCTATCAGAATTCCTTTGGATATTTGTATCGTTTTGGAAAAGGCAAAAATACGCACAGAGGTTTTAATACTGTTTGGTTGGTAACTTAGTTTTTTAATGCATATTTTCCAGGACTTCAGATACTTTATACTCTACTACAGAATGTTGCACAAGAAGAGACTGCTGCCCAGAGTTTCTATCAGACATATTTCTGTGATATCCTTCAGCACATTTTCTCAGTGGTAACAGACACCTCTCACACTGCTGGTAAGAATGCGTATGTGTGAGCTGGCTGATGAAAACAATCTATTTGAACATCAAAATACATACTGTTATGCATCCTGTTCTGAATAATAACTGGATATGTATAACTTTGTTCTGTTCAGGTTTGACAATGCATGCGTCAATCCTTGCATACATGTTCAACTTAGTAGAAGAGGGAAAAATAAGTACTCCATTAAACCCTGGAAATCCAGTGAACAACCAAATGTTTATTCAGGAGTATGTTGCTAATCTTCTCAAATCTGCATTTCCTCACCTGCAAGAGTAAGTGTGCTGTGATTCTTTAAAACTTTTAAGTGGGTTCTTATTTCTTGAAATACTAACTGATGTGTTTACTGCTAGTGCCCAGGTTAAGCTGTTTGTAACGGGACTCTTCAGTTTAAACCAGGATATTCCTGCCTTCAAGGAACACCTAAGGGATTTCCTGGTCCAAATCAAGGTATGTTTGGTGTGCTTTTCTCAAGAAATGAAAAATGATTATTCAGCGGGATGATATTGTTGGAAAGTACTTGCACAGTGTTCATTCAGTGTTTGTTTAGGAGATACAAGTTATTTTGCAGCTGTTTCAAATGTAGTGAGAACTCTGCCAAATAGCTTGCATGACTCTGAATGGTGTATCATATAATCTATTTCAGTGTGATTTTAATTTTACAAATTGGGCTTAAATGTCATCACTTGTACTTTATGCTGTGCATACAATTCATATGTCTAAGATGGCTTAGACATATGTGAAACTTAGCCTAATGGGAAATAAAGCACGTTGACTTTTAATCAGATTTTGTTTCAATTATGCTTGGGATTGGGACATGTTTTGAAACTTGCTAGAGTAATGCCATGCTTTTATTTTTCTAAAGATGCTAGAATTCAGGAAGATTGTAGGAAAGTGTTTGTTAATTTGTTTTGAGACAGCAGTTGTCAGGTACTCAAAATTGTAATGCTACTGCTTTAATGATGATACACTCCAAACGCTGGGTTACTATAGCATCCTGTTCTATTACACATAGTGAAAATGTTAAAACATTTTGCATTCCTTTATATTAATTCTGACCCTAGGAACAGAAGGCAAAATAAGCAAATAGTCTGGCAGTGAATGTGAAGGGAGGATGTTTCCTGTATTATTCTGGATTTTGGGAGCTTATTACTCTGCCTAAAGCATTTGACAATGAACTAATGATTTTATGTGAATTATACAGGAATTTGCAGGTGAAGACACATCAGACTTATTCTTGGAGGAAAGAGAAACAGCCCTTCGGCAGGCTCAAGAGGAGAAGCATAAACTTCAGATGTCTGTACCTGGCATCCTTAATCCACATGAAATTCCTGAGGAGATGTGCGATTAAAAAAAAAAAAAAAAAAAAAACAAGTTTTGCAGTTTTCTTTCTGTACAGCTACTTTGTTGTGATAGAAGAAAACAGCGCTTGGATATTTGTTGACCAAAATGATGCCAATTTGTAAATTAAAAGTCACCTAGTGGCCCTTTTTCTTATGTGTTTTTTGTATAAGAAATTTTCTGTGAAATATCCTTCCATTGTTTAAGCTTTTGTTTGGTCATCTTTATTTAGATTTGCATGAAGTTGAAAATTAAGGCATTTTCAAAGTAATTACTTCATGCCCATTTTGTGGCTAAGGGGAAAATAGGCAAAACATAACTTGTAAAAGAGTATATTGCAAAATAATACAATTTCCTGTAAGAGTATCGATTTTTAATTCGGGATCATTTTCTTTCTAGTCTGTCCTGCAGTCTAGGAGAAAAGGTAATGAGTAAAACAGACAGAATTAATTGTTAAGCAGAGGATTATAGTGCTGCATTTGTTTTGATCAGTTAGCAGCTTTTTGGACTGAGTGGTAAGGCTAGGCTACATGTATTTGCAAGTTGTATGGCAAGTTTGCAGCAAGATCATGTGCATATCATCCCATTGTAAAGCAACTTCTAAAGAGTATGGGAACACAGTACAGTTAGTTATTTTTACACAGTTCTTTTGTTTTTGTGTGTGTGCTGTCGCTTTGTCGACAACAGCTTTTTGTTTTCCTCAATGAGGAGTGTTGCTCATTTGTGAGCCTTCATTAACTCGAAGTGAAATGGTTAAAATATTTATCCTGTTAGAATAGGCTGCATCTTTTTAACAACTCATAAAATAAAAAAAAAAACTCTGGCTTTTGAGATGACTTATACTAATTTACATTGTTTACCATGCTGTAGTGCTTAAAGAACACTACTTAAAGCAAAATAAACTTGGTTTACATTTATTTTTCTTTCTTCGGCTTATTCTTTCATTGGATGAAAATGCTGTGATCGTATTTAAGATTTGTATCCTGAAGGCGTAGGAGAAGTTCCTTGAGGTCTAGATAACTGTTGCTTCTGGCTTGCCTCATCTCAAGGACTTCGGCTGTGCTTGAAGTTAACGTGAACTAAGTTGGGTTCCATTTGGAAGTACAGTAGCTGTTCTGACTTACCTCTGTGAATAAATACTCCATACTAGGTTACTATAAAATGCCAGGAGTGAGGTACTCTTGCGCTCTCTCTCTATATGGACTTTTTGCAGTTTATTTCAAAGAGGTATTGCACTGTATCTTGACTAAACAATTGATACTAGTACATGTTAATAACACATGTAGACGAGATCTAGTTATTTTTCTACCTAAAGTTTTGTAGTTAAATGATTTTCACAGATTTATGAAGTATGGATACGAAAAGCAGTATGAACACTAAGATTGTGTACAGTCTTGGCTCCCCCATTTTTGTAATGTCTTGTCTCTGTTTTCTAACAGTTGATGTTAAGCTCTCCCAAAGTTTTTCCCTTTATTTGGTCTCTAATCTTAAGATTGTTACTATGACACAAAGTATAGCCATTCATGCAGAGCTGTAAAACAAGGTTAGGCAGTTGTGGAGGTGTGTTATGTAAATTTGGATATGGTAGTTAACTTTGTGCTGTATATTCCTTTTGAAGTAGAAGTGCATGAGTTAGCAGTGTTCATGTAGAATTTAGCTGTGACCAGAATGTTTCCAGTCTTCAGTATTGGCCCCTTTCTGTTTGTGAACATCTCTCCATTTGTTTTACTTAGCTGGCCCTAAAAAAGCACAGCTGCTCCTGTGTGAGGATCATTTGGTGATAATAAATGTTGTGAGCTGGCAGTTGCTAGTCTTTGGAGAGAAGGTTCCTCAAACCCTTTATGGCTAGGACTTAGAATACAGCCTACCAAAATAGCTCATTATTTTGATAGTTACAGAACCTCATTTCTTTTTCTCCTTAAAGCTCATGATTTAAGCTTTTTCGTGTCTTCCTGTCCGGTTCATCTATAGCACTCTGTTCTGCTGTGTGAAGGCAGTATCATCTTTAATAGGCAGTTTAAAGTAAAATATTCAAAGTACTGTTGAAGGACTTAGCTGGAATGGACATTAAATGGCTTGTGACCAGGCTGGGTCTTGCAGTGTTATAGAGCTACAGATTATCAAAAGCTGTGCAGAGAAGTGAGAACATCTTATTAAAATGGAAACAAATACCACCGATAGCATGATGTCAGAGTGATCATATCCCATGAGTCACGGAACTAAATACTGAATTGGTTCTGACATGCAGTGGCATTAACAATGTATTGAAACTAGTTTTGAACAAAAAAATGCATATATGCTTTTATGCATGTTACTTCTTTCCATATTTTAAGATTCACGTTAGTCTGAGGCTCATGGTCTGGTTGTTTACTGAAGAATTAAATCTGACCTAAACTCTCAAATAACAAATCTGAAATGTATTTCTAAAGTTGATTCAGAAAAGAGTTGTTTGGTTACGTTGATACCTTTTGGATTATCTAGTAAAAAAATTTTAATCTTAGTCTTTGCTTCCCTTTTAGATCTAAAAACTTAACTGTGATTTTGACTTGTTATCTTAAGAATCGGTGCCTTTCACTGATCTCTGCAGATGCTATAAAAATGCAGCTTATGCAGAGTTCTGGTTACCATTAAAGATTTGACTTGTGTGTGTGCATATTTCTAGTGTAGTTATCCTGAGTGTGGAAAAAAAATTACAATGTTACATCTAAGAAAGTTCTGGTTCTAATGCACACTCTGTAAATTAAAATATATGGATAGAAAGCATGAACCATCATATAAACATCTACATAACTTGTAATTATATGTAAACCAATGTTTTGTGCATATTTCTATACAAGTATTTAAAAAAAACCAATTCTGTGTACTCCAAGTACATTCATAAATACAAATATTATAGGGTGTTTTCTGTGTTTACGTGAACTGATTGCCTGTTAGCTGATGAAGACACCCCCAAGTACTTGTTTCAGGCTACCATGACACGTTTGCTACTGTAACTGAAGCAGATTATTTTCCAAAGCATTTTAGGTTAGTTTGTTTGTTTTGTTCTTTTTAACTAGAAGAATTTGGTGTGTGTTAATCTGATTGGTTAAGTAAACTATTTTCCAATAAAGCTAATATTTATGCAAAAAAGCTTTAGAAATGCTCATCTCTCAAGGAAGGTTTAAGAGTTACTTACAGTTTTTAGCACTGGAAAGGCAGTAAGACCTCAGAAGACCTCAGCTGTGGGTTTCTCAATGGAAAAAAAAGATTAGGAAAGGATGCTGAAAATAATGCATTAAAATGTACAAAGGCTGACTGAACTGAGGAACTTGCATTAGTGCTGTATTGTGACCAGGGGCAGTCTGTCCCATAGCCCATTTATTGTCATATAAATGATGATTACTGATCCAAGACTTCTAGAGTACTGTTTGTATTTGCTGGAAGATATGTCTAGACTTTTTACCTGCTTACTAGGTTTGTCTCCAGATGTTACGGAGCAAAATTGAAATGTTGGAGATAGTTTGGGGTTGGTTTTTTGTTGGTGGGGGGTTTGTTTTTTTGTTTTTTTTGTTTTTTTGTTTTTTGTTTTTTTTTGTTTTTTGTTTTTTTGTTTTTTGTTTTTTTGTTTTTTGTTTTTTTGTTTTTTGTTTTTTTGTTTTTTGTTTTTTTGTTTTTTGTTTTTTTGTTTTTTGTTTTTTTGTTTTTGTTTTTTTGTTTTTGTTTTTTTGTTTTTTGTTTTTTTGTTTTTTGTTTTTTTGTTTTTTGTTTTTTTGTTTTTTGTTTTTTTTTAAAGCACTTTGGTGCCAAAAAAAAAAGAGTAAAAGAACATACCTCTCCCTTCATCTGCCCTTCATGAATGCACATCTGCACTTGATGTCTTGAGACTGAATTTATTTTTAGACTTTCAAATTTAGGAGATCATTGCTTCATTGTCCAATGCTGATTACAGCCAGCAGTGTTACCTTGGGAAAAGGCTTAGCCATTCCAGTTGAGGGATTCATTTTTCAGGTAAGACTTAACATACAATGCACTTTAATTACTTAAAGCACATGAAATCACCTATTTGTACGTACATACCTGCCCTGTGTGCTGCTGTTGGTCTTTGTACATGTGTTTCTCACTACCTGTGATTGCATGTTCGTGCTGTAAGTGGGTACAAGAAAATAGAGTGCTAAGAAAAGATGGGGTTGAGGAGGACTGTTTTGGAAGTTAAGAGTATGGATGAGAATGACAGAAGTCAAAGATGAAAATGAGACACTTTAACTTGTATGTATTTACCTCTTGTAAGTTAAAAGTGAAACAGCACTTTTTCCTAGGCAATACATTGGGTAGTCTCTTCCAAGTTCTCCATAAAAATATGTCAAGGGGCCTGTTATTTTTTTTTATTGTGAACACCTTTTAACGCTTTTTAAATCGTTTACTGCCAGTTTTTTTCCTGAGTCTTGAAAAGTCTGTAGTCTTTCATGGATTCTGTAATTTCAGCAAAGACCATCAGGAAGAATTGGCTGGTTTAGATTGGAGGATGGGGGGAGGAGTTAAAATTGTTTTCTCTGGTGTGACTACATAACAAGGTGAAGTGTGTATGTGTGCCGCAAAGAACTGACTGCAGCCCACTTGTTACCACTGCTAGTTATTTTAACACTTATATTGATAACCAGGCAGTAATGACCAGAATTCTCTTGTGGCATCTCTTTAGTGTTAGATTGCAGTCATAAGAGTTCTCTAAAGGAACATTGTAAACACATGCTTTGCCAGTAAAAAGTCCAAAAGAGGTCCAAATGTTAAAAAAAAGCCAGCCATCTGTGCTCTCTCTTTGATTGGTGAGATGGTTCAGTTGCTGATGGCACTGTTGCTCATGCTCAGAAATGTAGCTGTTGCCTTGCTTTCCAATCAAAGGCATGAGATGATCAGTCATCTGACAATACTTTGTAGACTGAAACAACCAAAATGAAGATTGAATCACACAGTGAGGGATATTATCCCAAAATGAGGTTGAGACTGGAGGTATAATCCTCAGGCTATCTCATCTGGAAAAAGGAGTGGTTAGACTAGTAGCACTGAATCTCAAGTTAGTACAGTCCAGTCTCCACCAGACCTTTATGGGTACAGAAGTACACAAACAAAAAACTTCAACTGAATTACTAACCAAGATTACAACTTGAGAAACAGGCTCTAAGATAGTCTGAAACCACTCTAAAGTGGAGCTTGCCCTGTTTACCTGGCTGTACAGTGTGATTCTTACCACACCTAATAGCTGGTAATAACGTTTATTAGAATGCAGACTATTTTCCTACTAAAATGCTGAACAGGCAGTTAGGCAGCTGATTTGGGGACCAAACTGTTTTAACATAGCTTGGTGGTGTAGTGAGTATTATCTATTCTTACATGACATGTTTTTGGCCTAATAGACAGGGCTATGAATTGTTTTGAGCGTGTTCTCTAACATTTGGGGTAAGTTTAACTGAATTTGTCTTCACAGGGTGCAGTAATACCAAAGTCTAGTTAGATATGAACCTTGTTAAAACGTTTGAAATGCTAATATAGCAATGAAAGTCAAGTGCTGAAACATAAGTGTGTAAATTTAAACTGATTTACAGTTGCACTTCAGCCAAGTTTCACAGGTAACTTTACAGTTTACAGGTAGAGACTTATGTCCTTTAGTGAAATTAAGGATTTCCTAGGCAATGTATTCCAACCGTTTCCAGCATCATTCCAGACTGGAGGTCACAGATATAACTGGACTGGCTGGAGTTCACCTTTTTGACACTATCCTCTGTAGAGCAGAAATTATTTACTTACTTTCCAGCTGCCACAGCTCCCATCTCCTCTTAGCATCTGCTGAAATCACTGGTAGTTTACCTTTCATTGTAAATCGTGGTGGCGGAGGAGTAAATGTACAATCCATTCAGCTATTGTTGCTACAGGAATGGGAACCTACAGCAGAGCAATAGAAAGATCAAACGGAAGATAATTCAGTCATACCACATCAGACAAAGCTCTGGTTAAAGTAGTTAACATGACTAATGTAAAAAAAAAAAAGTTCAGTTAAGTCTTTCACATTCCACAATTACTATTCTGAAGTCAAGTCACCAGCTATGTAAGTTCATATAGAAAATGAAGGCTTAAAAATACAAAGTATGAGGCAGGCTAGGAGAGGCTGAAGTGTCCCAAAGAAGGAATGGGGGCAATGACCAGTCTTACTACCTCAACCCCTGATCTACCTCAGGGTGGTTGTTTGGGGTTTTTTTTCTTGGTTTTGGTTTTGTTTTGTTGTTTTTTCTTATGGTGAATGGTTAACTCCATCTTTACCCTAAAGTAAAACAGGACTACAGTATTAGTGCAATGTTGGGACACAGTGGGACATTATCTTTCGAAAGTATGTATGTTCTCAAACTCTTAATCCAGTCCTAAGTTTGGATTTAGAATTTTAGTTTTGCTCAGGTCTTGCATTTATCTAAGCTATTCCTCCAGAAGAACTGTTCTGGCAGTTTACCAGAGCAAATATTTCCAGATTAGAAGAATCACAGTCAAGGGAAGGAAAGTGGGCCTCCTGGGGATCAAACAACCTTGCAAGGATGGCACGTGAGAAGAGAAGAATAAAGGTCAAAAGGAAAAAAACCAATGCATAGAAGAGCAGGAGGCTGATGATCACTGTAACCAGGCCAGTTATAGCTTTTGTTGTCTTCTGCTTAGAAGCTAACATTTAATTTAAAAAAAGTCAATTTCATCTCTTATTAAAAAAAAAAAGGAAGATTCTTGTGTGCAATAAAAAGAATTTGGTTGGCAGTATTCCAGTCTGCACAAAAGTAGGAGTGACTCGAGGTCACCCATACTCTTCTGTTGTATTCATTGAACTTGGCATGTGACACCACGCTTCAAAAGGCCCCTTCCTTGTGCTGACTCTGGTGTTTATGTGGTGCTGCAATCAGATCAAAGAGCTGATTTGTCAGAAAAACAATCTTCCAAGATGTTTTGGCAGTTAATTTTGGTTGTTATAAAATTTACTGCAAGGTCTGTAGAAGGAAGGAAGAGGAGAAAGAAAAGTGCAAATTCAAATCAGATTGTGCAGATCATAGAACTACGCTTTCCATCAAAAAATCTGGTCTTTTTCTAGATGCAGATAACTCACTTGTATCATATAGCCACTGATCGATTCCATGCTAGCGGGAATACCTGTGCAATATGATGCTAGTTAAGGAAGTGAATAAGTATAACTTCTTGGAGGTACGGGGTTTATATTCTTGGAGGGACAGGGTTTATATTCTTTTCGTACAACAAAATTAAGATGCTTTCTAAGTGTCTCTTTGCACAACTCTGGCTTCCAACTTCACTAACTTCAATTTTGATAATGGTAAGATGTAAAGGGTATGCCAGCAAACGAAGACTGATGCAATTCAGAAAATGGCATATGGCATATTGCAAAGACAACTCATGAAAGCTGTGAAAATGACATACAAATGAAAGATAACTGAAATAATCTCAGACACATAGAAGATAAGACAGCACAACATCAAGTGAAACATAACATCGTGTTTATACACAACATAAAAGCCTCTGGTCCACCTTTGGCAGATCGCAAGCTTTGAAAGCAGTGCTGTAGAAAAGAAAGGTGGTTGGTACCTTAATTCAGGCATGAGCAGAATATGGTAACAGTAATATTCTGGACTGCTGTTACTCTTCCATTATAAAAGTTTTCAGGCTATCTGGAAGAGATCATGCAACCAAAAAAGGCCTTACAGGGTCTAGTACATCTGTGTCATTTTAATAACTAAACCACCATACCAGTGTGGAGGTTTAGTTACTAAACTAGTTAGTTTAATAACTAGTTAGTGGTGGTTAGATTTCTGTCTATCAGTAGAAAACACACTGTTCAGAAAAGATTATGTCAGGAGTTAAAACATCTTTAAGTTACATATCACAAGGAAGATTAAAAAGTTCTAGGGAAGTTCTCCGTTTATTTACTTGCAGTCTTCCTGTCTCTTGTACTGGTTATTCTCAGGAATCCTGTTTGAAAGATACTTTAATTCACATCATATTTTAATCCAAGTGACAGACAACAAGGAATCTGTGTCTCATGGAGACTCAAGATGTTAATTTTCTGTATTGGTTTAATTTAGTAAATGGAAATTTCAGCAGGGAATATTTAAGAATAGCTATTCTTGTTGATAACCCTAACTTGGAAAGTATTTAACAACAAGTAGTGATCTTTCACCCAGGTTTCTTGTCATTCTAGTATTTTCCTGACTTCTACAGTAGTTGTAGCTGAGATAAGTCTGTTGTTCAAAGTAGCTTATCTCTTACTTTTCAACAGCAGTGGAGTTCTTTGTCTTAGCGTGACAACCTGATGCTTTGAGGATTGTTACGAAGACAGCATTCTGTGCACTCGAGTGGGAGGTTACATATACAACCACTAGTGGTGTTATCAGCCTGTATAAATATGCACATGGAATTAAAAAACCAGACCTCCATTTCCCCAATGCCATCGGACTTGTGTATTTCTTCCATTTAAGTCAGCTGCTGAGGCAGTCAAAACAGCTCCATTTTTCTCCTAATTTGGCAATTTTGATTTATTTCATTTTCTACTAAACTATATTGCATCTGCATTGCGGCTACTAATAGATTTGTTTCTTTAATCCTATGTACAAGGCAGTAAACTAGAAGTATTCGGAATAATACATTAACTCACCACTGGGTGGTACTACAGAAATAAAAACCCACAGTACTAGAGCAGTGCCTACTTTGGGGAGTGAAAGCAGCCAAGACCTATCATGTGATCCGTGTTCCAATTGCATATACCTGGGCGAGGGAGCAGGCGAGCGTGCAAGATTAACAGAGAGCAGAAAAGGGTTTTTCTTGCATGGAAAACTGTTTGGCTAAAACGTTGTCTTCCACGGGTCTGAGACCTTGTTCAAAATGTGCCCAAGACACGAGTTAACTCAAGTGGTAATTGTAATCAGCATAAATTGTGTAATGTTAAGTGAAATGCTTCCGTTTATTTTTTAAGAGACAGACTGTCCTTCCATGAAAATGCGGTACTTCCAGCTACTCGCAGAGGCTGTACTTGCCATTAGACGTTTACGATGCAGAATAAATTACTGACCAGGGGAAAAAAATAAGGGTGGAAAACTATGTAAGTAAAAACCATCTACTTATTTGCGTAAAACGCCACCGTAGTATTTTAAACGCTTAATTTTCGGGAGGAAGTGCCCCCACATGCCCGCCCTTGAGTCAGCTCCAGCTCTCCTCAGCCGGGGCTGGGCGGGAAGGAGATGGCCGACGACTCTTCCGTCCCGCGCCCCGCCAGCGGAAAACGCCAGTAACTACCGAAAGACCTGAAAACCTGCCGAGAACGAGGAAGCTTCCTTGCTACGCGGCGAGCCCCTAAGGCGCCCGCTGGAGCTCGGCGCCGGGTTCTAAGCGCTCCCTTCAGGCCGGAGGTCCCAAAGGGCCGCCGCGCCAGCCCGCCGTGCCCCAGGCAGACGTCTCCAGCTCGGCCCACGTCTAGAAAAATCAAGAGGAGGGAGTAGCCGGGCAGCGCTCACGACCCGCGGCCCGCTCAGCGGAGAGCCGGCCGAGTCTGCCGCGGGAGCCATCCTCCTGCAGCCCGGGAAGAGGCGAGAGCGGCGGGAAAGCGAGGCGCGGCGGCAGCTGGGCTCCAGGGCGCCCGAGGGGGCGGGCGGGGGGAGTCCTCCGGCGGCGGCCGCTCGCTTTAAGCAGGAGAGGCCGCTCCTCTGTCCCTGTCACAGCAGCGTGTGCGCGTTATTGGAGGAGATTCCCCCCTCGCGGGAGGCGGGAAGAGGGCAGGGAAACGCGCTTCCCGCCCTACCCCGGGCGCGCGCGGAGGTGCAACCGCCGCCGCCGCCATTTTACCCTCCCGGCCCCGACTGCCGGCCCGCCCCCTTCCTCCTCCTCCCCGCTCGCCAGCCCGCCGCTCGGCCCGGGGTGGGAAGGCGGGGCGAAAGGAAAGGGAGGAGGGACTCGGCCACCTTCGCCTCCTGCCTGGTCGGAAACTGCCGAGCTGAGCCCGAGCGCCCTGTCCCCCCTCGCTCCCGTCCCCTCCTCCTCCTTCCCCCTCAGCAAAATGGCGGCGCGTGGAGTCACTGGGAGCCAGTGAGTGACTCGGCTTCTCCTCCCCGCCGCCGCCGCTACCGCCGCTGCCACAGCCTCATTTGCATTGATCAGCCGCCCCATCCCCCCCTCCCCCGGATCCCAGACCGGCCCCTGCCTCTCCCCCTCCCCTTCTCTTCCCATTCCTTCCCGCCCCCTCCTTCCCCTCCCCCCCGACTGACCCCCGCCCCGGCCCCCATCAATCATCAATCAGCAGCACCGAGTGGATCAATCAATGGTCGGGAGGAGGCGGCGGCGGCGGCTGCTGCTGTTAATGAACAATGTGTGAGAGCTGCGCCGAGCTGCTGGAGGTGTTAAATGAGAGTAAGTGCGGCCGCCCTCCCCCGCTACCCTCCCCCCAACACTCCTCGCCCCGGGCCGGGACCCCACGTACCCTCCTCTACACGGGCTGGGTTATAACCCCGCTTCATCTCCTTCCTTACCCCCCCCCCCCTTGCCTTTCCCTGCTCGCCGCCTGGCTCGGGCCTCCTGGGCGCGGGGTTACCTCTCTCTCTGTGGGGTGGCCGTAGAGGGAGAGCCTGCCCTGCTTTGCAGCTTCCTTCCCCCTTCCCTCCTCTCCGTACCGCGGCCGGGCGACTTGCGGCCTGGGGAGGGTGGGCCGAGGGGCTGTCCCCGCCGGGCCTTTCGCAGAGGGCGCCCCCCCCCCCGCCCCCCCCTTTCCCGCCTGCCCCCCGGGTGTCTGCGTGTGGGGCCGGGCGGGGACGTGACCCTGCCGTTGGCGTGAGGAGCCCGCTTCTCGCTCTGCATCCCCGGGAAGCCGCAGCGGGGCCTAGCTGGCTCCTCGCTCGGCTGAGGAGGTGCCTGGGAGCTGCTCCGGTGGCTGCTGAGCAGCTGGAGGCCGGGCCTGGGCTGGGTTCCTTTTAAGCAGCAGACAAGGCGGCTCTGAGTGATCCTGCCTCCCCCCTCCCCCTCGCCTGTCCGCGGTGTGGTGTGGAGGTGGGGGGGAAGGGACGCGGTGGGGGTGGTTGTCGGGGTACCGATTTTTCCGAGGTGACTGCTTGGCTGTGAGGGAACCGGCGCCTAAAGGCTGTGAGGGAACCTGGCTTGGCTTTGCGAGGGCCGGGCTGGCGGGGGGGGGGGGGGGCGGGTGCGGGGGGAAGGAGCTCCAGGGTGTTTCGCTTCGGGGGTGGTCTCTTGCTTCCTTCCGAAGTTTCCTCTTTACAGGTGTTACCTAAACAGCCGGGAGGGTCGGAGGGTTAATACAACAGGTATTCCCTCCGGTACCGCTGAAACCGGTCTTCATTTTGGACGCAAAATCCCTTTTGCCCCTATGCAGTAGGCCTTGCGTATCCCTTGGAACCTGCTCTCAGTTCTCCGTGGCAGGCAGGGTACCTTCCCAGCTTCTCAGAGGCTTGTCTCTCTGCACTGCTTCATGAACAAAGACTAAAAAGACATGATTTGTAGAGATGCTGAGGAATTTAACGAACTTATCAGTTGAAGTTTGTGATTAGCAGGAAGTTTAGCTATCTCAAATCTTAAACATTTTTTTCTGGTTGCACACTGCGGTCTGCTTAGAGGCAAATCGTGTTCCAGTACAGTGAAGCACAGAATACTGCCTAGAACAGGATTTGGGTAGAGTTTTCTTTTTCTTAACTCATGTGAGGCCCAATTGCATGTGGTGTTTGTTTCTTCCGAAGATATATGAGTGGATACTGTGGTAGTTGAATGTTGGCCTCTTTCTTGTCGGGGAAATATGATACTCGGTGATGGCCAGCATTGTATTTGAAAAGTAAAAATGTATGTGTAAAACTAACTTTCAAGAGAGTCCAGACACTAGAATAAATCAGATTAAAAGGTTAACATCAGAGAACTGTTGGGTTGTTAATGTTGTTTGCCAAGTTTGACTAAGCTTGTATTTCTGATATCTTGTTTTGAACAATCATTGTGATGTTTACTTAATTTAGCATGCATATCTTATCTTTCTCAACTGGAGAGATGGGGGAATATGTTGGTAGTGTAGACTAGAATGCTTATTTAAACAGTTGGTTCAAAATAAGATGAAACTATCAGTGGTACACTCATGACAGCTGTTTGTTGGGAGAGATAACTTTGCTTGGTTTTGATGGATTGATAAATAATCATTGTTTAAACTTGATCAAGATTGGTATGATCAAAGAGATAAAAGTTGTAATATTAAATCGGATATTTCAAGAAATCTCTGAAATTTCAGTATGAATTTATTTTTAGAACCATTTTAAGGTAATTGGGGTTTAGGCAGCTAGATATTCCCTTATAGACAAAGCTATATCTTAAGTTGGTTTAACAATTTTTTCTTGCATATATAACTAGGGTATGGGTACCTTAATGGTTCTGTATAATTTAAGATATGAACCTGCTACTTATGAAAAGGAAATTTGGCTTTTTAAGTCAAATTTACTAGGGAAATTATGTACTACTATTGCTATATAGTTAACTTCCAAGAATGCTGGTCAGATAGCATTAGGTTTGGCCTTCCATTCAGAGAGGCGAGCACACTTTAAAAAAACATAACTATTTTGTGTTTGGATGCAAAGGCATATCTGATGGTGCATTGTGTGTGCCACCTACCTTCTCACTGTATGAGAATGAGTTGTAAGGGAGGTATACTTTCTTTTACAACTTCAAGTTGCGTTCTTTGCATTTCTTAAGTAATAATTAAAGGTAATGTACAAAAATAATGTCAAGCCTTGGTTTTTAAAGCACTGCAGCAAAAATGAAAAGTGGTAGTAAAGAATGAGGTCATGCCCAAAATGTGTGATCCAGAGACTGCCAGCAGTTTCCTTTTCTGCCCGCTGAGCATTTGGGATCGCGTCTTCACTGAAACTACTGAAACAGTGTTCTGAAAGAGGTCCAGGAAACATCATCTAGTTTGTTTTAGAAATTTCTTGCTAAACTAAACATTTTTACACGGAACACATACTGCCCTTTGTCTTCATTTACCCTAATGTTTACAAATAATTATTTGGTATCAATTGTATGACTGGTCACTTAGTGAATTGACTAACAACTCAGTGTATTGTTTTGAAAAGAACATGTGGGAAGCTCCGGTTTTCTTTAGAGGTTACCAATTTATAGATGACAGAAGGATGGAGTTTAACAATTCTGCAAACAACCAGGCATATTTTTATTATAAGCATATTAGTCCCACTGTAAACTGCTACAATATTACTCCACACTCCATAACAATGTGTGGTGCTGCAGCTTTTGTCTAGCAGTGACCTTTGTGTAGGCCCAGCGTTATGTCTTGCTAGAGCTCATTACAAGACTCCAGGTCCTTTGGCCTGATTTTCTAACAGGTAGTCAATGGGCCTGCTGATGTGATACTCGTAAGGGCTGTCTGAGATCTTGTGGAACTGGAAACCTGTTGTTTGAAAAACTTATTTTTTGGTTAAAGGTCCGTATATATGCATATATATATATTTAACACAAAGCTTCATTGCTGTGCTTAAGCATGAGAAGCAGGCAATGGTTTATAGATAGAAGCAGCAGTGGTGTTTTTTTTTCTTTTTTTCCATCTTGCAGCATCTTTATTTTCAGCATTCAATCTAAGTATGAAGCCCAGTAAGTTCCCTGATCTTGAAGTTATTTCCTGAGAAGTAGTGGTAGTTTCAAGTTATGATTTGTTCCAAGAACTCAGTAAAATAGAGATTCCTCTATGAAATGGCCAGGCTTTAAAGCAGTTTTTGCATTGCAAGACAATCTGTTGTTCACTCAGAGTAAACAGTGTAATTTCTCACTGAGTGCTCTAGGTATGTTAGCATCACTTATGTTTTTCCAGGCAGGGGTTTGATAGGAATGTAGTCTATAAAAAGTCTGGTCTGATTTCTGAATTAATCTTCCACAACATAAACGTTTTTAGTAGCCTTAAATAGAAGGGGGGGAGGGGGAAGACACAATTGTTTACTTTTTAAGATAAGGGCACTTATTTACAAGAGACGTAAGAACAGATTCTCATGGCATTCATTATAGGGGCTCACTTAAATGTACACATTTTTTACAGGAAAAATGTGTGGAGGACATTATATGCTTTTATGTTAATTTACAGCATTCTGAATCCCAAAATGAACCCTGGTATCGACGCACTGCACATTCCTTGGTTTCTTTGGATGCCAGTTCTTGTTAGTCTAGGAGGGATTATATTGAGTTTCATTTGTTCTTTAGTAATATTTACATTACTGTGCTGTCCAGAGGCCCTGATCAGGATAGTTCTGTTTTGCTAGGCACTGCACAGATATCCAGATAGTCTTAACCCTAAAATAAGCTAGAAAATACAGAAATGTAACATTAAACACGGATTTTTCTGTCTCAAGTCCTTTACGCCACAGTTTTGCGGGTCACTGTCACACCTGAAGCCATGGTAATAGTTTGAGCTACCTATAGAACCATGCTATCACCGGACACTTGCACAGGCTTTACTTGACAGTATAGAGTATGTGATCCTCCGTGATAAGTGTTTGTTGAGTGTAAGATTGTCGTTGTGTGCCTGGGAGTGCCTGTTCTTAGCTTAAAGTGGAAATCTACTTCTCAGACTGGTCCGGAGTCAGCTGTGCTTGTAGTCCTGGCTGTGGTATGTCCCAGAGAGCCTGGCTGGGCTTGGTTGCCTAAGAGGCTTCCCTTTGGGACTGCAGCTGGTGTTGATGTGTGTTGACTTAAAACTCTGTAGATGATTTGGTGTAGGTTTGTTTTGTTCTTGTTGTTTGGTTTGGTGTTTATAAAAGTAAGGAAAAAAAATTACAACATGAAAAAATAGGTTTTATTATACAGCGGCAGTTGTGGTTTTAGCTAACTTTGGTAGGCCTAGGTTATTCCCAGTTCTTGGTTTCTGGGAACTAAGTTTGTTTTCCTCCCAGCATTCTGCTTCACTTTCTTCAGTGATTGCCTGTTTAGTACAATTTTGGTTTTTTTAGCAGCTCTGAAACCTTATAAAATCAGTTCACATTGATGAATAGAGGCTTCTAGGTATTATTCTATTACACAAGCTTGCAGGCCATTTTTCTCGTCGTGTTTTCTCTTAAAAATATATTAAAAAAACCAAATCAAAACAAAGTCCATAAGGTTTACTCAAGCACAGGAGATGGATGTAGACTAATATTGTAGTTTTCTGTCCTGTTATCATTGTCAGTTGGCCTGCAGAACTGCTCCCAATATGATCAGGTCCATAAAACACTTGAGATACTGGAGTGCTTTACTGTTTGTATAGCTTCAGGATAGCCCTGAATTTGGATGCTGAAGATGCTTAACCTGACTTCTTGTCGCATAATTCCGGCATTTAGGAAGTACAAAGGGTAGACTTAGAGGTTGAGTCAGGCTGTGTTTACCTTGAGGTAGGTAAGAAATTGGAGTATTCCCAAACATTGCAGCATTCAGTTTGTTCTTTGGGATCTGGAGAGGACAAATATTTTATGCTGTGAATATTCATGTGTTATTTTAGATATAGAGTATATGTTATAGTAAGATTATTACAAATATTGCATAATTAACATCACTTGGTCTACAAGAGCTGCTGTCACTTGTTCAGTCGTTGCCTCTAAGCTTCAGTGTTGATTATTTGACGACTACTAGTGTTCTAGTGTTTTGTGCAGATCCAGTGTTTCATTTGTCTGTTTGATGATTCCTCTTGTGCAAAACTGTAAAACAGTTGCCTCTGTTGCATGGCTTTTGGGGGTGGAGAGGGGCTTTTATTAAAGATTCATGTTTTCTTTCCACTTACATGATACTTCCATGTTGAGAACCTCTGCAGAGACTCTATGGAGGAGTTATTGGGGTAACTGCCAAACTTTATGACCCTAATCTAAATCTTTACTGTCTCCTGTTGAAGAAACAAAGCTCAATTGTTTATAAAACTTAAATTCAGTAAGTGTTTCATGTTTATTGATCCTTTTTAAGGGGATGAGCAGCCAGACTTAAAGGAAAATGAAAATAACTTTTCCTTTATAGCAGTATTGCCAAATTGCAATTATCATGGACTGTGGTGAAGTGCTACTCCAAATGAATCAGAGTAACCAGAGGGAAAAAAAAAATTGGAGGAACTTGTATCCTGTCTAACTGTGAGCTTTCTGAAGTAAAAGGGAAGGTGACACTAAGATAAAATTGTTTTAACTTGTTTGTAACTGTAAAGCAGTTGAAGGAAAAACTCTGTGACTTTAATAGCTAAAAGGCTTCTATTTTTAGAAAGATATTTCGGCTTTTGTTCTGTACAATGGTTTTGGTTATTTGATGTGATCAGAAATGATTTTGTCCTGAAACTTTTCCCGTTCAGGCTGCTGAAGACTGGTTCTTTCTCATTGCTCAAGCCGCTTGATCACTGATGCTGAAGATTAGTTTACGTAAATCCCATTCTGCTGAGTTTTGTTGCGAGTTATGTACTGTTGACATGTATTTACTGATCTTTCTCTTTGTGTACAGGGAAATCTTATGTGGGATAAGTACATGCTTACAATATCCTTAAAGCTTAAGTGAGCCATGGAAGCGAACATCCTTACACTTCTTACCACATGTAATAATATTAAGGAAATTCATTCCTTTAATTGTAGTAGAGATTCTAAAATTTTATGCTGCAGATGCTCTCAGCCTTCCTAGTAAGGGGCCTGCACAGACTCTACAGTTATATTCGTGCTTATTTATGTGAATAACTTTAAGGAAAGATCAAGAAAGAAAGAAAAAGATCCCTTGCTTTATTTGATTTGTTTCTTAAAAAAGATATTTGACTAGTGTAGAACTTGAAGTCATCTTGTTTCCCGTGTAGGAAAACTTCCCATTGGATTCCCCTCCACCCCCCCATACCTTTTGGTGCTGTATTGCTTTTCCTCTGTAAGGGTAGTTTCCAAGTTATGGAAGTCCCAAGCAATTTCTGAGACATGTCCAAGCTGATGTGTTTTAGGCTGTCCTGGATGTTGTCAGTGTCAGTTCCTTAGAGAGACTAGCTGTTGTAACTGTCCTTAGATGCTCAGGTAATGTGGAGCGTTACAGGGCATTGTCAGTAAGAGGGTGCTTGGGCTAGAAATTCTGAGCTGTGGTTGAAGGGGCAGTACCTTGGAGAGCAGACACTGGCCCTGTTTCCCTCTGCCTGCCTTGGAGGTGATGCCCTGGCTTTTGGAGGACCAAAGGTTTTGTCTTCCGTGGAGGGACTTGCATGGCTTCAGGGGATTATGAGACTCGCCCTTTCTTTTAATTTGTAGAATTCCTTTCTTTTTCTTCCTTGTTAAAAAGTAAAATATATTTCTTCATTGTTAATACTGACTTTCCGCTTTGTGGCTTTTAATTCCTTGCTACTTTGCTTTTTCTGTGTCACTGCAGTTTGCTTCTGTCTTCCTGTGTTCAAGTAACATTGAATCAGAAAAGCAGATCTTGCTTTCTGGAATCATGTTCTGTGGAAAAGTGTTGAGCAGCCTGCAATTTGGCATTTTAGAGATTGGAAGGGGAAAAGCAGTGTTTACTACTTAGTTCCTTTTACTTCTTGTATTTTCTTCTTTGAGTATTTAGTTTCATGTAAATACTCCTGTACCTCGTCTTTCTTGCAACTCTTCTGCTAGCTTTCAAAGTTGTTATTTTTCTGTGCTCATGATTTTTTCCATTTCTCAGTTTCCGTTCTGCTTACCCATATGCTCTTTCTGCTCTTCCCTCTATCCTCCACCCTGCTTAATTCTTCAGTGTGGCTGTATGTATAGTTCTGTGTCTTCATATGGAAGCCTGTTAAAGGAAACAGTAATAATAGATTCCCCCCCACCCCGCCCCAGTATTCTCTTAATGACTGTTCAGGTCTGATTCAGAAAAGATGAGAAATATCACAGTCAGAAATTGCCTGTGGATGATAACAGTGCTACATTGGTGTTTTGGTGCTTCTAACAAGTTATGTTTAGTCTCCCACTGTACAGAACAGAGTTTCTTAGTAAGGGAGAGAAAAGTTCTCTGTATAGAATGGCTTTTATGATCTACTTTTAAAAAAATTTTTTTTATTCCTTTTCTTAATGTAGCTCATCTGTTAGTTTTACCAGCTCAGGTAGCTAATAAGTAAGGCTTTTTCCAGGCTAAGCTACGCACTTATAGTTGTCAGGATGCTGGGACAATGTGAAAAATAATCTTAGCATCTTCAGGAGCAAGTGGTTGTGGTGATTATTCAGTGCTGCTTATACTAATAGCATGCTGCAATTAAATATAGTTATGGCCATTTAATTTCTGTTGTTTAAGCATATGTTGGGGTAATTTCTTTTTTTCATTTTGTGTAGCAAATTGGCAGTTTGTAGGATCTAATCAAGAGGTGAGAAGCCATTCTTTTCACTTTCTTCCTTTCCTTGTATGGGAATTGATTTGCAATCTGAATGCTAAACATGGACATGCAACTGTGAGGATCTTTGTGGTTTTCTTACCAGCTGGTAAAAATACCCAACTTACTTGTAGTTTTACAAAGTTTTACTTCTGGAATTTTCCAGAAGTGGCATGTATGGTGAAAGGTGCACTTCTTGAGGAAATCTGGTGCAAATGCATTACAGCTATATGCATATGTATAGAACTCCTCTGGGAGATTTAGCGCTGGAACAACTGGTTGAAGAAGTTGAAACTTGTCAGAAAAAGTCCTTGTAGAAAAAGCGCCTTTGAGTGTTGACCTTTATTTAGCTAATTTGTAGAAGGTCTGTAAATATGACTTCAAAACATGTGACAATTGGGGCACAATTTCTAGATCAGCCTCCATGCACATCATCAGTTCCCATCTAGGAAGCGAGTTGCAAAGCTTTTTTGCCTCTTTTCACACCAGATTGAAGAAGCCTCCAATTCATTGCACCATTTTTTTAGTTGACTTCCACTTGAGACTTTTTAATTTATGTAATTGTATACAGAAACAGGGAAAAGTTTAGGATGAAAACTAAAGCAAAGCAGGGCACTGTGGCCTTAAATATGTTAGCCAAAAGGCTTACTATATACACTGCTCTTAGCTACTGTATAGATTCCTTAACAGCTGAGATTGTGCTGCTTCCATACCTGCTGTGCTGATGTGCAGGCAAGGCTGATTTTTTGTAGTTGCTTTTTGGCAGATTCATGAGGAATAACTAAAGCCCTGGAGCATTCTGCAAGCCTTGAAAAAAATTGGGTGGTTGTTTTTTTTCTCTTCCTTCTTCCAGCTATAGAAGTACATCACACTTAATTTCTTACTTTGTGTAAAACTAGTGCCCTCAAAACATGAAGTATTTCTCTATACTTACAAGAGTAGAAGTCCTGCTTTTTAAGCTGCAAGTGGATTTTTCTTGAGAAGGTAGTCTGTTGCCTTTTACGTGTTGCTCTGTAACAAATCATGGGTACCAGAAGTGTACAAATTGCATGGTATTAGTGTGTGTGCTTCATGCTGTGTTGTGCAACACTCATTGTCTTCATCTCTCTGTTGTGTTTCTCACTCATTTTGGGGGGGACTTGATAATTTTTAATGAGAGCTTAATTTCATTTTCAGGAAACGGTCAGTTGCCTGTTTCTTAATCTGTGACATGTAACTATTAAATTCTTCCTAACTTAAGTTACAATATAAACCCCTTTGTTTTCATCACTAGTGAAATTATTTTTTTAAAGGTGTGTGAACTGAAAAACTAGTATTTTTTCAGAGTCGTCCTCTGCCAACAGTCTCTGTTTTTTGCAAATCTTGTGATCAGTTTTCATTCTAAACTCCCTGGGCATCAACAAAACTGACAGTGCTTTCACTTCTGTACTCTTTCTGCTTGGAGAAGCTATGAACAGCGCTGGGAGTGGACAATGGCATGTTTGCAAGGGAGGATAACTCCAGAAAAGCTGTAGAAGGGCTGGAATATCAAAATCTACTGGGGAATTTGGGAAATGGTCTGTCTGTGAAAGGCTTACATAGTACAGTTTACGCCACTCTTCAGTCACCTGGTATTTTGGACAGGAGGCGTATGGTGGAATTACATTCTAGGCTAGCAGTCATCAGTTGACACAAGAGTCTGAACGACTTTAGTTTCTCCTTCTTGGAACTAGTATAGGATAGCACTGGGGAGTGTGAGCTCGAAAGCTGGATTAAAGTAAGTTATTTTGCTTGGTTTAAGGATGTTCAATGCAGTAAATTCTTCGCTGCATTGACCAGTCTGACTTCTTTCACAGTTAGGAATACACTATTGCTAGTTTACTTATGGTTGAACTAGTTTGTTTTTTTGTTTTTTTTTTTTTTTTTTCTCTGAGGTACTTTTTTTCTTAATCTTTGAAATTAAACTTTTACCACAAAGTATTTTACATCATAAGTCTTGATGCTTGATCTGCTGATGTAATATTTAAAGTAGATGCAGTCTGATCAAGTTGATCAGATTTGAGATCAATTTTCATCACTGTCTTGGAAACTCGTTAAGTCTTAACAACAGTGCCAGTTTGAATCTTTCCAGAATGAGTTGGCTTTGTACATTGTGTTTAGCCATAGTTACAGATACTGACCCCTGTGCGCTTGCTGATAATGTGACTAGCAAAATATTCGTTTATATCAAAATGACATCTGTAAATATGCCTTCTGATTGGGGGGGATGCTTGTCATGGAACTTAACTGCAGTCTTGGAGATATTTTTATAGGCCATAGACATTGCCTTTAGCCATCTCTTACTTCTTTCAGTCTACTAGCTTTCAGAAAAAAAAAATTATATAATTATGCTTTAGCCAACAAATTACTGAATACACCATGTGTTTCGGTGAATTATTAAATACAGATTATCTAGCAAAAGTGAGTGCAAAATTTGAGCATATGTTTGAAAGTCGAGAGAGAATGCAACTTTGCTGCTTGCCTATCCTTTCTCAGCATTCTCAATATTTTACTCTCTTTTTTAAGCGAGGGTTGCTTGTGTCTGTGTTGATGAAAACAAATAATGTCTTGGAGTTCAAATGCTCAGCAAGCTCTTCTTGGGCTCTCAACGCACTGTTTAAAGCTCCGTTTAGTATAATGACCCATTGCTCATTTATCTACATTACCTCCTTGTTTAAGCAGGCTCAAATATACTTTGTAAGGAATAAATTAATCATATTTGCCTGTCATAAATTTTGTCCCTAAAACCTGGAGCACAGTCATTAGGGGCTTTTGTTATAAATCTACTGGTAATATGTTGCTTCTTACTGTCTGTGGTGGCTCAGTCATGGGCCTTTTCTTTCTGGTTGTGGGAGAAAAGCTGTTGTTGTTTTCTGTAACTGATTCATAGTGTGCCAAGTAGTACAGCTGAACTAATTTGCAAGGTTCTCTCTTGAAAATAGAATGCTTCCTGGAGTATGTATTTTAATTTTTGCATTCCTTGCTACTTTTAATTAAGACTGATAGAAAACCTCTTTAGCTTTTGAAATCTTGTTCATGCAATGAAATCTTTGTTCTACTTACAAAATAGTTTGATAAACTTTGAGTTGTATGTTTTCACCTTTAAGTAGTATTTTTTAAAAGTTCAGAGCTGGAGTATTTAAAGAAAAATAATTAAAACCCAGAGACATTCAAGTAGTGATGCATTGTTTTTGAAGTTAATATGTTAAAAGGAAATAATGCAAGTACTCTGTTTTAAACTGAAGGTAAGCAATCCTTTATCAAAGCAGTAGTTTCAGCATTGGCAATGTCAACCCTAGCTTTGGAAATTTACCTTGCGGTAATTAGTGATATGCTAGGATATTCTGGTTTTATGCAGTGCTTGTCCAATCCTGAATTGATTCCTTAAGAAACTTTTATTGGCCATTGTCAAAATATTATGATGGGCAGCCTGACTCTCTGCATCTAGTATGCATTTTGGTGATGTCAAGCAGATTTGGTTGTATGGAAATACTACTTAAATTGAGCTGATTTTTTTTTATTAAAAGAGGAACTGTAGCAACTTCATATTAAAGATGAAAACGCAGTCTTCCCAGAATTGTAATGTTTTATCTTGGAGTCAAAGACAATTTACAATACTGAGTTAAAACAGGACTCTGATATTTTTTTTTTTTTTTTTTTTTAAATGCCAGTGAGTGGCACATATGCTTTGAAATTGCTTTATAGTTTTTTTTCCTTAGTATATGTAACTTCCCTTTCCCTGGAGAGGGAGGGCTGCAATATCTTTGCTGCTGAAAATCCCAAGATAACAGAAGCATTAGGAGGTACAGTGCAAAGATACTATAGATCTTTTCATAGAAGCCTTACATCTGACATGACTAACATTGAACCAGAGCTGATAAACCCTTCTGGACCCAGGCTCACCCATGCTGTACTGCCAGACTGCTGCTCCTCTCACTCAGGCTTCCATGGAAATGCAACAGCTTGGACATCACACCAGTCTTGAGCAGGCTTTGTGCGCTCCTGCTGTGTAGTGTTGGGGTCAGTGAGCCCTTTCAGAAGCTGAGGCGTTGAAAAGGACAATGCTGAGACTCCTGGTGGGTCTTCTTGGGCCAGCAAAGCCAGAGCAATATGCAGTTTGTCCCATTTTATTCCATTCACAGCCAGATAATCCACAAGCTGATCTTATACTGCTTCCCACTAGTGTTTGATCAAAAAAGCCATGTCTACATTACACAGTATTTAACTGAGGCAAGCTCATTCTGCTCCTTAAGTGTTTGCTAGTAGTCTTATACTTGCCTGTATCTTTGCCACTCTGTGCTGGATGTGATGCTGCTTCTTCTCCCGCCATTGGCATGACCCAACCTGAATTGTGTATTTCACATTCCCATCTAGTCCAGATCAAATTTCTGCTGCTAGATAGTACTGCATGGATTGAGTATTTGTGAACTTTGTACTGTGGCAAACTGTGTGGGAACAGTGTGAGTTTATACAGCGTAGTAACTTAGGCTTTGCTTTGTCTGAAAGTTGCAATGCTACTTCTGGACCTGAACTTGTTAATGAAGCAGCACAATTGTGTTTTGTGTTTGAGATGGTATATCTAAGAGTTTAATCAGATTATAATTCATCTGGGTAGTTCTGGGTAGAATAAACTCCAGTGTTCTAGGTAAATTATCAGCTGATAATTGAGATTTGACCTCATTCAAAATAATTTCATGTGGAACTGTTCTCCTTGGAAGCAGTTGCTGTGGCATGTTCTCTTTGGGAAGGTGAAAGTCATAAGATGCTCTTAATAAGGACAATTGTTGGCTTAGGCAGATGTCTACGGCCATTCTACAGGGGGCATTTTAACCCAAAGCAATTGTGACCTAGCATGCTGAAAACTTTAGGATGGCGTCACTTTTGAAAGATGACAATTCTTAAATTTCACACAGCTTTTCAGAGTCAGCTTCTTCATTTTTGCTCTAGACTGCATTAGCGTATTATAGTAAAAGGAAAATAGGTGTTGGAGAAGATGAGGGAGATAGGATGGAGAGGGACATGTAGAGACTCAGAGAGAACTTGGTGGTGTTTGCAGGGAAACAGGGAGATATATAAAGGTAGCAATTACCTAAGGTCAGCTGATTTGCTGTGTTCTGGTGAAGTTGTATCTTAGAAGTGCTGTCTAGCTGATTAACGTACCAATGCTTGTGCTACTCCTGGTTGTGTAACTATGCTATGCATTGGAATACTGAATTAAAACTCTTCAGGCCCTTCTGATCTCGTTGTGGCTATGAGGAATTATGCAGGTGCTGAATAACCAGCAGATGACTGATTTGGGGGATAGTTGGGGCACCTGGTGTAACTGCTTTTTCCTTACTCTTTTGCGTAGTTTCTGTATTTCCATTCATAAGAACACAGTATTGTTGAGACTTGCAAACCTTTGTCAGATTTGTTGAAATTGCTTTTATGTTCAAAAGTTTAAGTGTCTGACAGAGGCCAGTAACATGATCACAGTTTGTTTTTCTAAGGAAATAAGACTTTAAAAGGGTTTCTAATTCCTGTCTTTAAGCTATTATGTTGTCCCTTGTAACATTTGCTTTGTAATCTCTGTATATTTTGTAATCAAAAGCCTGCAGGAAAGCAATAGATTTATCAAGTTGGAATATTTATAAATATAAGAAATGTAGGGTTAGATTTAGACTTAAAATGAATTCAGGTGTGTTGTGGGAATGAAGGGGGGTGTAGTTATCCATAATGCTGTGCTGTAGTGATATGATAAGGGTGGACATTGACAAGTCAGTATCATAAAGATAGCATAAAGGCACTCAGAAGCACCTTAACCATATGATTATGGAATTTTATTACTACAGTATTTTGGGTTACAGATCTGATTTTTCCTATGTTAACCTGGCATTTGAGCAATGTTTCTAATACTGAAGAATTAACTTGCTTTTTTTATTTGATAGTACATTCTGCAACAGTGTTTCAGCACTCTTTGGGTATGTGTATCTAGTCAGTATTCTGAGGCGCTTTTGTTTTGTGGAGACTGAGGAGTGGAAAGAAAGAAGACTTATTTTCCTCACTGAAAAGTTGTAGGGAAGCTTGGACAGTTAAACTATTGCCACTGAACTTCAAGTTGACACTGTCCTTTTAGATACTTGTCAAAGATGGCTTTGTAAAGGTCTGGAAGTCTGGTGAATCAAGCTAAGGCAATCATGAATTCTTAATAACAAAAAAGGAGTAATTCTAACAGATAAAAGTAGAAAGGGAATGGGAGACACTAAACTCTGTGGCCATGATCTTACTTCCTTTTGATCATAAAAAGAAAGAACCCCCCTACAAATAACAGAAAACATCTCAATGCATAAAAAAATTAATGTGCTGGTTCTCTGTGTGAACAAAGGTACTTAAACAGAAGATCATGTATATATTCCTTTCAAGATTAGTATTAATGTCCCTAATACTATTTCCTTTAGTGTATGGCTCTTGTTTCCTTTATTCTGTTTCAGGGAACAATTTCTGAGAATAATGTCCATTTTGAAAGTGATCTAGTCTTTCCTATGAGAAGCTGATATCAGATGAGGCTTGGGGGAGGAGGGGGAGGGAGCAGAATCTGTATGCAACTGTACCTCATTACAGTTTTGAATATGTAGAAATTACAGTTATATATATTAAGGAGTTTTCTATTGTTTACTTTTTACTATATTATGTTTCTGGAAGTAGAGAAAGTATACTTTAAAAATTGATTGGTTTTACTTGCCATTTGATTTTGTACTTAGTGTGATAAGTGACCTTTGGATATAAGATATTCCTCACAAGTCTAGCATGATAGTTGTCCTTGAGGTCTAATTACAGTCTGTTCCTCTAGCTCTGAAGTTCTTACTAAAAATGCACTTATGATCTGAGCTTCGTTTGTTCACATTTGAAGTTATATTGCCCCCTTCTTTGCAGTTGATTTATATTTTTCTTATCTTCTGTAATTTTCTTGGTTTAGTAGCTTTATTAATAGTTTTTTTTTCTCAGCTTGGGAGATCATGTTGTTTCTAGTACTATAATACACTTTTGACAAATCACCCTTTTGTGGAAGATTAGGTAAATTACCCAAGTTTTCATTTAAAGCTAGCCAAGTAAAATGGGAGACTGGGGAAACAGCAAGGAAATACTCTTTTTTCTGAAATGTTTTAAATTTTTACTTTGACCATCGTGTGTTTTGGCTTCTTGCCAGTTATGCGAATAAACAATTACATTTTAAGTATGGCTGATTTATTTTTTTTTTAAAGAACATCTGATAACTTATACAGTAGAAGATGTTAAAAAAATCAAATAATAATTACTACTTTGGGTTAGTTAAGCAGCTCAGCTCTTTCTTGTATGGTGTTACTGTGACAAAACATCTCTAAACCATCTTGTAAAGATTTGGTGAAATAAGACATTGCAAGTATGCAGAAAGACCCCATTTCCTACATTATATTTGTAGAATATATTTAGCTGAATTTACCTACATACTAGTCTGTCTTCTTTCTGCTGGTTTGTTCTGTCTTGGATGGATCTGTTTGAGGCCTTCACCATTCTGTTTTTTCCATACTCTAATAGTAACCATCTCTTCAGTTTCTTTGCCTATAGATGAGCAGTATTAGGGTGAAGTTACTCCAGATGGGGTGGGACAATTTTACATCTGCAGTCATGACAGAGGTGTTTATTTCTCTCAGCCTTACACTCCTTATGCTTTCCTTCCCAGCTCCCCCTGCTTACATAGCTGCCACTCTGAGTATTCAGTGGCTTGCAAAGCCAACAAAAATGTGGATAGTTTTCAGTTAGATTGGTAAGTTGGATTTGCTCAGTTCCCAGTCTAGCTCTCTGGGCTCCTGCAGGAGCACTAATGGTTGTTGAAATGTATGGCTATGGATGCTGTTAGTAGTGTGGACTTAAACTGAGTTATGTTGATTTTGAAATTGGATCTAGCGCAGGACAAAGGTGTTTGTGTGCATGGAAAGTAAGAGGAAAAAGGAAGGACTGGAGGGTGGGAAGGTCTAAGGCTTTAACTGAGGAGAAAAATTTGCTAGAGCAGTTTTAAGGAAGGAAAAGAAAGCTGAGTCCAGAGCTCAGGAGTAAATTAGGGAAGGCATCTCTAACATTGCTAGCTTGTGAGTGCCTGGAGAAAGAAGCAGCTACTGGAGCCAGGGGTGGAGGAGCTGAGCCTAGGATTAGAGTGCCACTGCTGAGAGAGATACTAATAGATCATGGAATGACTGGCTGTACAGCTCTGGAGCACATATTATCAATTCTTATTGATGAGAGCACACAAGCTGCCACTTCAGTGTGCTTCAGATGCTCTCAGAGCACATAGGTATGCCTTAGTGCATCTCGTGGGAATCACTGTCTTAGGTATGAAACTAGGGGAAAGTCTTATCCACCAAATCAATTTGCAAGAAGGAGGCTTGTCACAGTAAAAGTTTTTGAAAAAGTTTGATGTGATTGTTACTGTTGGGTTTGAAACACTGGAAGTGTGAGAGACTGGGGAGACAGCAGATTAAGGAGGATCTAAGGCATGCAGTATGCTTGAATATGGGAGAGAATAAAAGGACGTGCTTCATTTACAAGTGGACGAGCCTGTTTTAACTACTGGTCTGTTTAAGGTAGAAGAAAACTAGTTTGAAAGGAGAGACATCAATTGGAAGTGAAATCATATGCAGCAAGGGTGTCCTTACAGAACTGACTGAAATCAACAAATGTGCAGGAATGATGAGTGTGTTTGTTCCTATTGCTCTTCTGTTTGTACTTTTTTCAATTAAAAAAATACTAGAAAGGCTTCATAACCAATTGTTGCAGTACTTCAAGCTGCATGTGTCCCTAAGGAGAGGTACTGTAAATCAAGAGTATCCACAAAGTTGATACTCAGAATCAGGAACTCGAAAGCCTAAGATTTAAATTTTCCTTGTGAGGACATAAATTAGTTGAGCTGAAAAACATCGTTTCTGCTAAGGAGCAAAAGAGAGCTTCAACTAAGGTCCAGTAGGAGAAGCCCTGCCAGATGTGTGACTGCCCTTTTGGTAGTGGCACAGACTTTAGATCGGCTCAGTTGGAAAACTGCAGCCTCAGTGTGGTTGCTCCTGTTTTGAGCTTCCTGAGTATTTTCAGGAACAAGAACATTATTTCTAGGTACAGAAAACAAAAGGGAAATCATGTATGTAGCCACTGTATTAATTAGCAATGATTAGTAAATAAGACCAGTTGAAGTTGGTCTACATGTGAGATGTAGAATGCATAAACAGGAAAGTAACAGGTTTCTCCGACTAGTGCATATACCTCCCTATTTTTTTGACCTGGGGCATAAGCTTCGGTATTTCCATAACTTCTACATTCTGTATGCTTTATGTGGCAATTGTAGCTTTTAAGGGACCAGTTTTCTTCACTTTCAGTTCTTAAGTTTTTCTTAACCACATAGAGGGAAATTTGGGACCATTTTAAACTATTGCAGTGAAAAGGCTGCTCTGGAAGTTAGGAGTTACTGTCCTACTTGTTAGAGTGTGTGGTTTTTAAGTAGGCTGATGTGGGGACGAAGGAAGTTTTATAAATGTATATGTAAGATCCTACAAATTAGAATTAAGTTTGTTGCTACTAAATTGTTGTCAGCAGTTTTTGTGTCAAGTTTGAAGCAATTCATCTTAATGAAAAAGAAAAAAATGCTCACAAAATTCGGAAAATGAAGGTTTTATGAACCTTTTATGCTGGGCAAGTCTTTTTTAAGATACTATCTATAGTTAAGGATGTGTCTTTTGCAGTAAGCTTGACCTAAATTGTTTGACAGAGTTGTTAGTTTCTTCAGCGCTGTGCTTTGGCCTGAAGAGAGTCAAGTGTCATGGTAATTTGCAGTGTTTAAAATAAAAAGTAGTATCAAGTGATACCCGTCTTTTAGTCTGTTTGTCAATTTTGTACTTTGTCCAGTGTTATGTAGGAATCTTTAAAGCCTTCTAGGAGTGAGACAGAAAAGTGATTTTTAAAGTTTAATGGTATCCTATTGAGAGGCTGCTTTTTGTGTATTTTTATATTTGTGTGTGCATATATATGAAAATATGTATGTATATGATGTATGTGCATATGTAATGTCCTTATTTCAAAGAAGTCATAAGTATTTGTTTTGTGTGATTGTTCTCTGAAGTGGTATTCTTCTGAACTTTACTTTCTGATCGGTGCCAGCAGACTTTAATTAGCTTTAGTTTTTGGAAACCTGTATTCATAGGACCTTGCAAGGCTGAGGCTGGAAAAGAGGTTGAGGTAGGGATTCTGAAGAGCTTGCCTCAGAGAACCTTTCCCACAAAGCTTGCTTGTGAAGTAGATTTGTGAGCATGTAATACTCAATTTCATGTGAAACGAATACTTGTTTTTGTTATAAATGAAATGGCCAACTTAAAAGGAATGCTGACATTCTCAGTTTGTGTAGCAATTAGATAGTTATAGAAGTGTATGGAAATTTAGGACATGGAGGAAATGAGAATTGTGCTTTGATAGTTGGGGAAAGGTATCTGGCTGGTAGACAGAATTGCAGTGCCCCAATATATAATCGTTTGATGCGTAAGTAAAGATGTGGACTACTACTGATGTTTGGTTTATTACAGCCTATAAACATTTTTTAGATAGAAGTGGGACATTTGATAATACCTCATTGAAATATTTGGGTTTTGAATTTGGTACATAACTGTTCTGGTTTCCGGCTGTAATAAATGTGGTAAGCGTTTATCATTTTGCAAATTAGTGATTCATAATGGTTAAATGTCATTATAGACATGTCTATATTTGAAAGTAATAATCATCAATTTAGCTAGTCTGAAATAACTTTATACATACACTACACGTTGTTCTTATCTTGCTAGTTTTGTTGTGTTGTGGTTTTTTTGTGTTGTTTTTTTTTTTTTTCCCCTATCTTTAGCTGATCAGGAAAAGGAAGTTAAGGTCTCATGGTCATCTCAAAATGCAGACTTGTAAAATTGGGGGTGGAGTGTGCCTGGTTAATGAGTAAGATTGTTGAGGAAGGTTCATATTTGAAAGTGCACATCAATCAGTCGTTCTCAGTGAAGCTTATGAAGAGTATTTCATAAGGAGAGGATTAGAAGAAGGGGCTGTTCTCAATCGCTAATTTTCACAACAGTATTCAAGAATACTGTGCAGTTTCTGTTTTCAAGTTAGTTGCATCTAAACCTTACCTGTGCTTACTGAAGAAAAAATTATGTAGATTTGGTTGAGGACTTCAGTTTCCAGTATGAAAATATATTTACAAAATATTTTTTTTTGTTTTTCATGCTATCAAAGATAATTTCTAATAAAAATAGAGCAATTGCACAGGGATATTTTTGCTACTAATATGTTTGGGTTTGTTTTCTTTAGTATCGGACATTGAAGGTGCTGATGGGTTGCAGCTCAGAAAGGAACATGCCCTCAAGATATTTGCTTACATCAATTCCTGGACACAAAGGTAATTTTGGATTGAGTTTGAGTGTTGATGTTACTGGATCATCTGGAGTAGGTTTCACTTCTTAAAAAATACGGTAGAGTGAATTAGAATGGGCAAGTTATTAATGTGTAGCTAAGTGATACTTGGACGGTAAAGGACATTTTACTACTTAGAAAATAAAAATAAACGTATTGCCCAGTGCATTTTGGGCAAAGCATATTTTGAATCTGATTGGCATTCTGGATGCTGTAATAATTGTGTAGCAATAAATAGCTATATTTCAGTTACAAATAATGTGTGTTGCTCCTTTAACATGAAATTTTCTGACCTTATTCTGTGGAGGCAGGGTAGGGTAAGAAGGATTTAAGAAAAGATCACTCTGGGGCCATCATGTTAAATTTTTCTCAATGTCCCAATACTCTGAGTCAAGATGACAAATGATTGCAGCCCATAGTTACTAAACTGATAAAGAAAATCCTTTGCCCATGGTTGTCTTAAATCAACTACATTATTACTTTTAATCTTTTATTTAAATTACTGTTGTTGTTGGGGTTTTTTTTTAAGGTACTTTTATCAGCTATTCTGCTTACCTCACAGCTACTTACTTTTTTCCAGCACAAGGAATTCTATGGATATTAGTTTTTAGGAAGAATCTACAGTAAGGATGTTTTGGAATTCAGTGTTCAGCAGTGGTCACAAGACCAAACTGAATTGTAAGAAATATTGGGAAAAGCATAGAGAATAAATTGGAAAACATTTTTCTGGCATTTAGAAGACTCCAAAAGAAAAAAAAAGGAATGTCACATTTTGAATACCTGCGAAAGTGGAATCCTCTCCTTCCTCATTCTGCCCAAGGAAGGCACTCAAAGCAAATTCATTATGTCCTGCAATATGCTATTAGACACAGAGAGGGAATTTTAAATCAAAATAAATAGCAGCAACAGAAACCAGAATCCTGTCATTTCTTGACAGGTCCTAGATCCCAAGTTTGTCTGAGAACAATTGCAGCCTAGTCATTTTCCAGGTCATCATCTGTTCAGAATTTTGTTCTGTTCAACAGCTGTAGCATGACAAGTCCAACCTGAAGAAAAAATAAAGACTGGATAATATTTAACTCTTTATTTTCTTCTGGTTTATTTTACCTTCTGTATGTATGGTTTCACACTATAAAAGAGTATGGAAAACAGTCCTTAACCTATTCAAAGCAGAGTCCAGCAAAGAGGACACAGGAAGGAATTTTACTTTACACTTTAATTTCATGTCCTGTTTCTAATCTGCCAAATGGGCTTTTGAGAGTTCTGCTTGTTGTTTTGTGCTTGAGGCCTTCCTTAAGAACTACTTTTTATTTTGTTGCCTATAGTTTAAATCTATGCTTTCCTTCAGAAGATCAGTTGGCAACTCAGCCTGAAGAATACCTTTTTATTCCATCTGTGTTTAGTGTTTCCATTTCGGTTTTCTTCTTGAAACTGTTAATGTTCAAAGAAGTCGTAGCATACTCATTTTTTCCCAGATATTTAATTTTTGGTGGAGCTCTTCTTCCTGTGAACACATTCAGATATATAAAGACTTAGAGGTTTTGCACATACCTCTATCGTGAAAATAAAATGTGCCTTTGCCCAATAGAGAATTCTCCAATATCGGTTGGCATTCAAATACAGCTGTGTGAGAAGTATTCACCAGACTTTTTGTTGTCATTGAGAATAATTTGTTACAGCCAAGTGGGGTAGTAATTTGTAGGCATAAGTGGTGGACCTATTGTACATAGTCTTCCCCAAGGATAAATGCTTGAGGATATGCTTGGTTTTGCCTGTAATTCATTGTTGTCATTTGTTAATATGAAAATACATTTACAATTAAATCATGGGAATCTATTTTTCAAATAGGCAAAGGCACACTCCACTTACACAATATTAAAAGGATTTTTCTTCCTGCACAGATGGAAAAAAAGGTTTTAGATGCTTCCATCACTATCTGTGCTGAAATTAGGGAATACTGAATGTTATCTTTCAGTCTAACCCACTGAAAAAAAAGAGCTGTGTTCAGAATGTCTGTGCCTTAAGAGCTGTAGCTTAAGGGCATATTTGTATTCCATCAAGAGAGGCAGCACCCTCTACCTGTCATAGTTCTGAGTTCTCTGTCTTTTTTTCTTACAAATTATAATTATTAAGCCCAGTTTCTAGATTAAATGCTATGCTTTGCCAAATAATTTTTTAACCACTTCTTACTGATGACTTCTTGCCCTATCTTTTGCCTGCTAATTCTCTCAGAAATGGTATGTGTAATTTTTATATTTTAGTATCTGAGAACTCTAGTCATGGATGGGAGTCCATTGTTCTCTGTGTAACAGGAGAAAGGTCTCTACTGAGCATAGCTACCAGTTTATACAGCAGTTATATTGTTTAGTAGAGTTTTGAGTGAGAAGGAGTTGAGCTCATCTCAAAGATTCTGTTACAAGCATGTAGCCTTTAATTTTAGTCTTCATTGAAGTCCCCTTGCTTATTGCTTGCTTTCTTCTCTACGGTCTCCAGGATTTAGATCCTTTTTAGGGGGATATCCTCCACCTTCTGTTCAGAATGAGGATGTTGCTTGTTTGTATGGAAGAAACAAATGTTCCCAGACAATAGGTTCTAGGGTATCGATCCTGGGGGGGGTTTATGCACCCAGAATCTCTTTGACATATATAGTTGTCCTTGCCCACAACTAGAGCTATATTACAGAGTTTTCTAGCTTGATGATCTGATTGATTTTTCTTATTATGTGGATAAAGGGATGGTGTATAGTCTTTCCCCTTCTTCTTTTTAGTTTACAGTCTGTCAGTAGATACTCAGAGGAATAATCTTAGCCTACAAAGTGAATAAAGTAATGAAGATACTTGATACTGCTTTTTCCCATATGGGTGAAGGGTACCAATGTGCATGGGGTTTCTATCCAAATACAGATAAAGCAAACAAGCTTAAATAGTCGATTAAAAATAAAATTATTTTGCAACCCTGTTGATTTAAAAATAACAATAATTAGTTCTTACACAGTTGACAAGCATGTCAGGTGGTTTATTGCAGTAAATATCAGTAGAGAAAAACCAAATGAGGAAATGGATTCAGGAACATACTGAAGAACATTGCTTCTGTAGTAGTATGGTGACCTTGCCCCTAAGATTTCTTTTGTATATTTTAGTCACAGTGGCAGCTGCTAAATGATAACAGGGACTTCATAGTTTTGGTAAGCATTTGGAAGTAATGGGATGTTCACAGGGTTTAAGGAAGGCTTTGTGACTCCCTCTTGCTGCTGGGTAGAGTCTGTTTCATTTGGATTTCCTTACTTTTACGGGTCTGTCAAATATTTTGTTGTCTAAAATATTTTAAAGTGAAGAGTTCTTTTGGTCAGTTACCTGTTCTGATACTTAAGGAATTTTTATTTTTATTTTTTTCTGTTTTCTTACAGACAATGTCTGTGCTGTTTCAAGGAGTATAAACATTTGGAGATCTTTAACCAAGTAGTATGCGCGCTTATTAACTTAGTGATTGCCCAAGTTCAAGCTCTGCGGGACCAGCTCTGTAAACATTGCACTATTAATATAGAGTCAACATGGCAAGATCAGAGTAATCATGCTGATGAGCCCCTGAATGTAGAAAGAGAGTCTCATGAAGAAGAAAGTGGAGAACGGCAAAAATCTGTAGAGAAAAAATTAGATTCTGCAAGAACTTGTATCCTGACAGAGGAGGAGTCTGCAAAGAACACTGATGCTTTTAGCTTATGGAGCACTGATGAGAAGGAAAAGTTGTTGCTGTGCGTGGCAAAAATCTTTCAGATTCAGTTTCCTCTGTACACTGCTTATAAGCATAATACTCATCCCACAATAGAGGTATATCTTATCTTTATGTGTATATTTAATTATTTTGTAACAGGTTATTTGTTCTCATTAATGAGTAGACTGTGCGTGTTTGGTGACAGTTGCTTTCACACAGGACGGGCAAATTCAGCTCTCCTGTTGACTTCAGTAGAAGTTTTCAGAGAAACTTTTAAAATGACACATACTCTTACACTTTCTTTAAAATGTGCTTAATTGTTATAGGTAATATATTGATAATTGTTGGATGGAACTGTATACTGAATTATTGTACTGTTTAAATAACAGGAAGGCAAAAAGGGGACTATAGCGAAGCCTTTCTTCCAGAAGGTAACCCATTAATAGTTTACTAATTTCTTTTCATTACAATCTATGGTTCTAGAAGCAAAGCTTCATAAACTAAACTTTGTGCAAGACCAAACTTACTTGTTAGAATGGCTGTTTAATTGACTAGAGTAACTGAGCTCTGCAGAAGTAGCTTTGTTCTACGGTGCTGATTTTCCATATTTTCTTCCAAAAAAACCACCAAACAAAAAAATTTTAAAAAATCCTGCGATGTTTAATTCACAGTTTCTGACGTAAATATGATGGTGTTAGCATTTCCTAGTTGAAACAATATAATTCTTGGCAAGGTTGGATTTTGGTCCAACTTGCGGTAGTCTAATAACAAATAAACATGTTTTTTACAATATTTGTGTGCAAAGATATATATTTAGCTATATAAAAAAAGCTTCTATCCAACAAACTTTTGAGAAAGTCAAAATGGCGAATTAGACTACAGTTAACCCTTTTTTAAATTATTATTTATTTATTTTTTTATTTGGAGAGTTTGGGGAGTTCTGTTGGAGCTCTGAGTGGTTAAGTTTAAAAAGTAAACTTAAGTCCATAATGAGAAGATACCAAGTTTGTATATAATTTTTAGTGATGTATGCTAAGGTGATCACAAGATATAATCAATTTTTGTTGAATGAATCCTGCCATATCTGACAATAAATCTAGTTAAAACCTGTAACATAGTAGGTGTTTTGGGTGGGCTGGATTTTGGTTTCTTGTCTTATTCCGAAACATATGGGCCTAAGTTAACAGAGGTTGTCTCACAAATACATGTGTGTAGCAAAATGAGGCGAAGTTAGGATTTGTGGATTTCAGGTTTCCCATCATTCATTTTGGCCTGCCTGTTAAACTTTCACCATACATAAATAAAGCTGTAGTTCAGCCTCTGCAAGCAGGAACTGTAGAGGGTAGATCTATCTTGTCAGTTAAAAAAATAAATCAATGGCTACTTAAGTGATTTATTTTTTGTACTCCTCTGGGATGCCTACTGAAACTAGCTTCATAGGAATACACAATGAACAATTCTGCAACAGCTTTTCTATGGATAAGCATGCTTTCTTCTTTTAAATGACAATTTCAGGTATTTTTTTCTTCTCTTTCAATTTCAATTCCAGCTGATAAAAAGAAAATCTCAAAGTACCCGGTGGGATTTCTTTATCACTTGATGTGCAGCCATAAAGTGATTTGGGCACAGATATGCTGTAGATTGTTGTACTGTGACTGGCTGTCACTCTAGACATAACTAGTATATATCATATAAATGTCATACTAGTATATATAATTTGAATTATTGAATGCATTTGTTAGCTATCCTAAAAACATAACTTAAAGTGAAACTGAGAATGAAAAACACTTTCCTGAGGTACAGACAAGTGAGCGGAAAAGTTTTTTACTTTTCTACTAGACTTTTTTGTGTTTCCAGGTATGGAATATGCTAGCCTGCCATATTTGTTGTGTACCTTTTTCCTTTTTTGGGGTGAGATTTTTTTGTTTGCATTTAAAAGGTCCCAGCATCAATCATTTTTCTTACAAACTGAGGTTTTCTATAATTAGGAAGCACTAGGGGTCTGTTACTCTAAAGTAGTAATGTTAGCTATTTTAGTGTCAAAACTTCCTAGTACCATGAGTAACTCATTTACTGAGGTTTAGAATTTAGTTTGGATTTTAGTCTAGAGCACATCTTAGTTGAATTGAGGCAAGTTATTAGTCCCAGTAATGGGAGCACTTTTTGTTTTAAATCAGGCTTGGACTTAGTCCTCAAGGGATCATAAAATAAAAATCCCTGTTTCAAGTGTATCATCTATACTAGTAAGCTAAACAGATTCCTGAACAGACCAAATCTGCCAAGAATTTGTTGGGAGAAACTGGTGTAGCTCTCCTTCCCTCTCTAAGTATTTCTTTTGCCCTGTAAAAAGGGAAGTTTTCTGATGCAAAACAGACTCCAATCTCCACTCTCACTGACTTTAGAAATTCCTTGTTCCAGATTCTTGAGATGAATTTACGCAATTTCATTGAGTCATCATGTCCAGTAAGGTTTCACTTTGCCTAGAAATTACCAATTAGGCTGTCACTTAAAAATTTCCAATTTAAGGCTTTCACACATGGTATTGTTACCATCTGGTAACGATTAGCAGTCAGTATTACTGTTAGCCTTTGGTCTGTATACACCTCCAAGATCTTTGTTCTTATTGACAGCAGACAAGTCTTGAAGTCTAATCCTCTTATCAGGTGCTTGCCAAAGCCATTTTACACTTGACCATCTAGTGGGGAAGAAAAACATTCATGTGAAAGTAGGATGTTTTCCTTAGCTTAGGAGTTCATGAAGTTGGATGAAAATGAACAGCAAAGCAAGAGTTATTGGTAGTCAAAAGGGTGTTTGCCTGTATATGATCCTATAGATTCTCTCCTTAAATTATGTGGGCTAAGAATTAATTTTGTCCCTTACAACATTTCTCAAGTGAGGGAGTGAAGACCGTGGAAGCCTGATCTGTAGCCAGAAGGGCTGTGTACTCTTGACAGCAGAAGCTACCTTGAACAAGTGGCCTTGCAGAGGGCAGAAGTGTCACAGAAATATGCTGTATACGAGGACAGTGAAACTACATCATGTGGAAGTAAATCAAGCGTATTGACAAGTATATAGTCTTGACCTGTGTAGAATGAATATGAGTCTGTATAGACAGAATGTTTGTCTCAACTTTTCTTAAACTGCTGAGAAGCCTAATGAAAAATGTCTTTTTACTAATTTTGGATTTCTAAAACAGTGGAATTGGTTGCAGTTAGTTAGAGGTCAGCCCACTTCATAAATATTGGAAAAACTCTGTGAAGATAATGTCTGGAAACACACCGTTTTCTTCTGTTGAGATCTACCAATATATTTAGTGCCCGATAGAGTTTAGTGCCCAGACAGAGGCCTTTGTGTCTATTTTTCAGCCTAAACAAAATTAACTCAAAATATTTTTATAAATATGGTTGGTTGTTTTGGGGGGAAATGTTCATACTTTGGAATTAGGGTTTTTTTGTTTTTTTAATTTATGGGATATCTTTTAAGAGATCTTGCATACAGGGTAGTTTAAGACTGTATGCCCTATTCTTCTTTTTATACTTACTCTATGCAGCAAGTGTGATACCTGGAATGGATACTTCGAGGGGAAATAAAAAATTGGAAAATGGAGGCTCTTAAAATCCTGTAGAGAAAGAAGCAACAATGTAAAGTGCAGACCTGAACTTTGCCCTGTCTCAGAATGAACAATGAATCTGAAGGGAGTTATCCAACCATTTAGCAGTTCTTGACAGAGGATGAAATGAAAGAGGGGGGAAAAAAAAAAAATCAGTTGTTTAAGTGTCTGTAGCTGTAGTTGCTGATTCTTTGGAATCTTGCTATCTCTGCTTTTCCTTTTCAAGTAAATATTTTCTTGGAAGATATCCCTAATTAAGTGCCCGCCACCAAGATTGTGTCCATGTCAGACCTCAGCTAGTACATTTTATCTGAAGTGATGGTGTTTTTTAATGCCATGTTAGATTCCCATGAAGAATATTCTTGCTTCCTTATAAACTTGATCTTAAGGAATTCTCAGTCTCTGTTCTGTTTCACATCTGCAAGAACAGAAGTCATGTTTCCAGGCTTGGTCTCTCAACTGCAACATTTTTAGTAAGCTTTGCAGGACTTGTGCAACAGACCTCCGTGCATTTTTGATTTCTGGATTCTGAGAACTGTGGTTCACTCGACAACAAGTCTCTTTTATTCAAGAAAACTAATGAAATTTCTCACAATTTTTCTACAGTTTTCATGCACAGAGTGATGAACACCTTTTCTTGCTACTTGAAAACATACCACCCACTGGCTTCAAAGCTATTTTAAAAATATCTTAAGAGTATCACGAGTTCAGGCATGAGTTAGAGTTCAGCAGAAGAAAAAAGAAAATAAATGCTTAGCTATAATATGAGCATATTGAATAATTCAAAATGTTTGTATCACACGTAATCCATCCAAAATTGCTTGCCTCCAGTATCCTCTGGTACAGTTTTAAGAAGCTTACTCCTACACAGCTATTTAAATATACTCGGGAAACTTCATTTAAAGAACTTAAAGTTAAGTTAAACTTACATTTGATTTGTGAATATGAGAACTGGGTGTTTGGCATAAAGGGATGGGAAGGAAAAGAATTCGTGCTGTAACTACCTGCAAGTATCCATGGCAATGTTGTGGTTTTACAGTCACATTTTATGGTATCTTCAGTGCCCTTTTGCCCCCAGCCATATGCAAGATACACACAATATGTGTTACAACCCTAATAAAGAAAATTCCTGCTTTATACTGCCCAACAAGTGGATGTTGTGAACGTTAAAAAGAAAAGCTATTTTTCCAAATGCTTTTTAGTTTAGTACTTCTAGAAAATAGATTTCTTGTTGCAGCAAATAGCTAACAGATTGATAGGGTGATACAGTTCCTTCCCTCTCTTTAGTTAGCTTAATCCTGTAAAGAGTATTAGCCACTTATTTTATATGATGGGTTTTGCTGTATATAAAAAAAATACAGTAGTTGAAGCAAAGGAATTTTAATATTCTGATGGGAATGAATAATTTGACAGTTTAGCCCCTTAAGTCATTAAATATAGGATAGTAGAACATCCTACATTTCATCTAAATTCAGATGTTTGGATATATGTCTCATATTTATGCAAAAATTGCGTTCAAAAGTACCTAGATTAGTTCTGTAATTCTCAGGCTGGTATGCAGCCAGTGTGCTGGACTATCACCTTTGAAGTATTCCTGTTGAAAAAATTGGTGATCTGAAGGGGGGTGGGATTGAAGAATGATCTGTCAAATCCAGCCATTGAGAGCCACTGCTGAGATGTTATCCTAAGTGTATATTTGTGTACTTATAAATACATCTTAACAAAGGTAAAATGGTGAACTAGAAAAGTATGTTTTGCAGTATAAAAGTGGAGCAAAGCTTGAGCTTCTGTCTTCTTCTAAGTCAGGGTTTTGTTTTTTGTTAGTTGACTATAGTATCTGTTAATGGTCAGTGTTTTTTTGTTCCTATAAATGTGTTTTTATTGCTCCAGTTAATTTTTTTTTTCTCCTTTAAACAGGATATTTCTGCTCAAGAAAGCAATATATTAGGGGCGTTCTGTGATATGAATGTAAGTTGTCCATTTTTAAATAGGTGCACGTTTCCTAGAAACTTAAAATAGCCATGTTTGCTCCTCTGTATAGATTTGTGTTATCCTGATGTAGCTTTTGAATTTCCTGTATGTCTGAATGGATCTAGTATTGATTGTTCAAGTTGTTCTTCTTCTTCTTCTTTTTTTTTTAAATATTTCTAGGATGTAGAAGTACCATTGCACTTGCTTCGTTATGTTTGTCTGTTTTGTGGAAAAAATGGCCTTTCCCTCATGAAGGATTGTTTTGAATACGGAACCCCTGAGACACTGCCATTTCTTATAGCACATGCATTTATCACAGTGGTATCTAATGTAAGTATTGTCTTTAAATTGTTTCATGTTAAACACAAAAAGTAAAAGGACTGAAGTCTGGAAGAATTCTGTAGGACTAGGGAGGAAGAAAAACACTAAGATTTTCCTTGTTAGGAATGTGAGGTTTGCTCGTCCACTGAGCATTTCATCATCCAAACCCTATACATCACCTGTAAGCACACAAGTAGTTTTGCAAGTTTGCACCTAGATACGAAAATTGTAACAGCCCCAGAAGATACTTACAAGAATGTTGTCAGAAGTAATTTCTGTCCCTGAAGTTGTGTCATGGAAAAGTTTTACGCTTCTTCGGGCTATATTAACTTTTTATCTATTTCCTGTGAGGCACAAATGAAAAGCCTATGGATTTTTCTTCTCAATTTCCTGTGATTTTGTATCATTATACACATTTGCAGCATAGAGGTAACTATCTTTTATTTTCACTTAGTTTCAGAATACATATCCTTCATCATTTCTCCATTTTGAAATACTAGTGAATTTTGACTAGCAGAATTATAAATTTATATCAGTGGAGATGCAAAGGAGATTGGTAATAGAAATAAAAACCAGTCTCTAAAGAAGGACATCTGAAGACCTAGTGTAATGTGAGAATGTGAAGTTGTGACCTGTCTTGTGGATGTTACATATGGACAAAAAGGAAAACAATTGTTTGTTACGCCTTGTATGAAGTGAGTTGAACATAATTTTGACATTGATTGCAATTTTTAATACTTAAAATCAGATCCTTCTTTCCACACATCTTCCCTCTTTCCATGTTGGTGTTACTGATCAGCCAGGATGATGTTCTTGGAATATGTTTGCATCAAAGGAACCAGTAACTGAAATAAAGCCAATGTTGGTGATCTGTATCACTCGCTCCTGATCCTTTTAGTGTAATGGTTCTTAACTTGCAGGTCAGAGAATAAATGAGTAAGGCCATGATAAGCTCCATTCTTGTAAGCTCGCACAGAAGGACTGTTGCAGGACCTCTGTATGTTAAATTGTGGAGATGTGTTACCCTCTGGCCCTTTCTGTATGATCTGATGAGCTTTCAGGTGATAATCTGATAAGTTCTTGATCTCTAGCTGTTGTCAGTGCAGCCTGCAGTCTTCATTGAAACCATCTGCAGAAAATGTATGGTCTTGTAGGTTATTCTGGTTTACCAGTAAATTTTGGTCGTGGAACCAAACATTTTTGCATGTCTGATTTTTGTTTTATTTTTTGTGAGAATGGGCACAACTATTCTGAACAATGAGTGGCAGCTCCCTATCACGCCAGCATTTTTTTCAGCAAGCATTCTGACTGCAGATCCCATTTCCTAGATATCCCATACCAGTGCATTTTTATAAACTGCATCTGCCTTTCTTCTTTGTCCTTTTTTGAAGTCTTTATCTTTCTCCACATAAATTGTTTATTTTCTTTATTCTTCATGGTGCGCCCTAACCCAAAATACTTAGCAATTTTGCATTTATCTTTTGTTCTAGTAGGCAATACATTTAGCTGTCTCTTGCAGCTATTTTAGATGAGTGCTATGGTTAAACCTGCCAGATAAAATGAAATTCAACCCAAACCATAACCAGTAGAAGCATTGTTTCTTCAACCTCTTCCAGCATTGTATCTTTTGCCATTCAGCTAGAATCTTTCTTTTGAACTCTGTCTGGCTTTGCTGGCAAATCTGTGTGAGTTAGAGGAAAACTGTTTTAAACAATTTTTTTTTCTTTAGATTTTATCTGTCAGTTCACTACAGAAAGTATAAGATGTTGTATGGGTAATGTGCTTTATTCATCCACTTCCCACATTTTGGTGTCACTCCAGTGTACTTGTCAGCAGTGCTTCTGACTTTCAAATGCAATATGTTTATTAGTTCCAAATGAGGCAGGTAATTTTTTTGACAAAATACATTTTACCTTGCTGATACTAAAAAAAAAAAAAGATTTTTCTTTACCTGTATAATGGTGCATAAGCTTCTAATTTTCATGTAATGTTTCTCTTTCCCCGTTTCTTTTTATATTGTCTCACTATATAATTCATATAATTTAGGTAAATGTAAATGGTTTAAAATGATACACCAAAATCCAATAAAACAAAAAGAAGCATTCACAAAACTGTATTTTTTGTGAACAAAATATTGGTGATCTCAGTAAGAACTCTGCTAATCTGACTTGGTTTTATCCCAATGCGTTTGAGTTTATGGGATTTATAGATACTGTGAGATTTATGCATGACCCTGTCGATAATAGCTCAGTGAACAGCTCTGCAATGTCAACTGTTAGCTGGTTCACAGTGTGTAAAGCTGGAACCATAGTGTATGGTAACTCTTAAATACATTTTCACAATCGTACTAACTCTTGAGAATCGCAGTTAAGTAGCCATTATTGTAAAGATGCCTAGAAATATCCATGCTGGAATTTATTTTAAAGTCTGTGAGTTGTTCAGCTACTACCTTAAATGTTTCAAAAATATTTTCAGAAAGATTGTAGTGTGGGTGAACCACTCAATTTCTCATTAAAAAGTTAGGCTTAGTAGTAAGCTCCAGGAAGTAGAATAGGTAAAGCTGAAAATAGTAAACTGAAGTCAAAGAAATCATTTGCTAATAACCAGACATTCAGCTTTTAGCAGACAAGGCTGCATAGTGGTGTGGAAAGCATTTGCTTTGTTTCTTCCATAAGGGAGAGTGTGTATCTCATTAAGTGCACTCTACAGGTGCATGTAAGAGAAGACCATTGCCACAAATTAGTAAAGCCTGTGGGGAACTCAGCTACTTGTTTGTGATTACTGGTGTCCCATTTGTATAGAGGACATTAAAATTATTGAAAAGATGTTTCCTTGAATTTTTTTTATCCAGAAAATCTCGTTTGAGTAAATGTCTTCGTCAGCCAAGCTTATGTTTGTAATAGTAAAGCCACATGTAATATAATGCAATTTACTTCACACAGGGAGTTGACTAGTTGGCACTCTTGTTTTTTCTCCAGCTTATGGCTCTGCAAGATGCTTTCTTAGCAACCTGTATTGTGGTAGGAGTGACTTTTCCTTCTTAGGATATTTCTTTGCTGTCTTTTTTAGTTAGATACTTGCTTCCTCCTTTCTTCCCACGTTTCATATTCTGTGGTATTTGCTCAGTCGAACTACCTGATGTGGTGTTGGTCTCCTTAAAAAAGCTAACAGACACAGAGAAATCAATGACCTAATGCTTGTTCTGTGGAGGGTTTAAATCTCACTGAAAAAGCCTGTCACTACTTCATTCTGTACCATTTCAGTTTTGTGGATGTTGTGGAGGAATGACTGCCCTGTCAGTGGAGATGAATTAATTGAAATAATGCTGATTGTTTCCAAAATGTTGGTTTAATTATACTGTATAAAACTTCAAAACTTAAGTCAGAAGTAAAAACTGTTGAGAGATGCACTGCCTTTTAGAATTGAATTACCTATGATAAAGAGCAAATAATAAAAATACCGAAAACCTCTGAAGCTTGAGAACAGAGCAGATGCAGTAAATACTTTGTCTTAAAAGCCAGTGGAGGCAAAAAAAAGTATGATGAAAGTTGCGGATTTTTAATGTAATTTTATATATGTTATTTTTATGTCATTTTACATATGTTAGTTTGTCATTTAAATAATTTAGTATATTTATACTTGAGTTCATGATGAAAATTACATTTTCATTTATAACATGTGAAATCATCCATTAATTCAATTCTGAGGATGAAGGTTGTATGTAATGCAAGTATACAGATGAATGAAATGGCTTTAGAAATTTGAATTAATACAGACTGAAAATTACTATAAACAATGAAAGCTATAAAAACAAAATTATAAAAATGTTTCCTACTTTTATTTCACAGAGAAATATATTTTCTTTTGTGTTTCATACTGCATATGAAAAAGAGCACATGGTGTTAGAAATCAAATTGTGTAATACAATAGTATCTTTGTCATCCTTGCAATTCCTTGTCAAAATGTTATTTAATTCCTGTTTCTAGAACAAGCATCTTCTAGTTACACTTTCTATCTTTGGGATGTTAGCATTTTTTTCTTCTTGAGACTGCCAATTGAATCAGAAGCTTATTCCAAATGTGGTCTTATTTGCAATGTGAAGATTTGGCTGGTTTGTCTTGCAAAGTAGGTTAGTATTGTTACTGTGTAGTGTTAGTTGCATTGTAAAAAGTAAGTCTGAAAATATTTTTTTCAGAACTGACTCAAAAAGTTAGTTGGCTGATTCTGGAAATGTTTAAAATAAATGCTGGTGATACAGTTTTCCTACAGCCTAATATTTTTCTCTCCTGGCAAGGAGAATTTGGATTTTCTGTATGCAGAATTTTCCAAAATCCTGGTGTGAATTTAGTCCTTAACCAGAATTTATTTCATCAGTTGCAAAGATTAAACATCCTTTTAAGAATAAACATGGAGATGTAAATTGACATGACAGCTTTGAGTGACTGATGGTGTTAGCTATTCACAAGATTTGTGTGCACACATGATTAAAATTATGTGGGTGGTAGTAACAGCTGCTGATGTTTCATCTATGCTAGATCCCTTACCTGGCAGGTAGTTGTCTTTCTGTAACAGGTTTAACAGGCTTAGCATTCCTTTTTGAAATGCAGATGGAACCTCTAACTTTGCCTGTGTAAGTAGTTTGGTTGGTCCTCTTTTCCTCACAGCAGTGCTAAATAGCTGTTTCAGGGTTTTTTTTCCTCTGTATACGTTTTCTTCCTGCATACAGCTTTGCAAAGGTGGTAAAGGCAGAATGGTAAATATGGGAATGCAAATATGGTAGTAGAAAAACTGTGCTTAATCACTGGTTATCGTAATTTTATTTTATAGGATATATAAGCCCTAAGAAGCAAAACATCAACACAAGTAAAATAATTTTACTTGATTCAGGAGAAATTTGCAAGGAACAGAAAGAATGGAATAATTTTCTTGTAGACTTTAAAAGAAAAAGGAAAAAGAAACCCCACAAGGCTGAGTAGCAGTTTTTCCTACTGAAGAAACTACAGAAAATACAAAAATGAGACATCTGGGCAGTATGATACTATTTATACAAAGTTTATATTTTCCAATTAACTAGAAGAAAAGATGCAACTCCTGTGTATAAGTCACAGAAGCATTCCTTAGATAACATTTTTGAAAATTAGAAAATTAAGAAGTTGAAAGAACTGAAGTCGAATGAAAAACAGCAAAGCCTTTTTTTTTTAAAGTGGGGTTGCATGTGCAAATGTACCAGCAATATTTCATTTTTTTACCATTCTCATTAAATGTCATTAATGAAATTTTTATCTATTTATGTTTTTGCATTATAGATCAGAATATGGCTACACATCCCTGCTGTCATGCAGCACATTATACCCTTTAGGACTTATGTTATCAGGTAAATTTTTAATTTAAGAATTTTTCTTGTGGGACTTTTTGACAGCACCTATTTATAATTTCAGCTGATACACTTTTGATTGTTCAGGTTGTTGCTCTGACTGTATAATTTCAACAAGGAGAGTGAAGGTAATGTTTAGAGTTAGTTTGGGCAGTTCCTTACATCTATCTGATTTTGGGATCAATCAGATCAATCTTGTTAATAGCATTTTTAGTGTGACATCCAGCCCCATTCTAACATGTCATGTCAGGTACAACTGTAATACAGTTTCACTTACTGCCGTATCTTCATAAAACTTTACATAAAATTTGCAATGAGATGATGTAAGTAGAAGAGCAATATGTAGTCATTGAGATTTCATGTACTAAGTTTCACTGAGTTTTAACACTGCTTCACATTTTGATGTTCTGTATTTCCAGCTGGCAGGAATTGAAGTGTGATCAAAAGTCTACTCGCACTTTTATGTATCTAAATATATCCAGTCCCAAAGATTTTCTTTATATCAAGTTGCCTATCGTGAAAAGCACTTTAAAAATAAAGTACTTACAAAGATATTTAATTGTACAAGGAATTTATTTTTATTGGATTTCTCAGGACAATAGAAAAAAATTCTGTGAGCTGTTGATGAAAATACCTTGTGTATGTGTATCTACCTGGAGGTGGAGGGGTGTGGTCACAGCTAATTCTCCTTCCAGTGGCCCAACATTAAACTTTTCTGGTGCAGGCAACCTAAAATGCCACTACTCTTGCATGGGCCCAAAGCTCCTCCGATGCTCTGGATTTCCTATAACTGTAATGTTAGAAATGTGCTTATACTGGTCATGGCTTACTTCCCTGATAGCAATAAATGTGCCTTTACAGATTATATTGTCTTAACTATAGCAGTATAAAAATCATGCTCTTAACAAAAATAATTACATTGGCAACAAAAAAGTGCACAGAACAGTGAGGCTCCGAACTGTGTTCCATATTTAAAAATGTTCTGGTTTTAATTGTAAAGAGTTTTGGCTGTAAGTACTGGCTTGGCTATTGATCTGTCCTGCTAATAACATGGTCTCTACCAAAACGATAGCACCAGAGAGAAGAGTATTCTGATCTTCTATTAACACATACCACTCTTGAGCTACAGTCCAGCTGTGTGCACTTCTTTAATGCTGATGTGTTATCTTTGAAATCTTACAAAGGTAATTTCTTATAAAGGTAATTATTAATCATGAAGTAGTCTAGGAAGGACAGGCGGAAGATCTTCAAGTTCTTGTCTCTGTACATATTCCATTAATGGTTGTTCGTGGGAATTTGGTTCATGAGCCTTACCTATCTTCTTGCAATGTATGGAAATTAAAAAAAGCATTGAAGGCTCAACAGTTAGAGATAGGCCGATAAGAAGGAACTGGAGTGAGACAGAGTAACATGGCCTGAAGCCTTTGCTGTTAATCCTGACTTGCTTGTCATCCTATAATTCTTAACACATTTTCTATTTTATAACTGTAGGTGTAATTAGGGTCACTGGAATGAATAAAAGATTTTTTTTCCTGTGTTCTCCTCATCTCTTCCTCTTTACTTTACCCACAGAATATTTGCATCTGATTTAGAATGTGATTTGTCAGCAGCTTCTTGCCATAAATAATGCCCTTGATGTCTGTTCTTAGCATTTACAATTCGTTCTTGTCAATCAGAATGGTGATATTGATACAGGATACATCTGTGAAAAACACTAGCAGTTTAGAGGAGGAAGGGGATGTTCCCCCAGTTTCCATTTTTCACAACTGCATCCTGATGGGAGATCTGGGATTTCTCAACGTTATGAAATCCAAAGCTTTTTTTGTGAAGATGCACTTATGGAGCAGGACATGAAGCTTGGAGGCTATATAACAAAAAAAAAAATCTCTAGTGTTTTACCTTTATATGGGACAGAAGTTAACACAGATTCCTTTGGTAAAAGATTACTTTCTTAATGTATGCAGCTTACCCCATGTGGTTGTCAAGCTTACAGATCTTGTCTTAGCAGCTTGGGTCTCTAGGTCTCCATCTGTTTTTTACTTAGGGGAAAAAAAAAAAAAAAAAAGGCAAATATAGTCCTGGGCATAGCAGCACAGCATCTTTGAAACAAAACCTGCAATAGCTTCTGCTGCTCTGCAAACTAAGAAGGAGGGTTTGGAGAGGGGTTTAGTCTGGAATGAGCACATGGGGCTCTAGTTGACTGTTAGTCCAAATTGCTGCTAATGTGGATTCCTTGCAAGAACTGCGTTTTGGAATGCTGATTAGCATAAGCAGAAAGAGAGATCACCTGACTGGCATCTTAGCAGCATCTTTTATCAGATGAGCTAACATTTATGTTCCTGTTCTGTGGTTATTTCTGCTAGGAGTGGATGAAATGAACAGCCAAGTGTGTATTTGTGTAGAGGAGACCACTGCTGGAATTTGCAAAGAACATAGACACAATCCTGTCATTATTGCTGCTACTAATAAAAGACTAATAAATGTTATTTTGTGCCTGGGGAATGGAGCACCAGCATTCATATCTTGCCTCTGAAAGGCCTATGTTTATAAGCAGTTTAGGAAATAAATGAAGGACATGAATTAAAAGTTACACCTTTCAATAAGGAAGCAAAGTGGTTTTAACCTCCTCAGAAGGAAGCTTTTATTATTCCTAATACCTTAGAATTCTGCATTTCAAATTGCAGCATTCTCATGAAAAAAAGAAGAGACTTATGGACAAAGTGACTCAAGAAAATAAGTTATAACTTACTGCAATTATAAATGAGTGCAAGTTGTTGATGTATGGTTATAAAAGACATTGGTTCAATCTGACTTCTACCTCAAGATCAGAGATGAGAGATGCACTATGTGGTTCCAGATATTGAATGCCTCCAGAGAGCAGTAGCTATAAACACTGTCCTCCTGTGTTTTGAGGACAGTGTTTTTTCAGCGGCAAGATTGTTGATTGAAAGTGTCATGGATAGTTCTGTCCTTTAGAAAGAAGACTCGCAATGAAGTCCTGTTTTATGAGAAATAAGAGATAAAGTTGTATGTCTGATACATACGTGCCTTTATAAAGCACCAAAAAGTGCTTGATAGCATGAAGGAAAGACCTAAAATTCTTCTTTCTTTGACATCACAGTTGGTATAAACTACTTAACGTTCCTTTGGTAAAACCTGAGAGCTAAGTGTAGCATTAGCACTGACCATTATCATATTTGGTTCTAACCCTTTCTCCTTATGCCCTTTTTCCTCTCTCCTGCTTCAAGACGGATCTTGAGAGATTTTTTAGGAAGGATTCATGCCTCTGCCCCAGTTAGGGAGAAACAGAACATTCTGTGCTCAAGCGCATTGAGAGGAAATAGCAAGTGGCAGTTGCTCCTGTGTTAGCTGTGTAGTCTCGACATAGGGCACAAGCATAGCACTGGTATATGCAGAGGAAGTGGAAGCTCCGAACAGAATTGATCCACGATGCTTCCTGTGTCGTACAGTGAGAGAGAATGCAGCTGAAAGAATGCAAGTTACTTTTCTGCTTAAAAATATTTTTCTTAAGAATTTGGGTTTTATGGGAGTGCCCAAGACCACAGCTTGCTACTAAATGTTACAAAAAAATCTTGTAATAAGCCTTGAAGTTTTTACTTGAAAAAAATACTTAACTCCTCCAAAAATCTGAGTATTTATGCTGTAGGTACAAAGAACAGACAAGTCAGGAGACAATAGCCAGGCACTTAAGTGAATTCTTCATATCACTGAGGAGCGCTGACTCATTCTGCTAGATATCCCTTTTGCAGCTGTCATCCAGAGGAGTCATATAAGGGAAAAAAGATTATTTCACAGCTGAGTAGCTGAAGTCCCGAAGCATAAGATGTGATTGTAAGCATTACACTAACATGGAACTGCACGTTTAAAACTAAACTCTCTCTATCCCCAAATACAGACAATTTAAATAGTTTCAGCAGACTAAAACTGATTTTTTTATAATTAATGTATATGTGTTGCTTAAATGTAGATAATACATCTTCACTGATAATTTAAAGTATGCCAGGCTGGCAGGGCAGATCCTATGCATATATAGGCTATCCTTTATGTATATGTAGAAGAAAAGGTATGTTTCTTTCCAAAAGTCTTACTTAGGCAAAAATGTTGGATTTACTAGATTACACAGATCTTGAAGTATTGTTCATATATTCCTTTAAGACTTAATGCTTATCAGAATCAAAAAGATAAAAATTTAGAAATTAAAGAAAATAACAAAGGGCAGAATGGAAGCTATTATTAAGCCGTTATGTGAATCGGTCACATATTCACATTTATATACTATATACGGTTCTGATCGTTCCATCTCACAGAGATAACAACAGAACTACCTATGTGATAGGAAGGGTGATGAAGAAGGTAGGAGATAAAAAAATTACGTTGATAGGAGGAGAGACATAGTCTAAGACTTTTCTTTGACAGGCTGTTATGAGTCATATGAAGACAATAAATAGAGAATGATAATTCACAGTTTTTCAAAAACAAGAAATGGAGAACATGCAATACAATTGTCAGTTTGCAGACTAAGGAGAAATGAAAGGAGATTGTTTTTCATACAGACGTAATTGTGAAACTAACTGGCATAGGTTAATGAGAAAGCCAAAAATATAAATAGAAAGAGATAAATGAATTCACAGTAGTGGATAGGTTCATCCATATTTTTTTTTATCTATGGGATAAATCTTTTACCTGCTTTTAGAGTGGCTATTGGGCTAAATAGTCCTCTTGCCTTGTTCCGGTATCACTGTTCTTATGTAAGGCAACGCAGCAAATGTACAGGTAGTCAGTGTAAGGAAAGATGTGTGTTAATTGCCAGAGCTAGCTAAAGATTTCTTTTTCGTTACTAGTAACGTTCTACTGGTAAAAGCATAAACTGGACCCAGTTTACTGATGCAGATGGGCTTAGGCCACTGTATGTTTCCACAATAAAGATGAGGCTTGGCCTACTCTGCAAGTTTTTACAGTTTTAATCCTGGTAGTAAAGACAAGATCATATTTGATTTATGACCAGTGTAGTAGTGCCAATAAATTTTCTAGTGTAGATGCAGTTATACTTGTAAAGACAAGTATGCTATCTTCTACATTTATACTGTGCCTGGTTAGAATAATGCAGTTGCATTAAAAAAAACCTAGGATGCAGGTTAACAAGTAAAAAGTGCTCTTTTCTCTGCAGTGGTCTTTAGGGCCTTGGCAAAACAGATAATACTGTTGAAGTATTTCTGAAGCTGTGAAAATGTACCTACATGGTAGTTTCAGGTATTATAAAGTGGGATTTTTTTAAAAAGACTATCTAATACAGAAAAAATAACACAGGTCTGATTCAGGCTTGGGGTAAATAAAGTAATCACACTGAAAGAACCTTAAAAATGTTGTAGCATTAATTTTATGAAGGAAAGTAGGTTTATACTGATACTGTGGCATTAAAATAAAAAATGTTTTGTTGTATAAACTAGATTAATATAGTTGTTTCACCAAACTTTCTAGTGTGAGGAAGATTTCAGGTGAAAGTCCTGTTACGGAAATCTAGTGAAGCCACAAAAGCACTGTTGTTTTTGTATATGTAGATGTGTCCATTCTCACCTGTCTGCGGCATACAAGCACTCCTTATCTGTCCTATATAGAATGAGAAGATTCATATAATTTATTTTAACAACTTTGAGGTCTTTAGAAATCCTTCACAAAAGAATCAAGTATGACTTGATGTGCATTATGAACACTGAAAAGCTTTGGGAACCAGGGCTGATTATAGTTTGCGTGTAAAAGTGGGGAGATAAAAATTGATCTGAGGTTGCTGAGAGTCTTATTGAGATTATTATGTTTTGTAACATGGATCAAGGCATTTTACATCAGTGTAACTCCTCTCACCTGTCTGTAGGTTAAAGATAGGTCACTGGGTCTGGTTTGCTGTTGAACTTTTTCAAATGAGTATTCCCTTCTTGTTGCTACTTTTCTTTTGTTTAGAAATGGTAGCACGGAAGCGTTACTTTCTTGCCATGATCTGATTTCTGGTATTCCACGTGAGAAGACAAATTTCACAATTAATAACAGTGAAGGATCTGATTGCCTTGGCCCTGAATGGTCCTTCTTTTGTCGTACCGTTCTATCACAGATCTATGGTCTCTATGATTATTTGCACTGAAGACTCTTTTCTATGTTTGACAATGTTAAGTATCATTCAAGTGTGTTTATTTTAAGGCCTCTATACGAGAGCTGTGAAAAAGGCCTCAGTCTAAATAAGAATCAGGGCCTATATTTTTTGCTTTTTTTAAAATATACTGGTGTTTATATGATGTAAATGCAAAGGAATGGTGAATAAATCTAGTTAAGTATAGTTTAATATCTCATGTGGTTTTTAAAAGATTCATTCATCTATTTGGTCAATCTCCAAGGATAGATCCAGGCTTAGGTTGTCAAACAAATGGATTTTTAACGCATTTTTGCATAGTTTAATCTAGTTGGGATGTAGCTGAGACTTCAAAATGCTGAAGTACAGCAGAAAAAAGTTAATTATGCTAACCTCGTATGTGCATACCTTTCACTTTGCAATCCTTGATTGCTTCAAAATAAGCTCAGGAAAGCTTGTTTCTAAACATTTTTCTCTTATGCATTCTGTTTAGAAGAAATTCTCAACTGTGTCAGTGGTTTTTTTATACGTGAACTTTACAGGCATTTTGAAATAGATTTTCTTGGTGTGTCTTGATCTTGTAGTTGCTTAGGTAAGACTAAGGTTGCAGTAGCTTCTGTAAGTTAGTTTTTATAAATGATTATTTCTTCGGCCTCCCATTTGCAGAGAATATCTGTATTGCGACTCTGTGCATGATTAGATGACCCCTTATCGAAGATGTCTGCAGTAGGAAAAACTTAGCTGTTTAAAATTCATAAGCATTTTTGGTTTCTGTGGAAGATTGCTAGGATCCTTGGTGATGCTTCTCATGCATCCTTAAAGATCATAATTACTGTCAATAAAAGAAACAACTTGGATGTGTGTTCCTGTACTAACCTGTTGCAAAAGCGGTACTGTGGCACAGGGAGTACTGATAGACAAGCACAGATGGCATATGGTTATGGCAGAAAAAATGTGCATGTACCACATTTACTCTAACTGTATCAGAACGTGATTGCACAATTACAGGGTTTTTTCTGCTCTGTGACTGAGGCCACGAACATGGATATATTAATCTTCAGAATATTCTTGCTGTCAGAGCATGCTGTTTGTGGTCCACTGACACTGTTTCCAGAAATTTAGTTTTAAAGTATATTAATATGTTAAGTGGATTGTGAGACTTCAGTTTTAAATACAGTAAATAAACATGATGTGGCTATCTGGAGAGGGTACCTTTCCATGAAACAGATATGAAGTTTAAGGCTTCCAACCTACATTTCCAAAGAACTCCATGGGTTTCCTGTCATTTTGTGGAATGAAAGAAATCTGAAGAGGTTTAAAATAAGAAATTTATTTACTTTTAAAAATATTATGCATAGTTGTGTTTTTTCTCAGTGTTTTTTTATTGTTGCCAACTTTTGATAGTGGTATTTTAAGGCTTAGTACTCTTACAGCTATTGGAAATACGTATTTGCTATAATCAAGATGGTGTTCCAGGAATGTTCAAGTTTGAATCATACCCCCTTTGTTTTTTTTCTTCCATTTGTAATTTATTCCAGGTATTTATGTAAACTGTCAGACCAGGAGTTGCGACAGAGTGCAGCCCGGAACATGGCAGATTTAATGTGGAGCACAGTTAAAGAACCATTGGATACAGCCTTGTGTTTTGATAAAGAAAGTCTTGATCTTGCGTTTAAATACTTCATGTCTCCAACTCTAACAATGAGATTGGCTGGGCTGAGTCAAATAACAGTAAGAACTTTTTTAAAATATGAATAATACTTAGAAAAAAATGTTTCTTTTTGTGGTTTTCATGAGTTATGGACTTGTTTGGGGGGCTTTTTAATGTGTGAAAACAGCAGAATCTTCTTACATACAGTCTTAGGAAATTATAGTCATGATTGTGAATATAGGGTTCACTTAGAGATAAGTCCAAGTGATGGCTATGTTCTGCAGCATATGGAACTGTAACACGTTTCCTGAACAAATTACCATGCTAAACAAAAGTCTTATAACTATATTTTGTGACACCTATGTTGAAATTAAGTCCCTTGACATGGTTGTATTGTTTACAAAGTCCTTCAATCTGTTTTCATTTTTACCTTTACAGTGTCTTGACTCTACTGTAATTAGCTGTTTCTTTGTATTGTACATACCTCTTTTTCCTGTTTGTTTAGTATAGTCTGTTTCTCAAGAGAGAGTATTTCTGCATTAATTAGCAGAAGACTGAATTGAAGAGGTGAACATATATATCATCAAATAGAAATAGATTAAAACAACCCCACCACCACCCTTCTCTTTCCCATGGAAATGCTCCGCATTGCACCAGTTAAGATATGTTGTGCCACCTTTGTCTGTCATTGCTTCCTACATGTGTATTATAGCCATAGGGAGACAGTTGTACAGAAGGTCAAAAGTTTACTTTTTTATTCATCTGAGCCTTTTCAATTCTGTGTTTTTTTCTGACACTCCTGTATTTAAGATTTATAGTTCATATTGTCATATTTGCCTTAATGCACAAAATGATAACTAGGAACAAACTATACTAGAATGAAGAAACATGTTCTAAAGTTTTGTAGTATTTTCTGAACACATTTGGCCTTCTCTGTTCTGATTACATAGTATCACTCAGTGACTCTCTTCAGCACTGACTGTCAGTAAATACAATTTTACTTAAATTTTATTTTGCTTCTCACTACATTTATATATAAAAGTACTTACAGTTGTTTTAGTAAAGAGCAATTTAAAGTAACCTGTAAGTATTTCCAGTCAGATTATTGGTGTTTATCAAATAAACATTTTAATTTACATAGGTATGTGACTAACTAAGTTAAAAAAAAAAAAAGTCTGTGAACTACATCCACTCAGTATTAACCAAATGTTATTCTAAGGGTAACTGCATTTATTGGACTTGAATGCATTGTCCATTCAGTTTTGCATTTATAAGAATGAAAACATAATGCGGTTCATCCAGTAGAGGTGCTAAAGCAAGATACAGAGAAAGTTAACTTTTGGAAGAAATAGTGATATTACGGTAAATATAATTTATATACATAATTAATTATAATTAATTTATATGACTTTATAGGAATGCTACATATAATATACTCAGTGCCTGAATTCTAATCTTCTCTCCTAATTAATTAGTGTAAAGTGAATGTTCAGGGTCCTTTTTGTGCAATAAGAAAACTTCAGAGAGTTGATGAAGTCTTAGGTGAAAATGTAACATATATTTTTGTTTTGATTTTCCATTGCCATGTGCTTTATTATTTATACAGTTACAGATATCTCATAATATCTGGCAGACACATTTCAAAATACGGCCATTAACTGGGCATAAAAGTAACTTCCTTTTTTTTTATTCTGCATAGTTTTGGAAAATGTCATTTTCAGTATCATCGATTTTAAAGTAAATTTCCAATGTTTGCATAGTTTCAGTTACATTAGATTTTTATTCCCATAAGTACTTTCCTTTGCTTTTGTACAATTGTCTTTGTTCAACTACTAATGTATGGTTTTTTTGTGTATCCTTACCAAAAAGAAAGTCTGAAAATAAGAATGCATCAGTTTATTTTTTCAGGCATGTAGTTCATTGAAGGGAGTGTGAAATTGTGTAATTTTAAGTAGTTATATGTTTTGATCTGTTATGATTGATAAATATGACTGTAAAAGTGAGATTTTTAATAATGGACATGCATTACCAGAAGCAAAATTTTACAGTATTTTTAGACTAAAGCAAGTCAGTTTCAGCTTGTAAAATAATGGAATATGGTTTGTTAATAAGTTATTGAGTCTTTTTTTATATGAACCATCTCTAAAACTGCTCTGGAACACTGAGACAATTTATTCTTCTTTCTCATTCAAATTATAGTAAATTTTCTCTTCTTTGGTTCTCTTTTTAAAGATCTCATGAAGATATCTTTGGAAGAAGCATATTTTGATTTTTTTCTTGTTTGACTTTTGAGTTTGAGAAGCATTTTGTTTCATTTAGTTTTGTATGCCTTGCCTGGAACAACTTTTATTGCCAGGTCTGTGCAACTTTGAGTGTGAAATCTGAACCAAAATTTACAGAAATTTTGAGTGTCTCTTTACTGAAGTTTTCTGTCCTCTTTGCAAACAAAGATGTGTTTACAAAGATGTAATGCAGTTCAGCTTCGTTAGTTTGTATTTTCACGCAACCTTCTCTGTTACAGATGTACCTTCATGACTACTTTTTTGAAGTTTCTTTTTTTCTATTTATGTCTTTGATGGCTAGAATTTGTCAAAGCAATTTCACTGAAATGTTCTTCCCAACCAACACAATTTCAGCTTCCTGTTTTGTATTCAAGACTTTAGAACTACAATACCTGCAACTGCAAAATTGTTTTCTTTCCGGGACTTTCACTTGCCAAAAGTTGAGCGTTTAGCCTTGAAGCAATTCTTCATTTCATTTTGCAAATAGATGTGAAGATTCAAAGGAAACTTTTAAAAAATTATGTGCAAAATATTTTAAAGTGTGAACTTTTCAATATATACTGTATTTCAAAGCAAAGTTTCTTCTGAAATTCATATGGAAGGTTGACTCAGATGCAGATTCTAATTTCAACTCAAAAGATCAAGACTATAAAATAGATTTGGTCAAATAATTTCAATGGCTTGCCTGATCCTTTTGCAAGATAAATGTACTTTTGCTCTCATCATGAAGACAGAAATCTTTGACCAAAAATACCATCAAATCTAAACAGAAGAATGTCTTCTAACATGGAGCTTTTGATTTGTGTCTGCCAAGAGCTTTTTTCTTTTTTTTTTTTTTCTGTCTGACAGTTAACATGACCAGTCCTAAAATTAAAGCTTTCAGTTTCATGGAACTTCTTGAGACTCGCAGAATACATGCTGTATGGCATACAGGGATTATATTTGCTTGCCACCAAATATAGACTTGCCTCCCTTGAAGAGTAGCGTATACATAATGTGTCATATCATCTGACTAAAGTTCTTATTTACAAAACAAGGTTGAAGACAGACACATGTAAGTTAATTTTAGCAAAGTGGAAGCTTGAGTGGTTGAATGTGAAGTTGGAAATAGCAACAGAAAAGAACAGCAAAATGTAAACCAAGATACACCTGAAGCTTTATTTTTGGTTACCTTGTTTCTCTTCAATTTCATCTCTGTCACCTATCCAGGTGGTTCAGCTCCAAAATACCCACTTCTCTCTCAACTATTTCCTCACAAACAGGACTCTATCTTTTCCTGTCCTTCCAGTTACAGATGAACTTCATTTTGTGAAAATGAATGTTCATGAAGGATGGCCAGATCAGTTATGAATCCAGTTCTTCAACCTATTTTCTTCTTTTCCAGTTCTTCAACCTATTTTATTTGGTTCTTTGCATTAGTGAAAATGCAAATGCAACATTTTTAGGTTTTTTCTGAACATATTCAGTCCAAAACTTGAACAGTGCATATTTATTCTTCTTGCATTGGTTTCCTATGTAGAAAGTTTTATTACCTTTGATGCCTGGGTCTTGAGACAAAACTAGCTAGTGAGATGCCTTTTTGTTCTCAGCTTGCTTTGCTGAAGACTTCATACCTCTGTTGTACTACATGACTAACACGTTTGTGTTATGCGAATTGAGTGTCTGGGCATACGCCTCTTTAGCTTCTTACAATGTTTCATACCTGGTAAAAAATCTTGAAACTGTTTTATTCCCTTTGGCATTTCATGGTAACAAAACGTGAAGTGTAAAAAACCAGTAGGAGGTGAGTGAGAATAAGGTAGTGCAACACTATCCCATGTGTACTTTGTATAGTGCTGTTGTGTCAGAATTCTAAGACTTTAATTGAAGTTATTGTAAAAATTGTTCGAAAATTCCAATATGAAAAAGAACACCTTTAGTCAAAATTCCTTTGGATAAGAATTTTGTATGGGAAATTTGGATCAACATGTGACCATAGATTTAAAAATGATGACAGTTACAGTTCAGTACTCTTTGTCTTTGATCCTTTCAAAACATTTTGGGTTGGGGCATAAGTCTTCAGAAAAGCCAGTGAACTTCCACTTCTTTTTTTTGACCCAATTTTAACTGGTCATAACAGTTTCTTCATGAAGTTCTGTTCATGTGTTTTCCATGCCTAAATATGTTTCATTTGAAACTACCTATTAGTAACTTACCTATTAATAATTGTGTAATCAGGCTCTCATGTCTCACTAATTTTAATGCATATTTTCAATTTCATTTCTTCAAAAATATTTTTTCCCATGAAAATTGTTGAGATTAGACATGAATAAATCTCTGTGTAAAGAGTGCAGGAGATTATCTGTCACCCAAATTACAGAGTGCATGTACCAGACTTGTTTCAAGACAGAAAAGAGTAAATATTTTGACAAAGTTATGCAGCAAGTTTAATTTGAATTCTAAAAATTCATGTTACTGTCTTTAATTTTTTTGAAAGCAAGATGACAAGTTTTATTACATAATTTTAAATATATAAAAAATATTATCTGTATGTAAAGAATTGGATACAGAGCTATCTCTGTATCTGGAAAGTCAGTGCTGGGGAAAAGGGTGGCAAAGAGATGTAAACCTTTAACAGGCTTTTGTTTTTCTCTGGGATGTCTTGAATTTATCAGTTCGGATACCTTTGAAAGCTTCATTTCATATAAAAATATGTAATTTTCACTCTCCAATTTTGTAGACTTCCAACACTGATAATGTGACAAAAGAAATCTTTGCTGTTGTAGTAAGCATTACAATACTGGGGAAACTCATCCTAAAACATCAGTTTCCAGAGTATGTGTTTCATTTCTCATGAAAACCTATGTGCAAAGTGACTGCTACACACCATGTTTTGATTTCTGGAGTGGGTGGCGTTTTGTAACATTATTTAATTGCTTTAGTGAAAGAAAGGTTGATTAAAAAAGAAAATTGATCCCTCTTGCGTACTAGAATGCATGTTCAAATTTTTGTCAAAGTTATTTATTTAAAAACATTGAAAGTACTAGAAAAATGTGTTTACTGTCACTAATACTATTTTTAAGTATAAGAAAACTACCTCACAAAATATTTAGATAAATTTGTAATTATTTTTCTTCCTTTTTCAAACTATAGAACCAACTTCATACCTTCAATGATGTGTGTAATAATGAGTCATTAGTTTCAGACACAGAAACGTAAGTAGGAACATTATTACGAATACTTAAAATGTGCTATATGATTGTAGTTTTTCTGTATTGTTGTTATGGATTATACACAGTGGGGAGTAGTGATAATCTGAGGCATTTATTAGAAATATTCTAATCAGGGGTTTAATAAATGGTTTTAAATGGTAACTTTAAAAATATTTCTAAATGTTTCTGGATTTTTTACTGTCTTAAAAGATAGAGTCAAGGTAACCCTTAGAAAATTGTAGATACTGAAATAATAAATACCTGTAACGGGCCATTATCTCTATTGTGATGTATAAATAAGAACCAGCTAATTCATACCCAAGTAGTATTATTGCCATCCTCTCATTTCTCCTGATGCTTTAGTTAACCCTAAATCATGACTTGTCTTGCCATCACGGGTTCCCAGCCTTGTTATTAGTTTTCCACTGAGTCTGAGAGGCTATGCTATTTATTGTTTTTCTTTAAAGTCCGTATTTGTATAATTCAGGTGTGTTTAACAATTCTAAAGGGGGCTCCCATACATCTTCAAGAAGATTGATGTGTGGGATTGTATTCCAGTGAGGAAGTGTATTGATTTTTGTAGTAACTCTAAACTTGATGTTAGAACTATCTAGAATTTAGACAAAAGTATGTCTTTAGGTAGTTGAAATAACTGTTCTTTTGAAATAATAGGCAAAGTATGTAAAATCTAGGATTTTACTTGTGATATGCTCTTCACGTTTATCTTGGGGGTTGTATCCATGTACATATATCTGTCTCACTACAGACACACACTCTCCACCATCTTTTGCTCATTAATGAATAGTCTGTTACAGCAGCAGTTGGCTTACTATTTTGTCTGGGTAGTTTTATTATAGATGGTTTTGTATTAACACCTGCTTATTGAAATCTGGCAGCAGTAAAGACCACAATACTGTAGATTTCATGTAAATAACTCCAATATTTGAAGTGAATTTTATGGTAATAGGTTGATACTTGAAAAATAAAGAATCAGAATCTAGGGCAGTTTTGCTTCCATAAAGATGTGAAAATACCTTGAGAATACAAAACAAATAACCTCTTGTGATAAACTTTTTCTTGTCCTTTGTCACTAAATCAATACATGAACATGAATCCATGCTATCCATTTATTTCAAAGTAAATTTTGATACATAGTGTGAGGAAAAAAATTAAAGAATCCTCTTCAAGTATGACACAAATATCTTAGTATGATCTGATGAAACCTGAATGTACTGTCATTAAGCTCATGTGCTTGCATTATTGTAATAAAAGTAATTGTACATTTATTACTTTAATATTAATATAACATATACTTGCATATAATTATTATTTTTACTTTTTTTTTTTGCCTTGGGAGAGGTGTTGAGTTTTTTCCAAAGCCTCTAGTTCTGTAGCAGTAGAAGTAAATACTACAGGAGCATAACATGTTGAGTATATGAGGTGGCTTGGTTAGCTGGGGTATTTTCAATTTTGTACTGCCAGTTTAGGGTGTATTGTTACACTTGGACTGCCAAACCTTGGTTTTATCTATTTCTTCTCCTCCTTCTTTCATGTTGAAAATCTGAAACTGAGGTGTTTCTTGGTTGGTTTATCTTCTGAAACACATTGTGGATGAGTAGTTTTTAACTAGTAATAACTAATTAAGGAACATTAACAAGAAGTTATTCTGCCAGTAAAACCTAATAAAAAGCTGTTTGATTTTTCTGTGTCAAATGTAAAAAAGGAAAGTTACCAACAAGGGAGAAAGAGAAGGGTGCTCAAATTTGCCTGCAGAAGAGCAGATGTACTATGCAGGAACATCAGAGTTATTTTAAAGCTGAAGGAAATTGTCAGATTCTCATTTGGGATATTACTTTCTTGGCAAGGGCATCTGTAAACAGCCTGTCATTTGAAAGGAATGCAGCGTCAACAGAAGACCATCTTTTCCACTTTTGTAGTATGTGATTTTTTTTAAATCTGATTTCCAGTCATTCTCGTGTTTTACCTGAAAAGTTTGGTACAAATCAGTGTCAAGTATTGCTGCTCATCTTCAGATATCTTTTGAAATCACTGATTTCTTCAAGCCAAATAGTCACAAAAGGCTGGTGCAGAAGGATGGGGAAAATGCCTGACTTCCACAGTTTGTTCAGTACAAAGCTTCCCTCTCCTTAGAGACTCTCTTCCTGAGAAATTTTTGGATAAGAAGGCACATACGGAGTTGGCAGTGATTGAATGAGCAGCAAAAGGAAAGCTTTTCATTCCTATTTTCTTTCCTTAGTGGAGAAAGGAAGCCTAAGATTTATTTTGTACCTCTGTAGCCTCTGCAGATTTATCAAAGGAAGATGTTTTACATTATGTCTGGTCATCCCCATTATGTGTTTTGACTTTTCCAGATGCGTTTGGAACTGTCAACCTTTGGGATTTCTCCTTCTGTATCTTGATAAGGTGGGTTTGCGGGAGGTATCTTCTTTTTTTTTTTTTTTTTTTTTTCTTTTTTAAAAAGAGCTGTCAGTTAGTCCTAGCTCTTCCCTTTTGTTTGGAATTACCATTGGGATTTTTTAGCAAATATTTTGCAACAGTAGCTTCCCACTCTTATCTGCATAGTTGCAAATTTTTCCATGGTAGGACAAGCTAAAGCATCTTCTGTCTAGGAAAACACTGGATGTCACAATTAGCACTTGAAAGCAGCAGAAAGCTAAGACAGAGAAATCTGTTTTCTAGCTGTAGGTATCTGCATGTCTTTTTAGATTTGGTTACGTGACTGTCTTCTCTAGGGTCGAGGGTTTGCAATGACTGAGTATGCGTATTGTCCAGATATGTGCAATGTCTCAGTGACTCAACTTCATAATATCCCTCAGAGATGTATTTTTAATTTAGCTATTCCTGGCTCTTAAGGTAGAATCAAATTCTTTGCAATCTAAGGTACGGAATAGTATGAAATCTATTGAAGCTAAAAATAACAAGACTGAACAGAAGAGTCTTCAAGTCTTTGAATAGTGATTCCTAAAACTATTTTGCTGATGTTGCTTGGTGAAAAATGATCATGTCTTTCAGGGAGGGAAAGGTTTTTTTGTGCTATTTGGACCACAAGAGGAAAAAGTGGTGTGTTTTCCTGAATGAGGACACTGTTAACTTATGGAAATAACATGTGTAAAGAGATATTTTGTTTTGCTCTTCACTTGGCAGGCAGCCAAGAATTTCAGTTTCAGGATTCAGGTTGATGCTGAGGTGACTTCCACCTCATTTTAAAACTTGATTACCCTCACTGTATTGGCTTTGTGTGGCAAGGTTTTGGTAGTGGGGGGGGTTACAGGGGTGGCTTCTGTAAGAAGCTGCTGGAAGCTTCCCCTGTGTTTGAGAGAGCCAATACCAGCCAGCTCTAAGATGGACCCACTGCCGGCCAAGGCTGACCCAATCAGCGATAGTGGTAATGCCTCTGTGATAACATTTTTAAGAAGGGAAAAAAAAAAAGTTGGGACAGACGGAAAATGGCAGCTGGAGAGAGGAGTGAGAACATGTAAGAGAAACAACCCTGCAGACACCAAGGTCAGTGAAGAATGAGGGGGAGGAGATGCTCCAGGCGCCGGAGCAGAGATTCCCCTGCAGCCCGTGGGGAAGACCATGGTGAGGCAGGCTGTCCCCCTGCAGTCCGTGGAAGTCTACGGTGGAGTGGATATCCACCTGCAGCCCAAGGAGGACCCCACGCCGGAGCAGGTGGGTTCCCGAAGGAGGCTGTGACCCCGTGGGAACCCCACGCTGGAGCAGGCTCCTGGCAGGACCTGCGGATCTGTGGAGAGAGGAGCCCACGGAGCAGGTTTACTGGCAGGACTCGTGACCCCGTGGGGGACCCACGCTGGAGCAGTGTGCTCCTGAAGGACTGCACACCATGGAAAGGACCCATGCTGGAGCAGCTCGTGAAGAACTGCAGCCCATGGGAAGGGCCCATGTTGGAGAAGTTCGTGGAGGACTGTCTGCCGTGGGTGGGACCCCACGCTGGAGCAGGGGAAGAGTGTGATGAGCCCTCCCCCTGAGGAGGATGAAGCGGTAGAAAATAACGTGTGATGAACTGACTGTAAACCCCATTCCCTGTCCCCCTGCGCTGCTGCGGGGGATTGCTAGAGAATCCGGGAGTGAAGTTGTGCCCGGGAAGAAGGGAGGGGTGGAGGGAAGGTGTTCTGAGATTTGGTTTTATTTCTCATTTCCTTACTCTGGTTGATTTGTAATAAATTGAGTTAATTTTCCCCAAGCTGAGTCTGTTTTGCACATGACGGTAATTGGTGAGTGATCTTTCCTGTCCTTATCTTGACCCACAAGCTCTTTGTTATATTTTCTCTCCCCTGTCCAGCTGAGGAGGGGGGAGTGATAGAACAGCTTTGGTGGGCACCTGGCGTCCAGCCAGGGTCAACCCACCACACTCACTTAAAAAGCTTCCTACAGAGTCATTTCAGGTGTCCAAAGTTCCTTTCACCCCTGAAGAGAAAGATCTGGACTATTTCTTCTCCTTTCTTTTCGCTCTCTTGCCTTATTTATTGAGATACTGAACTGCGAGTTTTGTATTGCTTTTTCTGTTCACCGCTGTTCTCTTAGCTCATGTTAACTCTGTATGGCAGCATCATTTAAACGCCTCTCCCCCTCTCTCTATTTCACATTCCAGGTTTCTTTTCAGATTTTCTCTGAAAAAAATAGTAGTAGAGTTTTTCATTCAGCTCACTAATGTTTCTAGTGGCATATGCGGTAGTTTAATAAATATTCAAGATTATGTCAGAGTGGTGCTTTTGGAGCATTAAATAAGGAATTGTGTGCTCATAAACAAAAACGTGTGCTTGAGTATGTGTAGGGAAGGTGCCTGCTATATCCGCTTTGCATTTCCAATCCTAAATAGTTGAGATCAGTGTTTCCCATCCATTGTTATGTTGTAGATGCTATTTCAGTGACTTTGTTAAGAAATGTTATTCTTCATCCTTTGCAAGCTGCTTGTTATGTTTCTACATTTTTTTCTTTTAAGGTTTTACCTTATATTTTTCAGTGATGTTGCTGACATGCTGTTGTATTTCATCCAGTACTGTGCTGGTCTGTTTTTGTAGCTGCATGGTGAATTGTGTTGGGAATTGACTGGTTGGATAAATAAGGTTTTCTGGGGGGGGGGGGGGGGTGGGGGTGGTATTTTGCCATGGGATTTGTTCCTGGATCTGGGTCATCATGTGGCTACCAAGTATTGCACCACAGCCTTAGATTAAAATGTTTTTAGGACTTTGACCCAGTCCTCTTATAGAGAGGCATTCTTTGACCTACCAGGAAAATGCGTAAACCATAGTTTCCTTTTGGATAGTTTTCTTTACAATAATGAACAAAATTCAAGCTCTAATATGCGCCTGTTTTTAAGTACAGTTCACAAACATCAGGTTATATCAGAAACTTCATAGCTTCCACTCTTCCCTGCAGTCTCATGGAATGCCTGAGGAAACTAATGTCAAAAGTGCTTGAATTTCATTTCTTGGAAGTAAAACAGTTACTTTTGACAGACATGAATGGTCACTAGATTTAAATTAAAAGTCTAGGGGGAAATAGATTGAGTCTAGAGATCACATAGCCCAACACGTTGCGTAGATTTCCAGTGTGAGAAAGATTTAGAGACAATTAAACTAGAGTAGCTGCTACCTTTACTTTTTCATTCTCTTCTTTCCTCCTCCCTCACCCACAGCACACCCTTGTAGAGAGTATCATGTTCTTTAAATCACTTTTCCTCTTGCTATCCCAATTACTAAATCCATGAAAAGTAGCTAATACATGTTACTACCAAGGTGTATGTTCTTACTATGAAGGTCTGTATGACTTAGCTATCCAATTTGTAAAACAGTTCTTTGTACTGCTACTTTTGTGTTAGAGGAAAAAGCATATCTGTACTTTGATTATAATGCATGTTTTTCACTCTCACTGTTTCCTTCAGTATGAAAGAGGAAAATTTTTCTATAACCTTTGGAAGAACTTTTTTTAAAAGAAAAGTTGAGCATATTTTTACAGAAAATTGAGTTCTTGCTAAGTTGCCTGAATTGTTGTGGTATTGTATAGTAATAGTCATGTAATAATTTGCGAATTGCTCTATGAAAAAATACTTTTAAATTGCAAAAAAATACAGACTATATGAAAGAAATTTAAACATAGCTAGAAATCTAAATTAAACCACATTGAAAAATATGAAAATTATACTTTAAATCTTCTAATAAAAAGTTATCCTAGGTTGCCCTGCTTATTGGGGCAACTCAGAACTTGGTGAATTTTTATGAACTTGAGTGTATCTGAAATTTTCAAGGCTATAGGGCTTTTGATAATTATTAAAGTAAAGATGCGATAAGTGACAATATACAAACTTCAATCATAGGTTAATTTATTCATAGGCTGGCAGTTTATTTTTATTTATATGAAGTTCTGGAATAGCTTCTGAGTTAAGGTTCGCTCTCTTTGAAAGTGAGGAAACTTATCAAGGAGCTGGAAAACCACTAGATGGAAAAAAACCTTTCCTGAAATGGAAGTGTTCAGGAAATAAGTCAGACATCCTTCATTCACGCTGAAATTAGCTTTCTTTATTGAATTCTTGAATCTGCTATCATAAATATATTTCTTAGTATATCAGAGAACAAAATACTTAGTGCTGGTAATAACTTTGTCATTTTGAAATGCAGTATATTTGGTGATTGGTGTGCCCTCAGCAAAACTTTCTGGGAGGAACAATTCTCTCTGGGAAACACAAAGACTGCATTCTGCCTTTCACAAGGATCCTCTTGTTTTTGGTCATCCTCAACAAATCTGTATCAAATGAATGTTTACCTTCAGAAATCTGAGATGTCATTTTATCACAGTTGGGCTCACCAGTAGGATAAAGAGTTTTTTTACTGCTGAGAATACATCTATTAAAAAAAAGACATTCATTCAAAAGAATAATCCTTTATTTCTAAAAAGAAAAATGTTGCAGATAAGCAATGGAGAACTGCCATACTAATTTGATAAAATGTAAAGGAACTCAGTCTATAAGAGAGTTTTTGTTCTTTCCTTTGGAGTAGCTAAAATGCAACATATGACTCTGGATACAATGTCTAATGGACATTGTGCCACTAACAGAAGTATTTGGTTTAAACCAACACACTCAGCAGTATGTCCTTTCATATTAACAACACCTGTGAATCTAGCAGTATTTATGTGGGATTCATTCTGAAAGCTGCAGGTTTTAAAAATTCAGATCCAAGGAGAAATTAAGTGGTCCTGGAACAAAATTACCTTCATTGACTTATGACTCGGGTGTTAAGACTTTTGCCTCTTATGGAGGACCATATGCAATGATTTTTTTCACATTTCATAACCAGAAGTGCGTCCATTCAAGTCTCCTGCCTCTAGTGGATGTATGTGCACTCATGTGACCAGATCTGTCTACCTTTTATATGTGCAAAATGCAAACTGAGAGGCTTTCTGCTTATATTTTGGTCATATAGCAGGACTTATGCCCCACAGCAAGGGGAAGCAATGTGTAAAGCCATAAGAAGGAGCTACTAGGGGTTAATAGGCCGTAAGTTCAAGGAACTTTTTTGCAGGCTGCATTCAGTTTTCAGAGTGTGGGTTGGGCATCTGTGAATAAAGATGAATTTGTAATAGTGAGTCTACCAGCTGTTTGACAAAAAGTAACGGAGCTATAGTTTCTTGAGCTATATGGGCAATGCCACTATGGCCACTTTCGCTTGTCAGCATGGAGGGAGGTGGATAAGAGAATTTTTTAGAGCCGTGTTTGTTGCTAAAGGAGACTGTTAGCACATATTCAAATGAATAAGTTCCTTTAGCTGTAAATTCTGCAAAATCACAGCTTGCATGTGAAAAGGTCTTACTTCAGATTTTGTTAGACAGAAATCCAAGCCCTGAATGAGTCTGTAATGTGGATGCTTCAAGATTTGGTTTGGGGTAGGCATCTTTGGGGTGTTGCAGGAGGTGGTTGGGTTTTGGTTTTGTTTTGAAATGAGGCTGTAGGAAGTTAAGTAGATCTTGATTTCATGGAATAGGTCTGGCTTATCTTTTTCATCCCTCTTTGAGCAGATACCCTGTCAAGCTGACTTTACAGTATGAGAACTAATTTATTAATAAGCGCTAAGTGATACGGTTGGTAAACTGTTGTACCTTGCAAACCAATTATTACTTAAATGTTAGGGGACATTATCTTTTTTTGAACAATGTATTAGATTCCCCATGTCCTGGAATTAGAATAGAAGAGTACAGTGTAGGAATGGTGTGTGTTGTTGAGTAATAGGAACTATGCTGAGTTCATCCATAGGGATCAGGCAATTCAAGACAATTGAAGAACTGACAACATGGCCCGGAAAAGTGAATCCTGTTTGGAAAACCTGCAAAGGCAATCTCTTTCTACCTAAAGAATCTTGTTTTCTTAGTGCGGATGATAAAGATTGGCAATCCTGCAATTTTAACAGTGACCATAAATGTGACACAAGATAGCAGTGGTAAAAATAATTCTTCGTGTGGTCCTCTAAGACCACCCCCTCCCTCCCATCCTCTTTTCCTCATGAAACAGAGCGCTTTTATTCCAGGGTCATTTAAACTACAGGCTGTGCTTTAAATACTGTGATGTCCTCTAATTGCTTCTGGTGCCAAAATCTGGGTAAACAAATGTTTGCTTGAAAAGAAGAAATAGAAAGGAGCTTAGACACTAGTTTACAGACAGAGCAGCCCTTTCCGGAAGTTCAACTTTTGTTTTGCAAAATTCAGTTTCCTTGTCCTGTTCTGTTCAAATGTTTGCTTATGGATTGGCAGTGGGTAAAGCTCCCTATTGTTATGGATGAAACAAAATGAGAATTTTGAAGTACCTGTATGCTATGTGTAAGTATGACTGTGGAAAACGTAGCTTTTTAAAGCTATATGACTTGCTATTTATGCAAGAGAATCTAAAAAAATTTAACTGGTTTTCTTTAAAAAAAATTTTCTGTCACTCCCACCTTTAGCTGCATTTGTGAACTCAGTAGTTCTGGAATTTCATTATAAACTTGGGTTAAATAGCAGTGTTTATCAAAACTTACCTGTGAGGTCTTTGAAAGTGGTCTGCAGGTGGTCTGTTGAGCTCTATTAACTAATAAAATGGTGGAGTTGTTGGTTACGTGTTTGCTAATGATCCAGAGGGGTGAGTGGGAAATGTTGATATTTTGCATTAGTCTTCCAGCTAAAGAAAAAAATACAGAAATTGTTTGCTTCTTACCTGAATGAATGAATGTTGAGTATGCTTTGTGTTTAAAAAAGTTTTCATATGCTTACTACAATTACAGATGTTAATTTGAAAGACATGCTGTGCTACAGAAGAGCACAGTGTATATATTGTAGGCAGTTTAATTTTACATATGTTTCCACTCTTTTTTCATCTCTAGGTCAATTGCAAAAGAGCTTGCAGACTGGCTTATCAGCAACAATGTAGTTGAGCACATTTTTGGACCAAATTTACATATTGAGGTTTGTATAAAATTATTATTTTTAGTATAAACATGGAGGAGTAACTTCTTGTTCTAGTAAATCTTTCCTCAATATGTTCTCACTTTGCAGATCATCAAACAGTGCCAAGTGATTCTGAATTTTCTTGCAGCTGAAGGGAGACTTAGTACTCAACACATAGACTGTATTTGGGCTGCAGCACAGGTATACATAAAATTTTTATAATTGCAGGAGTGATTAAAAAAAAACCAGAAAATGGCAAGTTGCTTTTGTTTTATGTTTGTAAAGCTGAGTTTATTACTTTTTCTTGTCTCTCTGAGTGTTTTGCCGACTAAAGTTTTAAGTTAAGTAACTGCCACAATTACTGCTAGATGCAAGAATTCACCTGGGCTACTTTTATACAAGAAAAAAATGAAGTTGTATAGCAAAGACATAATGTTTTCACTAAGAACGGGTATGAAGATTGTAGGGTAGATGTAATATTTTTACTATTGTGCTAAATTGCCTTGCTCCCATGTATTGTAGCTTCCATTTCTGTTACTCCTGGTGGGAACAATCAGGTGAAAATTGTGGCAGTGAAGTTTAGAGCTGTACTACAGTGCTGAGGTTAAAATCTATAGAAGGCACTGAGATTTTATTTTTTGCTTGGTAAACCTGGAAACTCTGATAGGCTTTTTTACTTCAGAAGGATATGTGTTTGCTACTTTAATGGATTACTATGCTTTTTATTTTAGGTTGTGAAATTTTTTATTTAGGGGATTTGAATACAGTAGACATTTTGACTCTCTGTTGTGGAAACTGTTTTTCCATGGTTTCATTCTGCCTTTATTATTAAAAAAAAAAAAAAAAAAACCAAACCAAAAAAACCCAGAAAAACCCCAAACAAACAAACAACAACAACAAAACTCAGGAAAAACCCTCAGGGTTTCAGTGTCAATTTTTCTGAAAAATACACTCAAAATGAAGGTCAGAGAAATAAAATTGATCTTTTTGAACAGGTATAGGGAGCATACTTTTATACAAGTTAGAATTTGAAGGTGGTTTTTTTTTTAATGTGATCAGTATTACTGTGTAATTTGTTTCAATCAAATACTACTGTATACTCATTCTGAAACCTCTGTAGTCCACTGTCATTATAACATGCAGCTGGTATGTTAATAAATCCTCGTTATAACAGCATTCACTCTAATAGGCTCCAACAATTTTCTGTATCAGAGCAATTAATAATTACTTATTTCATTTACATTTTTAAAGCAATATTTTACTTTCCTTGATGTTTTCACACACATAGTAACTCACACTAGTGTTAGACCTCTGATTTTTTTCTCTTTTATACTATTTTAAGAACTTCACGTAACTACCCAAATGCGATAATTCTTTTACAGTTCACATGTTCATTTTGACATACTGATATTTTCAAAATACGTTTGATATCAGAATTATGTCCTGATTACTTCCTATAAAAGGTTTAAACTTCTAATGTTATTTAAAAGGCTGACACTTTTAGACAAAAAAAAAAATAGAAAGCCTTAAAGAATGTATTTTCCACTTTGTAAACTAACTTTTTGACAAAAATTTATCTTCTCTGAGTTGAAGCGGGTATCTCAAGAAGTTTAAATGCATCCTTGTATCGAACTCACATAATTTCATTCCAGTTTGAATCCTGTGAAAGATTGCCTGTACCCCATAAACTGCTGTCACGGATATTTTTTTATGCTAGGAAGGGAAAATAAAATAAATAAAGAATGAAAAAACCCTTTTTGAGGTGCATATATGGTAACCAACATTAAGAATGTTTTTTCTAGAAGCTTCCTGTAACCATTATTTTATTTTTTGACTATCAGCTTCCTTACAAACATCATGAAACCCTTTGAGTGACTACAAAAAGCAGCATTTAACCTAAGAGGAAATATCTAGGAGCACTGTCACTTCAATGTGTAAATAGAGTAGTTAGCTAAACACATTGTCATATTTTTTGACATCCATTACTGGAAAGACAAAAGAATTATAAATAATCTCCACACTGAACTGTCTGTTCTCTCAGTCTCATGTTAGCCTGTAATGTCTTTATTTGTATTTACCACTGCTAGTAAGGTAATCATTGCAAATATTATTTCCCTCAGGGTTTAGCATATACACTAATATTTAAGAAGTTATATTTAAGTTAAAATACAAAATAAAATTCCAGTTCTTCTTTTCACCAAATCTCTTAGAACTGGAACTAAGGAAGATATTGTTATATTTGATTTCACTAAACCTTATGTGCTTTGCAATATAAAAATGAAATTTAGTCAAAATTGCAAGTCTGGTGTAGTTTGGAGTTATTGGACAAGTGCTTCCTGAGAATTTCTGCAAAGATGTTCTTTAATTGCTGCAATTTTATCACTTTGAATTTTTTTTTAGAGGTTTATTTTGCTGTTCCTGTTATCTTCTCTGTTTGTTTGTACTTTGTAGCTAAAGCACTGCAGTCGTTACATACATGACTTGTTTCCTTCTTTGATCAAAAACTTGGACCCTGTGCCACTTAGACATCTTCTTAACCTAGTCTCAACTCTTCATCCAAGTGCTCACACTGAACAGGTAAAGACAAGGCAAACAAAAGCACTGTAACCAGAAAAGAAATTATGTTAGTATATTAAATAAGTGTTACGGATTTGTCTTTGTCTTTCTAAAGGAATGCATGTAAAAGTAATATTCACTAATGCATAAGAGAGGAAACTATGTAAGTAAAGTTGCCCTGTTTCTTCAAGTAGGCCTTTTCTGGCTTTTGAATTATAATCTTTTTCAGAGATTTTTGAAGACTGGATAACCACTGAGAAGATTGTAACATCATGTCTGAAGTTAAAAAGTGTTTCACACAACATTATTTTGTGCATTCGTTTATTTTGGTAAACTGTAGTATTGGCATATAGAAGGATTAACAGTGGATCTTTGCATACAAAACCTACTGCTTCTTAATGGCACTGTTACTTGGTTTTGTTTATAGACCTTGTATTTGGCATCAATGCTTATAAAAGCACTGTGGAATAATGCACTAGCAGCTAAGGCTCAGCTGTCAAAACAAAGCTCTTTTGCATCTTTACTGAGTACCAATCTACCCATGGGAAACAAAAAAGGTATGTGGTTTTCCAATAGATCTAGTAGTTAAATTTTTAATTTTCATAGTCTCCTTGTTGACTTTGGACAAAAAGGATGTATAGACCTTTTACTTGGGAGTATTTTTAAAAAGTGTCTTACTGGCATATTTTTCAAGCAGAAGTTGAGGATAAAGATGAAAGCATTAAAACTTTGTGATCACATTTGGAAAGCTTTCTATTTCCAATCAATTCTGTTTGTATATCTAAAGTAGTATGTATTTTTCTTTTTCTTTCTTTTTTTTTTTTTTTTTTTAAATTCAGAGGATGGTCCATAACTCATCAGTTAACTATTCTTGTTCTGCTGAACATCTGTAACTTACATAGCTACATAAAATCTTACAAAAGCTTATCTAATTTTTACCTAGCTTTTGATATTATGTACTATTTCTGCTTTTGGTTTTTGGTGTTTTTGTTTTTTTTTTTTTTTTTTGACTTGACTGTGTATTTCCCCACAGTCATTAGTAAAGGTGCTGCCAAGCCATTTTACTGTAGCTTCCCTTTCTTTTCCTACTGCTGATTTTTATGAATCATGGACAACTATATGCTGACAAAAAGATTTTTAGTCACTTATTTTTCCATCCTGCTTTTTTCCTTCAGAAGAAGAGGAGCTCAGAAGAGCAGCCCCTTCACCTTGTAAGTATAGTTTTAGAAGTACACCACAATCTGATACATTTGATACTACAGTGTTTTTCTACAGCTATCGAATCTGAATGGAAGAAGAACTAGTAAAATTTTGAAATTATGTTTTTATGACAAGTGAGATGAAAATTATATTTCATGTAGAATCTGTGAAATTCATATTTCATGTAGAATCTGTGAAATTCATATAGCTCTGCTATACACTGGCAAGAAGAGACATCAGAATACACATTTTGTAGTAAAATGCTCTAAAGTGTTCTAAAAAGAATTTTTAGTGTTTAGGTACACGTTTTGTTTGAGTTATGTCTCTTGTTCAACTGTTTGCAGGAAGAATGCTGTTGAGTTCAACATTTGGGGCAGTTTTATGTAATGCTGTTACATTCCAATTAAAATACATCACAAAATAACTGGGAAATGTGGTTTTGAACTAGGGTCACCAGCAGCAAGCCCTCAGAGTAGTGACAACAGTGACACCCATCAGAGTGGAGGCAGTGATATTGAAATGGAGGAACAGCTTATTAACAGAACAAAGCATGTACAGCAGCGACTTTCAGATACAGAGGTAGGAGTGTAAATCTTAGTCTGTGAATTTTGTTACTGAGTTGCCTATTATTAGCTATGGAAATAGTATTTTTTCCGTAATCACTTCAAAACCTGAACAGGTACATAACATGTATGCTTACCTGCAGCAGGATAGTGGATAGCTAGAATCTTATGTTCTGTGCAGTTTATGTAGAATGTATTGTACCTTGCCCATGAGCAAGGATGCTACAAAAAAACACCTCAGACAGATTCCTGCATTTAAATTGTATTTCAGTAAGATCAATCTTCTGGTAAGGGATTGCATGACGTATTGTTTGTGTGTCACTGTGTATGTGCAAAGCCTGCATATATAGCCTGTTACAAGTAAGGTAATGCAAAAATTAAATTATTAAATGTGAATCTTGCTCAGAGCATTTTGTCATTGGCAACCAAATTGAGAAAGAATGAATGAAGACATGTAGATTTGACACACTCATAAATGAAGAATGGTGTTTGGATGATGATGTTGATTATGTATTTTCAGTGGTGTGTTATTTTCCATCAATCTTAAAAAAAAAAAAAAATAATTTCAGGAATCCATGCAAGGAAGCTCCGATGAGACAGCCAACAGTGGTGAGGATGGCAGTAGTGGTCCTGGTAGTAGCAGTGGCCACAGTGATGGATCCAGTAATGAGGCAAACTCCAGTCATGCAAGCCAGTCTGCTGGAAGCCCTGGCAGCGAGGTGCAGTCTGAAGACATTGCAGATATTGAAGCTCTCAAAGAGGAGGAGGACGAAGAGGAAGAAGATAGGAGTCATAATCCCCAGAAAAGCAGTAGGAGCACAGATCTACGAAGCAGGAAACTGGAATCACAAACAGGCATTTGTCTGGGAGATTCACAAGGGGCATCAGAGAGGAGTGGTGCAAATAATGGGGCAGGAAAGGACCATGTTTTTAACTCTGACTCTGTGACACCAGTAGATAATCGAATTAGAATGCTAGATGCTTGTTCTCATGCTGAGGATGCAGAGCATGATATGACAGGTGAAATGAGCACTGCTCACATTTCACAAGGGTCTCAAGATTCTTGTATAACTCACACAGGGGACTTCCTTGGGGAAACTATTGGAAATGAATTATTTAACTGTCGACAGTTCATTGGGCCACAGCATCACCACCACCACCACCACCACCACCACCACCATGATGGGTAGGTAGCTTGACATTTCTTCTGATTCCTTCTATAACAGAAATAAGTGGTAGCAAAACACTCAGTTTGGGCAGAAATGTATATGGATGTTTTGCTATAGTTACGATAATTTTGTCTAATCGAGGTGATAGTTATTGCAGATAGTTACGCAGTAATCTGTTTTGTTAGCATCTGATTAAAGATTTTTGTCAAGGTTTTGTATTGAATAAATAAGACAATGTTTAACAAAATGTTAAAATTGTTTTGGAAAATGCTGTATTTAGTTAACATTAAAGAAGTCAATACAATTGTCATGATAGTGAGCCCTTCAATTTATCTGTAATTGTTTTTCAAATTCATATGAAGGTCTGCTGTTCAGACAGATGATTCATCCTGACTTTAGCTTTAGGGAGATGTCTACTCACTTGTAGTCTGCTATAAACAACTTTCTCTTTGATACTGTCCATTCTAATATTCTTCTTTTACAGGCATATGGTTGATGATATGCTAAGTGCAGATGATGTCAGTTGCAGTAGTTCCCAAGTCAGTGCAAAATCAGAGAAAAATATGGCTGATTTTGATGGGGAAGAGTCTGGCTGTGAAGAAGAGCTTGTACAGATTAATTCACATGCTGAGCTAACATCTCACCTTCAGCAGCACCTTCCTAACCTTGCCTCTATCTATCATGAACATCTTAGTCAAGGTAAGTGATAAAAAGAAAACAGAAAAACACTATACCTTAACTTGGTTTTATATAATTTTTAATTAGTCTCCAATAGTTAAAATAATAAAATTATTTTAACCACACGTGTATTTGCTCAAAGAAACCACAGTGACTACTGAGATTTTGCTGTTTCTCCAAGGGATGCACTTTTGTATTACACTAGACGTAGCTGTGTTTGCCTTTTTAAATTTTTTTCCCCCATTTCTACTAGACCTTTTAATGCAAGTTAAAACAAATAAAGGCACTAAAGAGTTACTAAAGTAAAAAGAAAGGTGGTACTGAAATGCGAGGGTTTTGTTGGCTTTTTTTCTTTTTTTTTTTTTTTTTTTTTTTCCCCTCTTTGAAACCTTATGCGATTTTTCTTCTGGTGGCTGGATCTTATTGTGATTCTGTACATTTGTCATCTTAAATGAATTAAGCATAATGGGTTGTACAGAGGATAATTTTGGAAAAATGAGTTAAAATTTAACTTGCTATCTTGGGGAGCTTGCCTTAAAGGGCATTTTATGCTATTGCATCTTACACTGCCAAATCTTCTAGTTTACTTCAGAGTGCCATTTAAGATGCTACTAAAACACTTCTCAAGAATTATATCAACTTTCCATATGATATTGTGGCAGCTTTATTTTCTGTTTTATCCTCCTTTTAAATATAATGGAGGGTACGGTTAGGGAGGGTTTGACATTTTTCTTCACTGATCAGGGAGAACCAAGTTTGCTATCTTCCAGCAGACAGTAAAACCAGTACTATTTATATCTTTTCCTGAAACACAGTTGAGTAAGAAGTCTCTCTTTTCTTTAGGCTTAACATTTCTTGTTATGTGGAACTGAACTATAATTTCAGCCTGAGATTGAAAATTGGGAAGGATTTTTTTTCCTACGCTACAGAGTTGAATAAACTACTAAAACTTTGTAGTTAAAACGTGCTGTAAATCAGCATATTTTTTCAATGTTTTCCATAGATATTACACATTACTGAAGATCCAAATCATTGTTTGAGCCTGAGGCCTGCAGTGCAGATTATTTTTGACACCCCTAGTTTTGCACGTGCAAATAATTAGTGTTCTGCGCGTAATCTAAATTTTCTACTTGACTTTGCTGTTACATGAAAATAGTATCAAATAGTAGATAAATGAATGGTGCCAGCTGTGGCCACATAGAAGAAAGAAAATGTCTATCAGTGTTTATGAAAACATGATGAGTTTCTAAAACCATGCGCTTTGATACTCTATTGTGTATAAAAAATGGTGTTTGTTTTTCCTGTTTTGTAGTTAGATATAGGACATCATGCAGTACAAGGGGAATTTATTGGAATGTGCTTCTTTCTTGCTTTCCAACCATGGTAGTTATAAAGATACTTCCCTTTGGACCACAGCACTGCAGAAAGACTTAAGAAATATTTTAATTACACTACAAATTAAAGCTAATCAAATTAAAAGGCAATTGCATTTGCAGTTCTTCAGTACTGTTTTTATTGCACCTTGCCATTAGCCAAAACCAGCATAAACATTGGCTTAACTGTCCTGTTGACTTCCTGTATGGTTGTAACATTTTGTCTTCTTTTAAGAACCCATATGTGGAAAAAGGCTGCAGTTACAATGTTGTTGTATGCACTTTAAAATAGTCAAGTTTACAAATAAAGCATGTTGTTGTTCATGCACTTAGGGAATAATGTTCAGGTTAGATAGTTCCTTCTCTTTATTCATAATGATCTTTATATTTTGTTCAGGACCAGCAGTTCATAAACATCAATATAATAGCAATGCGGTGACGGACATTAATTTGGATAATGTTTGTAAGAAAGGAAATACCCTTTTGTGGGATCTTGTCCAGGATGAAGATGCAGTAAGTTGAATACCAGAAAATAATATTTTTTAAAAGAAAAAAACTATACTATTCAGTGACCTTTCTTTCTACTTGCTGTAGATTCATCTCTCTGAAGGGTTAATAAATGAAGCAGAGAAGCTGCTCTGTTCTTTAGTATGCTGGTTCACTGACAGACAGATTCGAATGAGATTTATTGAAGGCTGCTTAGAAAATTTAGCAAACAACAGGTAACTTAAATTATCTGTTTTTACATTTATCTATTTTTGTAACATATAGGAAATCCAAGTTGACTATAACAGTTATTTAATTTTACAGGAAGACAAGTTAAACCAGACAAAAGAAAAAGTATAAAATAGTTTTCAAGGTGTTATGAATATATCTGATGTTCCATTTTTCTATTCTATCAGTGTGCTGAATTTCTCATATTGTTGCATTTGTCTGTTCTCCCTCCTGCCAGAGGTTACTGCTTTCCTACCATTTGGTAAAGTTGGGTCCACATCTTAGCCAGTTGAGTGCAAGGTCAGGTGCCCTAGCGTAAGCATTTTGAAATGAATATTTAGATTTTACATGCAAGTGGCTGAGGAACAGGCAAGTTCTTTTCCACCAAGTCTGTTGTAGGGTCTAATTTCTGTGAAGAAGCAGATGGAGGTAGAAGTAATACCTTGACCTCAGATAACTTGTTTTAATACCAGCCAAAGCTGTGAGATTGTACAGTTTGAAGACTGGCAAAAGTGGAATTTATTTTGTTGATACAACCAATCAACTGCTGGACATCACCTGCAGTGTTATGTTGTTACCTTTTTGCTAAGAACTGTATCTGTGGGATGTTACAAGTATTCTGAGATATTAATTAATAAAAGAAATGTGAAGATACTTATTACTGATATGAAAGTTCTGTTACATGCAGTTTATGCACTTGAGTTTTCCTAGATAGTTGTTTTACAATACACACCTACTTGTGTCTATAATTACTTTGAGGCAGATTTATTTCTGCTATGTCATCTGTCTGGAGAAAAAAAATCTCATTTTGCTGAAATTCTAAAAGATAAATATTATGAAACTGAAAAATAAGAATTTACCTTTTGAAATTTAATTTTGAATAAGTAAAACATATACTGTTTTATTTTTATACCTGTCCAACAGTTGTGTGTCTAAGGTATTACATGTTAAGGGTTTGAAGTATGTGTAGTTCAGATTCAGAAAACTAATTGGCTGACATGATGTGGTGAACTTCGCACAGATAACTCCAATGCTTTCAGTTAGCCTGTTTGCTCATTGAACTTGAGCTTCTCAAAGTAGTTTTAAAATTGACTATTTTAGTTTTGTAGCAATCATATATTGTTGTCATTTCTCTCTTTCTCCTTTAGATCAGTAGTAGTTTCACTTCGTCTTCTTCCAAAGCTGTTCGGTACATTTCAACAATTTGGGAGCAGTTACGATACACATTGGATAACAATGTAAGTAGCCCCCTGTCCCCAACAGACTAGACCAACAGAGGTGATGACATTTACGGAACTGCTGCAAGGCTTGCTCCTTTAGTGTGGTCCAAATTAATAATGACCTAAGGTTATCATCTGTCTGTTATCTGGCCTGAGCTTGTCTAATCACTCAGGCCTAGATTTCTTCATAATACGCACTAGTGTCATAACTGAGGTGAAGACTAATTTGTATTTTTTTATCTCCGCGCCCCCCCATCTCAAAGGACTTGCAGACAGTACTAGACATCAAGTAATAGTATATTGTAAAAGGTTGTAATAATTTGATGTTATGTCATTGTGTTCTGATAGTATATCAAATGTTTCTCAGTAATAAAAAAATCTAGTTTATAAGAAAACCTTTAAAATGTGAAGATACATCATATAGCATTCCTTACTTGAACAAACTATATAACTAGTTGGTCTAACTATAGAGAATGGACTACTGGAACTTCTGGGAAGGATTACAGTGATTATCAGCAATTTTTCTTGGCATTTTTGACATGACATTTAAGTATATGCCCAGTTTAGACTTTTGCTGAATTAGGGCTTTAGGAACAGTTTTCATGGTCTCAAATGGGAGTGTTCTGTCAGTCCTATGCCTGAAAATAACAACATTGTGGAGCCTTATGGATGACAAGGAAGAAGAGAGTACTGTACTGGAAAATAGTCCTGAATTCATGGTAGATGGAAAATTGAATGTTTACTTTGGTTTTATGTATATGCAAGTTTCCTATAATAGCTGTCTCACTTCTGTAGCTTTTCTGATCTTTTTTAAGCAAACCATAATACTTTCTGCCCTTTAAATTGACACAGGTGGGCAGAAAAGGAACTTAATATGATGAAACTTTTCTTTGATAATTTGGTACACTACATTCAGGCAGTCAGGGAAGGACGACATAAACATGCATTGTAAGTACACAACTGGCTTTGAGTGTTTGATATTTTATGGGTTTAGATGTTTCTTTTCTGCTTTTCTTCCAGTGCTTCTGATGTGTTCATATAAGTAAATAGTTTCTGTAGGGACATTACATGCTTAGGGAGACAAAGGTCTGTAAAAACAATAACATTTTAAATAGCTTCCTTTTCCTTAAAAAAAACATGTAACAACTCTCATGTAATTTTTGTTGAACATTATGTTGTGTATTTGTTAACAAATAAAACACAGATTTTATATATTTAAATCAATTTAAAGTGATTTTGTATCATAAAACTATTCAAATGTTTTAGTTTTACAATCTCTTATCATTAACCTTTGCAGTAGTTTTTTTCTATTTAACACTTGCATCTGCAGTTTCCAATCTGTATGATTAAAATTAGGTGTATATATACAAGTGATACAATTTCTAGCTTCCCAATCCCAGAGGAATAGACTATTCACGTTTTGACAGATGTCAAAGTCAATATGTAAATATGGGCATCCACAACTGAAAAATGTTGCTATTTATGGGTCAAATATTTACTTCATTATACTGCTTTATATTGGACATTGCTTTAGTGAGGAATTACTTCAAAAGCTGTTTAAATTGCTTTAAATTCAGGAAAAATGATACATTGTTCTTTTCCTATGGCCATTAAGCTTCTACCTTATAAATAGAATAAAGTTAATATGTTTGAAGATATTTTTGTAGAGAATATATATCAGCTGGGATTGGAAATTCAGAGTAGAAATACCAGCATTTTACAAGTTAGGGAAAAAATTAAGGTCGGATCCTGCAAGGTGCTAACGACAAAATGATGCACTTGAATTGGACTGTATACCGAAAAAAAACCACTCCCACCCCCCCAAAAAACAACAACAGTAGTACCTTATCTAGTAATGACTAGTGTGTCATTCCACTTTTTTGGTGTGGTTCTGTAATGTGTACAACTGGAGCCTAGACTATATACTGAACTAGAAGCTCAGAAAGAAACTTATAAGAAAAAATTATTTAAGCTTTTAAGAGGCATGTGTATGAGTAGGAAAAAAGTTATGACAATAAACAAATAAACTTCCATTTTTATACAAATTTAAATTTTAGATACAGCCACAGTGCAGAAGTTCAGGTTCGTCTTCAATTCCTGACATGTGTGTTTTCAACTCTAGGATCACCAGATCATTTCAGTAAGTATTTGAGATTACCTTATCAGAGAAGCACCTTATAGTAAGGCTCACATAGTTCTTAACAATCAATGTTAGCTCAAATAAATACGATATTTTAAACATACAATTTTAAATAATCTTTGATACTGTTTCAAAAGAAGGAAGATTTTGGTTCACATCCATAACGTTCCCAGAGATCTTTTACTGGAGTGCACTGTAAGTAAGTTGTGATACCAAAAAGGAATAATTCTTTATATTTTAATACTGTTAGAAATTGGTTTACACTTTTGTGAAAGTAGCATTCTATATGATAGTTGATCTATACAGATGCTCAAATCTTTTCACTCTGAAATTTTTACTTTCCACTTTTGATGTGGCTGATGGAATTCAAAGTCAAACATAGTTTTCTGTGTTTTTAGTGACCCTTGGTGGCTTTCCCTTCCAAAAATTCTTTTGGCCGCTCTCTTCTTAAGCCCTTGTAAACTAATAGCCTTCAGTGTTGTTTCAGCATCAGCTCTGTACAGACTTTCAGTTGATTGTATATTGAGGTCATTTTAATAAATGATTGAAGGGAGGAGTCATTTGGGTATTCTCATTATAGGTAGTAAAAGTTGGCATACAATGCATGGCTTGTCCCTCTGGTCATTAGAGTACAGGAAGGAATGAGAATATCTGTAGCCAAGAGAAGAAAAAAACTTGTAACACCATATTTGCTATTGCTGATAGGATAGCCACAATTCTTCTTAAAGAAATTTGTTGAGATCACAAATGTTTATGTGCCAGCTAAGAAAATAAACCTACTGTTCTCTTGAAAGGAGAAGCAGTGAAACAGTTACAGAGATACTCTTTTCAGCCACAGTTGGTAGGTGGTGTGTTTTTCTTTTGTTGTTTGCAAAAACTTCTTGTTCTGACAAAAACTTTTCTGTATGTATTCTTGGGTTTTGTAGAATTTTGCTATATATTTGATGTTATAAAGGAGTAGTTAAAAATATTTCCCTAATTTTAGGGTTGAGTTTAGAACAAGTGGACATACTGTGGCACTGCTTAGTAGAAGATTCTGAATGTTACGATGATGCACTACACTGGTTCTTAAATCAAGTACGAAGTAAAGATCAGCATGCTATGGGTATGGAGACTTATAAGCATCTTTTTTTGGAAAAGGTATGTAGAGAGTTAATTGCAACCTTATAACTCTAGTAAAAGTGTTTCTTTCCATATCACCACTATTTAATGTTTTTAAAATTGTTTCTATGAAAAATATGTCTTCAGTAGTCTGGGAGGGCCCCACTTGTCATGCAGTGATTTTTCTCTGCTTGGAGGGAAGAGGGGAATGGATTGGCATGAATTCTTTTCACATTAGTATTTACTTGAGTGTTTCTTTGCAGATAGCCTATGTGTTGTATCTGAAGCTAGGTAGCACTTCGTTTCAATTTGAAAAAAAAAAGGCCACCCGAAACTATACTTTCCTTTATGATATATAGCTTTCCTGACTGAAAAAATGACTTGTTCCTTTTTTTGGGAGGGGCATATAAATCTCATCAATATGTCCACTGAAAATATGAACATGCAGCAGTAGAGCTTTTTGCAAGGGGTCCCATCTATTTCAACAGATGACATTACAAAATGGATGGATTGCGCAATAATTAATGTAGTCTAGTTCTTTTTCAAGGTTACACAGTTTTTTGTCTAGTTTTATAAGTGTATGAATTTTTTTGAACGGACATGTCAAGTATGCTAACAAATTGTCCTGCTGCTGATAAGTTAAGTAGCTAATGTTACAATAATAATTTTTGTTCCCTCTGCACTGTTACAGTCCAAATCAGTGGTAGCTAAGAGATGTTTTTTTAAGCCAATTATAGTTGATTTTTTGTATCGTATATAAAATTCAGAGAGTGTGATCTTTTGCAAGAATAAATTCTAATTGATCTACTACATTCAAATATGAATGGTAGTAACAATGACATTTTTCTGTGCTAATGAAATAAATATCCTGTAATTGCTATCCATTCCATCAATGAATTTTTTTTTCCATACTAAAGTGCATTCATTTTATTTAGATGCCACAACTAAAACCTGAAACTATTAGTATGACTGGCCTAAACCTCTTCCAGCATTTGTGTAATTTGGCTCGATTGGCTACTAGTGCATATGATGGTGGCTCAAACTCAGAGGTAAGCCTAGATTATGTGCTCATGTTATTCTTCTTTCTGAGGGAAGGGGAGAATTAAATTGATTATTTGCAATTACATATCTCTTGAGAACTTACTGACTTGAATATTGTTTACTGGTTTGAGATAGTAATGTCACAGCCTGTAGTGGTGGGGTCTGTACAGATTTCTGCCTTGAGGAGAGCCCTCGGAGCTGAGGACTCAGAAGTTCCAAATGTGGGACAGTGAAATGAAAATAAGAGGCCAATGATCCTGACCTTTCCTCATGACTTTGAGCATGTGTGGTTTTTGTGTCTAGAGGCAGAGATAGGAAACCACAAAGAAAGTGATACCTGTTGCCTGCGTATGTTTGTGCAGTTTATCATATTCTTAGCATAACTGAACTGTATTCACTGTTGTGTTTAAAGAATGGGTTTGTAACATTTACTTTTATAAATAAGATTCAGATGACATTGTTAGACATATTTAATTCTGACTAGAATGTTGTAAAATGTATCTCAGTTTATGTTAGAAGTTTTTCTTCTGTAGTTTTTCATACAGAGAAACTGTCTTTGAAATAAAATGTATAGGATATTTTTCTGTGAATTATTTGACAGAATTTTTTATTAAAATTTCTGTTCTTGCAATGAATACCAATAATAGTTGTGGTTTTAAGGCTTCATTTAAAAGCATTCCTGTATGTCAAAAAAGAAAATTCAGGCTTTTGATTTTTAACCAGTTCTCATGCTTCAAAGTATGAAAATATTTCTGTAAAAGTTACAATTTTATAGTAATTGATGTGTGTAGTGGTGAAAGCCCAAGCAGAGGGAAAAACTGAATATTTTAGTAATTGCATCAAGAGGCAAATAAAATGTCTTGGGTCAGAAAACCATCACTCCCAGTAAAATAATGAGGCAATGTTTTGTTTCTGTGTTTGTTTTGCTTTTATCAAAGCAGTTGTGTGGCATGGACCAGTTCTGGGGTATTGCTTTAAGAGCACAGTCTGGTGATGTCAGTCGAGCAGCTATCCAGTATATCAACTCTTATTATATCAATGGTATGAATTTTTATTTTTGTTTTCTATTTAAAATGTTTTAAAGAATATCTAGCGTTATCCTCTTTTTATTTTTAGTATTAAAATGCATAGTCCCAAAGTTGTGCATCTGTAATTTACTTTAACTGGTATTACAGGTAAAACTGGTCTGGAAAAAGAACAGGAATTTATTAGCAAGTGTATGGAGAGTCTGATGATAGCTTCTAGTAACCTTGAGCAAGACTCTCATTCAAGTCTGACTATTATTGAAAGAGGACTCTTAATGCTGAAGACACACCTGGAGGCTTTTAGGAGAAGGTAAATGGCTCTATTGAGATATTTGGATGCAGAACTTATTTCTATTCCTGTTATTGTAATGATGAATGAGTTGTGAGTTGTTACTAATTTAAGTAATAGTTTCTTTTGTTTTTCTTTGTGTAAAGACAGTAACGCATAATTGTGAAAGGTAATATATGAGTTTAAACAGTTACCAGAGTTGGCCCTTGTCCTTGTATAAATATGTATGGATGTGGTTCATTTTTCCCCATCCCTGACCAAAGAAGCTTATTTTAGTTTTATTTGACAAATAGTGAGAATATCAATAACTTCCTGTTATTTTGAAAAAAAACAAGCCAACAAATAAAACCAGTGAATAAAGGTGCAAGCTTTGTCTTTCCTCTCATTGTTTATCAAACATTTGTGTTAAATAGATTTTGACAAAAATACTTTTTCCATGTTTTCACCTGCTTCTTAAGGTTTGCGTATCATCTGAGACAGTGGCAAATTGAAGGCACTGGTATCAGCAGTCACTTGAAAGCCCTGAGTGACAAACAGTCACTACCACTAAGAATTGTATGTCAGCCAGCTGGACTTCCTGACAAGGTAAGTTAAAAGCCTTTTTACAAGTACATCTTACATTGTTAAATTTCAGTAAGTCCATTGTGCGCTTTGAAAAATAAAATACATGTTTTATTTCAGATGACTATAGAAATGTATCCTAGTGATCAGGTAGCTGATCTACGGGCAGAAGTCACCCATTGGTACGAAAATTTGCAGAAGGAGCAGATAAATCAACAAGCACAGCTTCAGGAGTTTGGCCAAAGCAGCCGCAAAGGGGATTTCCCTGGTAAGCTATAGGACTTGTACTTGTGGTTTTTTGCCTTTACAAGGGTTCATCCATTTACAGCTTAGAAGATTATGGTCTTTTTCTTCCCCAGATATCCTGAATAAGCAAGCATTATGATCTATTTTCTTCTAGCTGTAGTTATAGTTAGCATCACCCTCTCGTTTAATTAATAGCATTGTTTCTTAAGCACTACCATTTATTTGAAATGGCAAAGAAAATGTAGATCTGCCAAAAGGCCTTAGATCTAGCCAAGCTCCAAGTCCCAATAGACTTTCCCCCACATTATTTTTCTTCTCATTGTTGTTTTAATTAATTACATTGCTTTCTGTAATATGGAGATTCTGTTACATAGAACTTTTTATTCTATGTTTTGTGAAATGTATACATTTCTGGCTCTGCCATTGATTCAGAATTTGAAGTTATAATTCCAATTCATAATTTATACCCTACATATATATATTCCAGTCAGGTGTAAGATTTTCCTTACTCCTGTAACTGCTTTTTAATTTATGATCATCCTGTAGCAAAAATGATCATTCATCCTCTTTTGATGCTCTTAATTTGGAATGTCACCTTGCTCCTGAGATGGTCATTGCTTCCTTACAGTGTGATGAATATGCATCCTGTTGTTCCCTTTCTTTATGTGTTTTTGAGTGAATGAAAATTTCTGCTTTAACCTTTAGGAGGAGGACGTTTTCTAAATCCTACTGATGGTATACGTTATAGCATTCTTACCAGTTAGTGCTGTTCAAAATGTTACTGTTTCTTGAATTATCTTCTCAATGTTTTCTTGTTTTCTTTCTTTTTTATTATGAGCAAGAGTTAGTGTGTAATGCATATTATCTGAACAAATTCTGTCCATGAACATCTTTTTCCAACACCACTGACCATTAGGATATGTGTAAACATGAATTTGGCTTTCTTTTCATAGTTTAACAACTTTAAAAAAAAAGTTTTAATGAGACACACTGTCAGTAAACCTGACTGAATTTTAGACATATTAACTACCTTCTTTGTGAAATCCTTTTCCAGCTACTCGTCAGAAGCTGTTTTAGGGCAGAAACAATCTTGTTTTCCACCAAGCATAGCCACATAGCAGAAATTTTTATTTTTGTTTTAGCTGGGATTTTGGAAACACATGATTCAGAAAATTCAGAATTGCAATCCTATGGCAGCTGCAGTTCAGTCATGTTACATATGTACAATGTCTTTTGTGTCTGTTCTGATATACATAATTTTGTACACTTTGTGGATGTTGGGGGAGGGGTTCTGTGTTTATCACGCTAATTATTAACATACCATAACATGGAGAACCATGAAATTTGTATCTGTCAATTCATAAACCCACTGCCCTTTGCTAGGTTTAAAACCTGTATGAATGACACTAAGCGCTTTGTCTTGTAATTGATATCTCTGTTGTCTGATAGATGCATAAAATCCTGCAAGAGGCTCAACCTCTTATTAACCAAACTCCTGAAGAAGTGTCTCTGCAATGTTCTCTTCATGCCACTGTGTGTTTGGAATAACCTAGTCACATGATTTTTACTTTTCAACTGGTAATTTTGAGAAGACAGGACTGAAACTGAGACTTGTGGTTAAAACCTTCAGTTTTACTCATCTGTACCCTATTTTGGGGACTGTTTTATATAGATTAAAAAAAAGAAAGGACTTTCTAATAACATTTTGTTGGTCACAAAGATCTCTGTGAATTATGGTTCAGTGTATTGACTGTTTACACTTAAAAACTTGGGTCATTTTGCATCACAGGTACATAGTGCGCACTTCTATCTTGGTGACCTTTACTATGTCCATTTTAATATACCTGTATTGGTTAATCTACCACAAAAAACAATTCCTGGTGAGGAACCTGAAATGGTGATTATTTCATCAACTTAGGTAGAAATCTGAGCAGAGTTTATCAAATTCCAGTAAAAGTTAAAGGCTTGTGATGCCATAATATAATTTTTTTCCCTTGTCTTGTCCTTATAGAGCTAAATCTCATTGTCTTTAACTGGGTTTTAGTTGTTTTCTCAGGTGGGCTTTCAATTTCACGAAATAGAGATAACAGAATTTTTGCATCAACTTTTGGTTCTTGGAATTCTAGTCTTGCACTTTTTTTTTTTTTTTACTGCCTTTTGTTTGTTTCATCTGTTGTTAACTGTGACCAGCACTTCCTTATGCTGTTGGCCTTCTTTAGTGCTCCTGTGAGCCTGCCTTTTCACCGCTGTGTAGATGGCCATTTCATTTCCAGCATCCTTGCACAAATTGTTATTTTCATTTTCCTGCTCTTGGGATTCATGAACAAATGGTATGTCTGAAGTGGTACCAGTCACATCTAACACCTGTTGTCTTAAAACGAAATTTAGTTTGAGAAGATGAAGACAGTGCAAATTAATGTTAAACAAATTGTTACAGAAGTGAGGTAACTATCATTTTGGAAAATGAAGCTGCAGGTTCTGAGACAGGCTAAAAGAACCTTAAAGCATTTATTAGTTACAAATACATGTCTGATGTTTTTACCATCATGCTTCTGTCAAGGGAATATCTAAGAACGTCCACTAGCCAAAACTTTGGGAACATATCTGTAAGAGGTAGATGCATTCACATTTATTGAATCTTCCTTTTAATTCTCTCTCACTACAATAAACTTTTTTGCCCGCTTACCAGACATTTACCACATAATTGTTTTGAGACCCCAATATGTTCTGTAACATCTCTTGCTCATTTGAAATCTGCATTGCTCAGAGAAATGTGAGATTGCATTTGCATCTCACTCAGGTTGTTCATTGTATTCTTTCTTCTGGACTCTGTTACTAGTTTGCTGAAGTGCAGAGGATGTTAGATTTCTCTATTATTTTTGTGGATGATGTGTTTGCCTGTCTTTATCTTTTTGAAATTATTTTGTCTGACTGCATTGCTAAGTTTCAAAGCAGTCAGCTGGGGAGGATGGGAACAGTGATAGATATGTGAGATTATTCCCAACTCCATAAAAAACATTCATGGTTTTATTGTTAACTGACGGATGTCTTTGTAGAGCTGCTGTCTATCCAGTTTTTCCCAAGAACATCCCAGAAATGTTATTTGGGCAGGATTTGAGGACCATATGTATTTGCCCAATACCTCCATTTATCTGGCAGTCCCATCAAAGTTACTGTTTGTACATCTCGCTGTACTGTTCTAGTTTGGAAATGTCAGCACTTGTGTGTGTATCTCAGCTGGTTTTGGGAAGCATCACCTGGATTTATTGTGTGCATACATCAGCAGAGACTGTGCGGCTGCGGACTGCAGATGACGGGCTTTCAGTAATTACCAGAAGTAGCAGGCTAACTGTGCATGCGCTACACTGTGCATGTCTTTTATGACAGCAAAAGAATGAAATTTAAGTTCGCTGCGTATACATAGGCTTTTTTTGGTTTTGTTTTAACCCATGTCTTTCAATACTGTGTTCCTATAGCCAGATAGTAGACTGTTTTGAAGCACTTTCAAGTTACAAAACTCTGAGTACTTCCCAAGATTTCTGCAGGAGGTTAAAAAAAAATAGGCTTTTCTGAAGAAGCCTCATTGAAATCCCAATGTTGAAGTATAGCGGCAGTGTAAAGCTGTTCTTCACTCGTGTGGAGGATCAGGGCCTAATGTTGGGAAAAGTGTACTTTTAAGAACAGTGGCTGAAATGCGTAGCAAATTTCAATCCATGACAAATATCTTTATGCACCAGAATTGGTGGTTAGAACTATACGAGTACTCTGAGATATAAAGTTATTGTGCATTGTAATTCTTGGTTACTGCTTGATTGTCTGTGACAAATGAAATTAAATTCTTAATCTTTTAATTGTTCAGATTTCTTGTTCAATGTTGAGAATTCTTTGAAGGGTGTTCTCAGTTTTTCCTCTCTGAAGTATATGACATCTTCAGTTCCAACTTACATTTAAGTAAGATTAATCATTGCTGCTTTGCCTTTGCTGACTTTATCACAGGTGTGTGATAAAAAGGGATTTTGTTGCTGATCACAATTTTTTTCCATTATCTTCCCTGGCATCGCATAATTTACTACAAAATATGGAAGGCTTGTTTTAATCTGCATTGTGAACACTTTTCACTACAAGATTGGGCAAACTGTTACTGAAAAGGTTATTTCTGAATACACGCAAGTAAATTTAGTTTAACGTAATAACCTGGTTTTGTAAAGAAATGCATTAAGTTTTTGCCTCATTTTAATTGCTGCTGAAGGGTGTACTATTAAAAACAAGTATTAGCACTTTCATTAGAAAATAAAACTATGATTCCAGAAATTTACTGAAGTATGTTTTTATCCTAGGTGGCCTCATGGGACCTGTGAGAATGATTTCATCTGGGCATGAACTGACAACTGATTATGATGAAAAAACACTTCATGAATTGGGTTTTAAGGATATGCAGGTATTACCAGCATATAGATAGCAGTCACTGAAAAAGATTGGTTGATATGTTGCCTTTGTTTTGTGTAGCTGATATATGTAGTGGTGGAGGAAGGTATACTTTTCTTTGGGAGCATCCTATAGTTTTCTGAAACTAGTTGTCTCTACGTGCCTCCTGTAAGTTCAAACTGATGCTGTCAGCCCGTGCTGTTGTCAATCTTTAAAATAATGAAGAATTTTAAAATTCTAGTTAGTAGATGTGAAAACTCAAGGAATAAAAGAAAAATTTCAGGGTTTTTTCATTCATCAAGGAAAACAAGGGGCCAGTGAAAACAGAATCAAATACCCACTTTTTGTCTGCATTGTTGAACGCATACTAATTCTATAGTTGCAGTGACTAGCTCTCTACTTTCACAGGTTAAATCTGAAGCATTTTTTAATGCTCATCTGTAATTTTTAATCTCAATTCAGAGTTCCTGTTAGAGTGGTCTACTCCTAAGTTTGCTGTAGTCAACAGTATGGCAAAGCCTGATTTGATTTGTCTAAGTGTGAATGACACCATAACTGTTTTGGGGAGGTGGGACTGTAAAAACACTTACCAGCAGATCATCACATAAGTTCTTTCTATCTAAAGGAAAACTAAACTCACACTGTACACCTTCAGGGATCTGCTGACATCCTTTTAGAAAGATTATTACTGGCTGATATGCTTACATGTGCTATTGCTGGCTGTTAGCTATTGTAGCACATAGTGTATCTTGACTCTTGTGGTTCCAAATCAGGTGATCTGTTGAACTACATCTTTGATTGTTTGTTAGTTCTTTTTGCTAAATGAATTGGGTTAATTCAAAAGCAAAACCAGTTTTTAATATATATTTTTTTTTATTAACATAGATCATTGTACAGAATTGAACTATGGTGCAATCAGATGAATTCTTAAGTTTGCAGAAGTTGGAGGAGCAGTAGCATTCAGTTTGAATGGTTGGGTGTGATCAATATATGGAGGCGATAACTAGTCAGCAGGAGCAGTTCATCTGAGAATGGCTTTCCACAACGTGGTTAGGCCAGTATAACAAATGTCTGCTTTTCCAGCTACACTGATAGTTGTGTTGCTGTGCCCTCACTAGCATTCTTCTGTTCCTTTGAGCCAATTTATATCATTTTTTCTCTGTATTAGTTTTTGTGCCATTTCATTAATGTACTGAGAATTCAGACCAGTATTAGAGTCTCTCTAGCCTGAATGGCAAAATAAGGGATGAGGGACAAGGAAACAGGACCATCTACTGTAACAACAGCAAAGTGTATACAACTATACCATGAATGCCTTAAATGAAAGCAAACCCAAGCTTTAATTATGGCAGTTGCTCAAAATGCTGCTCATTAAAGATATGACAACAAAGATATCAATGTATCTTTAAGTTCTTAATTATGATCCTGTTGAAAACATTCCATGGTTTATCATATGAATTTTTTAAATTGTGTCTCTCCTCCTTGTTGTTTCTTTCTGTTTCTAGATGGTGTTTGTATCCCTGGGCGCACCAAGGAGAGAACGTAAAGGTGAAGGTGTTCAGCTTCCAGCATCCTGCCTCCCTCCTCCTCAGAAGGACAACATTCCAATGCTTTTACTCCTGCAAGAACCTCATCTTACCACCCTTTTTGATCTGTTAGAGATGCTTGCCTCTTTTAAGCCTCCTTCTGGAGAAGTGGCTATGGAAGATAGCGAGGTAATTTAGAGTAATTTTATTAGAATAATTACATTTAAGTTTTGTTTAATTGGATCTATTTTTCCTATCTAGCCTACTTCTTGTGTACTCTATCCAATTGCTAGATACGTTTATTGTCTGTGCGTTCACATTTCACGTATGTTATAATTATCATTATTTTTTAAATGCTCTAAATACTGTAGAAGCTATAAAAAAAGTAATTCCTAAGAAAGAGCATTGATTATTTAAATAGATGTGGTAACTAATAATGGGAATTAGCTTGAAGAAAGGTTTCGAAAGGTTTTATTGCAAAAACTCAAGCTTTATGTCTTATATGCTATCATTAGCTTGTGGGAAACTAAATAACCGCTAGTATATTCGAACCAGTATTTTTTTAAGTTTTGTTTACACTCAAATATTTCAAAATACATGATACGCTGTAAAGATAATGGAACTTAGTTTCTTGCAGGTTCAGTGAGACTTCAACTATCGTGTTCTATTTATGGATTTACATTAGATAGGAAAGAGCTTCTTAATTAAGAATAAATACATTTTTGGACTTTGAAATCTTATTTGTACAATGAAATTCACAATAAGAGTGGTTGTTCTATGGTTTGTCAGAGCGCAAGGTGCGAAGAACTCCATCTCCATGCAGAAAACCTATCCAGACGTGTCTGGGAACTGTTAATGCTTCTGCCAACATGTCCTAATATGTTGCAGGCCTTCCAGAACATTTCAGATGAACAGGTGAACAAAGAATGCTTGTTTTACATGTTTATCTTTATTACACATGGAGTTTTATTGTCTAGTGTTTTAGTTGAATTTTCCCCAAGTAGGAAGGTTAAATAGTAAGTTAAGTGTGCTGAGACACAAGTAAACCTGATAAACAAACCTAATAATTCTTATTAAATTAAACAGGCATGTCAGCTTAGTTCCCAAAGTTTGTTTTTATGACTTCTTTTAAAAAATTATTTAATAAATGAATAGTCAGTACTAATTGTCAAAGTCTTTTCGCTTTAATTGAAACAGCAGTTTCTTCATCTGCAGCCTTGCTTTAACATTATGACTGTTGTGATAGTGATCCTTTTGTACTGTATTCTATTCTATACTATCAAAACATGGGTACTTACCTAGTTGTTTTCTTGCTCTATAGATGAAAATTTTGCCTCTTTTAAAGTTGTTGAAATTGCATGTTAACAGTTTTTAGATATTACAGTTCTTTATGGCCACATGCATCAAAATTTTGGTGGAAGTTACAATTTAGAATATAACATTTGGCTTCCTCTACCTGAAAATTGTGTGTACCTTAGCTTGTTGGAGGTTTACTCAAATCTCATTGCTGAATGCACATTATTCAAATTGTTAGTCATGTATAGAAATATGCTTGTAATTGTCTAATTTTAAATAATAGATGAAATTAAAACCAAAATAATTTGTCAATGTCACTAAAAATCCTCTCCGTGCATTTTTTAGATAGATCAGCATTACATATAATTGTGTTAGTTGTTTTCTGACTTTTTTTTTATCTTTTAAGGGTAATGATGGCTTTAGCTGGAAGGATCTTCTGCGAATAAAAAGTGCCCATAAACTTTTGTACGCCCTGGAAATTATTGAAGCTTTGGGAAAGCCCAACAGGAGAATAAGACGTGAATCTACGGTAATAGAGTTTCTTGCACAGAATATATGTTTTCCTCTCTGAAACCAAAGTATATATTGATGAGTTACTTGCAGTATTTTAACTGTTTTTACAATGAACTGTTCTTGTTTTTCTTTAGGGAAGTTATAGCGATCTTTACCCAGACTCTGATGATTCGAGTGAAGATCAAATAGAAAATAGTAAAAACACGTGGAGCTGCAAGGTTTGATTTTCCTGCAGTATTCTGTGATATCCAATGTAGTTTTTCAAGAAAGATAAGAAATGAAAACCCATTTAAAACATTATCTACCTTAGAGTTTTTGATCTCAAATTTAGGTGTAACATTTTAACGTTTTCTGTGTTATCGTGCCTGTAAATTTGTCATAGTTGTGTACAACTATTTATTTTGTTTTTCGTAAAATATCCAACTGAAAAGTTTATCATTTATTTATTTATAAAGATTAGGTTGGTATCTAACTGAACTTGGTGATATTTCTGTATTTGCTTTTCTCACATTGGTTCCATAATATACTTACAGTTTGTTGCTGCTGGAGGACTCCAACAGTTACTAGAAATTTTCAATTCTGGAATCTTAGAGCCTAAAGAACAGGAATCATGGACTGTGGTAGGTGTTCATTCACCCTTTTTCTCTGGAATAACATAGCTGTCATTTGTAAAGACATTCATTACTTTCAGCCTTCGTTATAACTGCTTTTCTGTTGTAAGTGGAATAAATGAATTCTATAATTGAAACCACCAGAGTCTATGCAATAGCATCTTTTTTTCTTGAATATTTTATATTCCTGGAAAGATTTTTTGTCTTTAAAAAAATCTTGATACTTCTGCTTTTTTGTATTTTAAAACCACCCTTTGCATTTTTCTGTGTATTTTTGGTTTAATTTTTTGTCCAGTCTTAAAAAAAACTAGTTTGTAGAACATAAAGTTGTAGATCATGGGAATATCTTAGAGAAAAAAACTGGGTTCCATCTTCAGCAATGATTGCAACTGCATTGATAATACTATTGCTTATCACACTTCTTTAAATAAGTAAAAATCTGCCAAACAAGAAGGGGGTACTTTATTTTTGCCTTTTTTCTGCTTATTTTAGGGAAGCTTGTTATTTGGAAACTTTTATTATAGTCTGTTATAAAAGCAGTGATCCGTTAATTATCTTTTCCTCTGAAGAGGCCAAGAAATACCATTTCCCCTTGATGGCATTGAGACAAAAGTGGTAGCATTGTGGCTATGGTGTTAACAAAGACACTCTTCAATAATGAACGTTATTAGTAGTTGTTCTTATGGAATGTCTTTTTCATCATTATTCTGTTACTAATCTGAGCTAAATTCATATCGTAATGAAAACTTTTTTCATTAGAGTTAATTTTTTTCTTTTATTTTCAATTTTATGGCATTTGATTTAAAAAAAAATTGAAATATCTCAAGCTCTGAGTCATATGTACATAAAAAGATGTAGATGAACAAGCATACACGTGTATGTACAAAGCTGATGACAGTTACTGAAATGCTAAAAAGAAGGCAGGTGTACCTCTTATTAAAAATTTGATAGCTTTTAACTGATTTTGATGTATTTGTTCTAAAATTATTTCAGTATTAGAAACAAATTGTCATTCTCTCTGTTCAGTATATAAACAAAAGTTTGTATGATTGTTTTTATTGGTCTGCCCAGAAAGTATGCAGGACATTCTGAAAATAGTAACAGATTCTGCAACTAAGTGCCTTAGTACAGAGTCCTGACTTATGCATGTATAGGTGCTAGATAGCTGACCTGCTTCACGTGTTGCTGTGACATGGTGCTCTATTTTTGTTAATTTTACTCTCATAATGCACGTTCTTCTGGCGGAGCTGAGCAGGTGCTATATTTGGTCATAGCCACATAGTTAAGAGCCATGAAAATTATCTCAAAAGTTACAAAATGAATTGTCAGTTTTCATCCAACTGGAGATGTTACAATACAAAATGGTATTTTTAAGCTGGTATGTATTGTCTCTGCATGGTTAAATATATTCAACTTGAAAGCATTTCTGTATACCATACTTTATACCCTGCGTTATAATTGAATACTATGCAGGAAGGGCTCTTAACTGTTGAGCTTAACTCCTGTACTATTTCCTCTGTGTTATTTCGTGCACTCAATAATAACCTTGAATGCGCCTGTTAATAGGACTAGATTGTGAAAATGTTTTCATTATAAGAAGTAAGATTTTTTTTAATACCCTTCCTCTTTAGTGTCTATTCTGGTGAGGTTTTGCTAGTTAGTTATAGCCGTTCATCCTTTATACCTTACTTAAGCTTTTAATTTCAAATTTTGTAGTAGGCATAGAATTATTTGTAACATAAATCCCTGAAAAAATAAAATTTCATTTTCTTCTTACTCATAGTGGCAGCTAGACTGTCTTGCTTGCTTGCTGAAGCTGATATGCCAGTTTGCAGTTGATCCTTCAGATCTGGATTTAGCTTACCATGATGTCTTTGCCTGGTCTGGTGTAGCGGAGAGTCACAGAAAAAGAACATGGCCAGGCAAATCAAGGAAGACTGCAAGTGACCATGCAAAGGGCCTTCATATACCTCGTTTAACAGAGGTAAGAGATAAACAGTGTGCCCATTTTGTGAACTTTAGAAAAATGACTCCTTTGTTGTCCGAGGCCTTTGTTATCGTAATGAAATAATGTAGCAGAAAAGTTGCTAATATTAATCTATATCCTACATGTTCTTCTCTAAAAAGTATTTTAATTACTTTAAACCTGGCAGCTTTAAAAGCTGGAACCAGAAGGGGTTTTGGTGATTGGTGAGCACATGAATTGGGAATTCAGAATTCCAGTGCTTTATCCAGATTTCTTAGATTTTGTTTTCCAAATTAATTAGTCCTTTTTTTTTTTTTTTTCCTATGGTAACCTGTTATATGGGCTGTCCCTATCCTCACTAATCCATTTGAGATTCCTCCTCCTCCTTAGTGAGTGTATGGTAAAGTTACCTAAACCTGTAAACCTTCCTACCAGATTCCTGCATGCTAGTTTCCTAATGTAGACCAAGCAAATGTAGTATTTTAGCATCAGAGATACGTTCACTGTGAATCAATTGATCTTGGGCACAGGACCAGCTGTGATTGCCAGAAAGTGCGTATCTGAACTGTGAGCTGGAGCTGGACTTCTATTTGTCATAGTCATACATGGAAAGACCTTAAGTATTAGTTATTTTTGACAAAACAGATCCCTAAATTGCCAAAGCTACTATGATACAGGGAAATTATCAAATGTATTGGATTTTTTAACATTGGCTGTGTGTAAATGCTGCTACCAGTTTCTATAACTGATTTTAAATTTTTAATTGTCAATTGATAAATATTTTTTATTGCAGTGGATTTGCTATCCAAATATTTTAAAAGACTTTCTTCAGACTTTGATTTGAAAATTCTGTGTAGCCTGTCAGGTTCTCTAAAGTTGAATAATTTAAGTGAATATATAGTCAATAAAATGTGTTGATCACAGAGATAAGTGAAATTTACATATCAAACCTCATCCTCAACCCTGTCTCCTCAAGCCTAAGGTTTTTTAAAAGGAAATGAATAGTCTATGCTTTTAAAAAAAATACTGTGTTTTTAATAAAAGGATTGAGTAAATGGTTGATTTTTCTATTCAGTTAAATTTTCTTTCTCAGAGAAATAGAATGACATTTTAGCATCTAGACTTAGTCAATGAAACACAGGATTTTAGATCCGCTTTAATGAAAAACAATATAAGTTTTAACTATGGAGATGCTATGATTTGTCTTTTGCTCTTCCTCCCTCTACACAGGTGGGTTTGTTTTAGATTCACACAGTGTATATAATGTAAAAACAGATCAAAAAGCTTGTTGTTATATTAACTGTTTGTTTTTTTTTTTTTTTTCTTTTGACTTCAATTTTTAAAGGTGTTTCTTGTACTTGTCCAGGGAACCAGTTTGATTCAGCGACTTATGTCAGTTGCTTATACATATGACAACTTGGCACCTAGGTACAACATCTTTTTATTTTTGTAATAAAGCTAATCAAGTGTGCACATTTTCATCGCTGCTTTAAATAAAGTAAATAGCTCTTTCAGTTGTAGTCCCCATTAACACCCATATCAGAAATTTAAGTCTATAGGCATTAGACTTGCTTTTCTTAGTCACTTCTTCTGGTAGTTATTCTGCCGTTATAGGAGGAGTGAGAGAGAGGAGAGTGGCGAGAACTCTCAATAATAAGGGTATAAGACACAGAGCAACGAACTATATATGGTATGCTCTCATAAATTCTCATGCCAAAACTATTTATTTGTTCTCTCTGTAGCAATTAACATTCTCAATTTCAAGCCAATGTAAAGGAGAAATTGAAATAAATTCACTTGTAGGTTTTTAGTTGTCTGCTGGTTTTGACTTATTTTTTCCCATCCTAATAACATTAGCTTATTACTGCTGAAATTACCCGTATTGTTTTAGTGAGTGTGCATGTACTGAAGGCAAAATTTTACCTTCAGAAATGGACTATTAGAGATTTTTGTACTTTTTGCCTTTTGTCCTGAGAAAAGCAATTCTGTGTAAGACTGCATCATGACAGTTGGACTGATGGTGGGGAGGTCAGGTTTTTTGCTACATTTGCTGTTGTAGAATTACTTGATTCTGAGTAATGGATAGTGTGTTTCACCATACTTTAAAAAGATTGTTAAAGACATTCAGAGCATTTCCAGTCAAGTCTGCAAGTGTGCCTAACTTTAACCTCTAGTTGAGTTGCAGGAATAATTTTAAATATATATATAGTATGGTTTTGGTTTCATAACCTTTTATTGCAATTTATAAAAATGTAAGTAAATACATTTAAAATTTGTCTAAAGCTTGCAAATGTTTGTTCAAAGTGTGGTTCTTTATGAAGAATACTAGCTTTCTTCTGTAGGGGTCAGTTCTTAGTTCCATTTACATCATCTTCTTTTTTTTGGATAAAATAAAGGGGTTGTGGGTATTTTTTCTTGACTTAACCTTGTAGTCAGTAAAGCTTTAAGGGGGTGACTTGAAGATTTTCATTGTTTTATTATTGTTGCCAATTTTGAATACTGCAAGAAATGAATCCTTTTAAGATCAAAATTTTAGTTTTCTTAATAGGTAGTTAAGAGTAACTGTGTTGTTACTTGTGTGTTCTTGTATTTCTAAGTGGTAATCTGTTATGTTCTGTGATAAAGTTCAAATGGCTTTATCTTCTTCCCGTTCAGGGTATTGAAAGCTCAGTCTGATCACAGATCAAGACATGAAGGTTAGTGCTACAAAATAGCTGTATGTTATGAACTAATAGTAGTGAAAACATATTGAAGATAAGTTACATGTTTGATTTATTCCACCACTAGAATGCTATAAAATTGTGTTCCTTGGTAGTGTGAGGGCTGTTATAATCTAGGTGGGAATACAGAGAGGTGCCAGAAGACTTGCCTGGCTTTCCTTCTCTGAAAATTGTTTTATATGAATTGAAATTTTGTACTGTAGCAGCCTTCATCTCCAGAACAGCTGGTTTTGGCAGGAAAACGAGCTGTATTCTTATCTTCCAAAGAGCAGCATGTATAACACCACAGGAGTCACCAATAGTCACCTTTATTCTGGTTTACAGAAATCATTCTGGGCCCAGAATTCCTTGGAGCTCCCCCATTTATCACTCTTGTGGAGGTTTCTTACAAAAGGTCTAAATGACCTGTGTCAATTTAAGTCTGTATCAAAGTAATTGTCAAAAGTACAGTGTAGGCGTGCACAAGTAAAGGTATGTCCTCCTAGGCTTATACGTCATCTTCAGTTTTTCCCCTTTGTTCTGCCCTGCAGATGTTCATGTCTATGCACTTGAATTCTCAGTAAATGCTACGTAACACCTACTGAAGTCTTACTTTTAGCTGTTAAGAAGAAAGGAACAGATAAACTAGTTACTCCGGGGAAATGTTTATGTTAAGACATGATGCTGCCCATTAGCAAAGTCCCAGCTCACTGCTTAAGTAGATATGCAGGAAAGGATTGTGCCCCAGATTGGTAATACTTAGAGTAATCTAATTGTCATCAGTAGTGCAATGGTCAGTATTTAGTAAGCATATTGGTAAAATTTTGAGTTTAGGTCGTATCTTATGTGCCAGTAAGGATTTAGCCTTGTACGTTAGTATGACTGAAATGAATGTTATATGTGCTAGAACTATGCAGCTCTTCAACCTAAAAAGCCTGTTCTGTTAGTTACAGCGTGATTTACTCTTATATGATTTTCTTTCAGTCACTCATTATTCAATGTGGCTCTTGGTGAGCTGGGCTCACTGCTGTTCCTTGGTGAAATCCAGTCTGGCGGACAGTGATCATTTGCAAGACTGGCTAAAGAAACTTACCCTTCTTATTCCAGAGGTATGTTAAAGGAGAGGTTATTGCATTACTAATTAGTGCATAATATGGAACAAGATTAACTTTGGTTTCAAGCTACCATTAAATTCAAAACATTGTTTCATGCTAAAGGTAGACAGGATCTGACTCAGTTACTTGCAGTCCTGTTTAGGAAGTAATCAGTTGTAGTTAAAATACCATGTAAGGTGGCACATTTGTGGTTGATTGCAAACCAGTTTATAAACTCTCATCTTTGTTCTTGGCTTCTGTTTGAAGGTAATTTTTTTCATTGTAATTTGTTGAAATATGTGGGTGATGCCATCTAACATGGATTAGTCTAAATATACTCCCCCCATTATATTTTTTTCAGCTATATTTTTATCACAAAATGAGGTGGATGAGAGTTCATATGAAAATCTTTGTCATTACCAAATCTTTGCCTAGCTTTTAAGTAATTTTTTCTGAACTAAGAAAAACTTGAAAATTGCATAAAGATATGCATAGTAGAAAACTTGTATTTACTTGTGATTGCTTAAAGGTGCAATATGGACACGATGTGATAATTGTTATCTGTTGCTTTATTACTCAAGCACAGAAAAAGCTTACATGCTGACTCTATTTAAAAACCCTGGAAAAGAGAGTGCAAACTTCCAAAGCTGGATTAGAGATAGTCTGTGGATATTTTTCTTAAGAAAAGAATAAAACAAAGAAGAAAATAATTCTTCTAGTGAAATTAAACAAATTAACCATATAGTTAGGAATGAGTAAGTGTAAGTTCCAGCAGCACATACATTTCCCTAATTTGCCCAGATGTGATATTTTCTATTTTACTGGCTGTAATCTTTACTGTAGAAAATACGTAACTCAAAAGACAAGGGGCACAGACAAATGAGCTTTTTTGTTAGAATGGTATCTTTTGCCTTTTTCTGTAAGTAATTTAAATGTACTTTATTTGTAATATGTGTTTTTAGAAAGACATATTCTACCTTGATAACCTGATATTATGAGAGGAACTTATTATGTACATATGAAAGAAAAGTCAACCAAAAAAAATAATCTTCTAAATAAATCATGTAGTCATTTAATTCTTTTATTTTTCATAAAGACTGCTGTTCGCCATGAGTCTTGCAATGGTTTATACAAGTTATCTCTCTCTGGTCTGGATGGGGGAGACTCAATTAATCGATCCTTTCTGCTGCTGGCTGCGTCAACGTTATTAAAATTCCTCCCTGACGCTCAAGCTCTGAAACCAATCCGGGTAAGAACTTTAGAAATTACAAGACTGTATCAAAGATCTATTTAAACTTACTTTTAATGTAAAAAAATAAAAAAAATAAAAAAATAAAAAAAAATAGCACGTTATCATTATGTCTGACAGTCTGACATACTGTTTCTGATACACTGAGATATTAAGATTTTTGGTTTAGATGCTTCCAGAAACTTCACAAAAGTAGTTAAAGCTGTAACACTAGAGTAATTTAGAGCTTGCCTGTGCTGGGAGAAATGCAGAATAGCATTTAGGAAGTACTCTTGTTCTGGAATTGTAGTGTCCACACAACACACTGTTAGGGAACAACAGTTGTGTTTTCAGTATATTCCTCAATTTCCCTTTTAAATGTAGGTAAGCCCATAAATAAATCAGTGCGTTGTTTTATGTGTACATATATAGCCTCTGTTGTTGTGGCTTTATGTTATTGTTCCCCAGTCAATTGCTGCTGTTTTTCTGTTGGAGTATTGTCCTCACAGCTCTACTAAATAGAAGAGATTCTACGGATGCTTTCAAAGCTACTTCAGGAGGAGTTCTCACTGTTAATGTATGGAGGTTAATAGAGATGGTTTGAACTAACCTGCATGATTTTGTCTAAAGTCAGTTAGGAATTGTAGACCTAGCAATGCATATCAGGGGAGGCTGTGCTGACTTCAGCTGCTGTAGCCAGATCTGAAGGAGAGCACTCGTATGGATTTGTATGGTTGTCAAGTGTGAACCTGGATTTTGGTTCTGTCAGGCAGTTATTCTTGTGACCCTGCCTGGCATTTGATTTCGGGTGAGAGTGGTTCATTCAGTTTAAGTCTGCTTTCATTTTAAACTCTGTTGATATTAAAAAAAAAAAAAAAAAGGTCAATTAAAACAATCTACAGAACATTTTGCCTTATTTGACTCATTTTCAGAAGAGTTTAAAATCAGAGTTGTACAAACTAATGTTGAATTCAGCCAAAGTTTCTCATGTTTTGTCTAGTCTAACGCTGAACATTTTTGCAATTTGCAGTGGGTAGGATGGAGTCAATGCTATTCTCAGTTTTTTTAGGGGTCTGGCAGATCGTCCTGATAATCTTTCAAGAAAATCAATAAATATTGCAGAAAAAAAATAGAACACACACTGTTACCATTGTAAAATACATTGTTCTTTTACTTGGCTTATCTTAAATAGGGGCTTGAAGAAAGTAATATTTTTGTAACAGTTACTGTGTTTACTGCAGTTTTTTGTCTGATGTACTTCAGAACAAAAGCAGTTTCTTTTCACAGATAGAGGATTATGAAGAAGAAACAGTACTGCGACCAGGTTGTAAGGAATATTTTTGGCTGCTGTGCAAACTGATTGATAACATACATGTCAAAGATGCAAGTCAGGTAGGTTTTGTTTTGCATTCATATGACTCTCTGCTTTCTTTAAATTTGGGTATTCAGACCACTTTTACTTCAATATGAGATGTTTTTATTTAAGATACAGTGAACTACTGTGAACAGCTCTTGGATCTTTCCAATCTCCCAGCTTTCCCTACTCTCTGATGTGTATTTAGTGGCTTTTGGCCAAAGGAAGCTTCAGATACTGAAGCTGTAGAGTCAAGAAGGGAAAATGGGTATAATACATAAAGAGGGTGAACTTAGGTGAAGGTAATAGACATTGGGAATACTGTAATTAACTGTGAGATTCACTCAGGTAATTTCAGTGCGGCCTACGGAGGAGATAATCAAGTGTTTGACTAAAGCTGAAAGAGGAAAACATTTCAGTTAACAGCCACTTAGCACAGTTTAGAAAACTTACAACTTTTGAAACATCTTTACAGGGTTAAAGTTACCTTTTAGGCAAACTCTGCAACTGCTTGTGCTGGCTGGTGACCCTACATAAATCTCTCTAGTTCATTCTCAGTGTTGTGTCAGGAGTGTGGGAAGGGAAGGAAGGTAAAGCCTTAACCCTGGTTTCTCCAGAATGGGAAAGTCTTGTCCTCTCCTGATTCTGGATGGTCCCAGTAGAGGCAAAAAATTTTGCTCCCTTCCCCCCCTCCCCAGTCCTCTGCTCAGTTTCCTTCCATTTCTGTTCTATTAATTGAATCTCTTAGCTAGGCTACAGTTCTGCCTACTTCTGCTGCATGTTGCTCAAGCGAGAAATGCTAATGGGACTTTCCAACCTTCTGATGACAAACTGTGTATTCTTGTGAGAAGTAACAGTTAAACACTTCTCTTTAAAACACTACTTTTCCTCTTTTTTCGGTATGATAGAGGTAGTATCTTCGTGGGGTCTGGAGTTGAAAAAATAAATGTTACTTCATTTGAACTGTACCACATAGATTTTAAAAAACAGTTCCATGACATTTATAAAAAAGTATTAAAATATTGTTGCAAGCATGTTTGAAAGATAAGTTTTAATTGTCCCTGGTTTTCTGTGTGCAATAACAAAATTTCATCCAAAAGTATAACCATGGTTTCAGACTAGGCTTATAAATTGTAATTCATGAAGTGTGTAATTGTTTTCCATTTATATTCCATTTTCTTTATTTTTAATCAGACGACACTGCTTGATTTAGATGCACTAGCAAGACATCTTGCTGACTGCATTCGGAGGTAAGGTTTGCTAACAGTAATTTCACTTGTAAGTTGCATTATATTTATTGTTAGTGGGACAGAGTTTTAACACTTCCTTTGTATATATTCGTGTATATAGCAGAGAAATTCTTGACCATCAAGATGGTAATATAGAAGATGATGGACTTACGGGACTACTTCGTCTTGCAACAAGTGTTATTAAGCACAAACCACCATTTAAATTTTCTCGTGAAGGCCAGGTAAGAAAAGGTCACTGAAAGACCGCAAAGAGATCAAAATAGTGTCATCTTTTGTTACTATACTTTCTTCATTTCACCTTTTTTCCACCATTTTGATTGCAGGGCTCAATATATGAGGGTATATCATATTTTTAGCTTTAGGATGATGGATAAAAACACACATATTGTTCCTTTATTTAAGAAGTAGCACATACAGTCCCATCCCTTCCTTTCCTAACTGTATTTCATTTCAGGATGGAGTTCTTACATCTTAGAAATTTTATTTATTTTCATTTATTATCTTTAAATGTTGTTAGTATTGATCAGCATGAACTGGTTTAAGTCATTAACAACAGCTGCTTTTTGACCATGTCCTGAGACAGTTGTGATCTAAAAGTAGCTTTTAAGCTCTACATCTACACAGTGGCAGACACCCGTTAGAAGAATATTACATTCCACCTGTTCTTGTAAGATGGGAGAGTGGCTAGGCAGGGGAAGATGCTAAAAAATTTCTACTTTGTGTTTTGGGGCCACGTTGTCTGAAAAAAAAAAAAATCTGTGGTGTAAAAGCTGACTTAAACTGATGTTTTTGCCTGCTGTAAAAGCTGACTTAAACAGATGGGGTTTTTTCTATAGACTGTACTGAACTTACAATTAGACCTTAGTGAGGTTTCACCAGGGAAGTAGTCCCCTGTATCCAATTATGTTGTATATATCCTGTCTGTTTACTCTGTTATCATAAAATGGCCCTGAAGGTAATTTTACTATCCAGAAGTTTTAATAGTGTCCACATTGTACACTACCTAACTTAAAGTTACATTGCTGACAGCATTTTAAAAGACTACTGCTCTGTAATTCTCCTGGAATAAGTGTATTGTAAGTATGGAGAGCTTGCAGATTAAATTAGAGCAAGAATTCAATTCACAGAGTGCAGTGTGGAGGATGATGTAGAAATTAAAATAGAAGAGGTATGCACAGATCAGATTTATGTAGCTTGGATATATGAAAAATATAAGAAGAAGACAAAAGGGAAGCTTAAGTAAAGGGGAATGACACTATACAGAATCCTAAAGTACATTGGATGTATTTAGTATATCACAGGGAGGCCAGAAATTTGATTTGAAAAAATGGGTGAATGTGAACAGAGCAGTATCCATAAGAAACTTCTCAAAAAGAATTTCGCTTTGGTGAGAGACAGGGACTTAGTACATTTTCTAAGACAGTCATGATCTAGTATTAATTTTTTTAATTCTATGTTCAATTAAGAACACTTACTAACTGCGCATTATAAAGTGCATTAGTGAAGAGTTTTGCATTGTGTTCAATGTAATAGAACAGGATTGTGAAAACACATGCTTCCCTCTGAGCAAAGGCTGGTGAAAAAAATTCCAGGAAAATACACTGGCAAATACTGAAGATAGTTTAGACTTGCCCAGAGCATTCTGGTGCTCTGCTGTGCCTTTTCTTCCCTACAGATTCCTTCCCTTACCAAAGTAAACAAAATTATTGTTTGGCAAATATTGTCAAACTTTAAAGGTCACATTTTGTGACAACAATGGATACTTCATCTACTTTCTTTGATGCCTTTTATAGATAATCCCTGCCTACCTTATTCTACACTAAGTGGACAAAAATACATTTTCAACATATACTGGCTAATACATCTTCACTAGAAAGGTGTATCTTAAGGGCACTTTGATAGTAAAGAGAAATATTTTTAACAAGATTGGGGTTTTGCATTTAGCCTCTGAGCAAAATCATCTATAGCATTTTTTGTCTTCCCTGCTCCAACATGTCAGAATTCAATCAGCACAAATACAAGATTAAGGATGTTAATCAGAAAAAGATAGATCCAGATCTCTGAAGTTACTGCCTTTCTAGTCTGGGACACCTTAAGGTAATGGGTGTGTTAAAACACCTCTTTGAAAAAGGCTGCAGCACAGCACTAGGCTGCAGCTGAAAGCACAGTCTGAAACTCCACTTAGTCCATGCAGCTGGTCTCTTGATGAGCTGTAATCATCTACACCTGACAAGTATGGTTAGGAATGAAAACGAATCAGACTTTTGCCCTACAAGCACTCTGCTACAGACTAAGAAACCAGGTATCTATTTATTTTTAATGTTATGCATTTTCTTTCTCCAAGTGTGGAGAAACCTGGAAGAACTTTGTTTAACTATATTGGCCAGGAGAAGACCTTTCCATATTATTCAGCTCTAAACATAAGACCCTGGTTATAAGATTTTATATTAACACTATAGGAATTTCCCTGCATGCTGGAACAAGGCTTTTTTTGGTGATGTTGCTGTGTACTCTGCAGAAGGCCATTTTTTGAAATATTTAGGACTTAGATTTTACAGCAGAGCCTGCCTTTTAATGTTAAAAGGCTTCTTAACTGAATATACCTGAATGGGGAAATTCAGGAAGAACATTTTTTTTTTTTTAATTACACTGTAGTAATTGTAGAGTGACATATAATAGCTGGATTGGTAGCCTGTGCTCTACATATGGGGAAGAATTCTGTCCCTAAAAAAAACTGAAGAAGATATCTTTGGGGAAAGAAAGCAATCAAAGTTCTGCAGAGGTAGAGAATTTATTGTCTGATTATGTAGACAACTGAAATGATACACTACTGATATGATTTAATGATTAAATACAGTTTGTTGAGATTGCAGACATTTTACAGAAGTCGTGAAGTGCAGGCTATGGATCATGTCATCAGCCCTAGACATAAAGTACGCACATGAATTGCTGGTTGTTTAAGGAAATTTGTTGAAGTATTGCTTTATAAAATCTGTTCAATTTATTCTTTCACGGTCTTTCATTACACCACTTAAATTACTAATTAGTAATGTTTACTTCATAGCCGAAAGGTGAGGCAAAGCCTTTTCACCATTCTGCGATTCTTTGGAGGTGCTGTAGTTGTGGAAGAGTATGACCGCTTGTTCTTAGAGACTTATACAGATCTTTTTTTTTTTTTTTTTCATTATCCTTTTCATATTTTAGTTTTGGTTTATTGAATTAAATTAGCTACATAGAAAGAAGGTACTGAAGTTTAGACAGATCCATCTCATTTTTGAGTCTATTAATCTGGGACGGTAAAGATAACTAAGAGTGTGTAATATGTATTTATCATCCAAAGGCAACCTGACTTGGTACAGCTATGCCTGTGCCTTCTATAGTTCTGTTAATATTCCAAACATGAAACAGTACAAAAATACACTTGCAGTACACATGGTACATAATTTAGTGTGTGTTTTAAGATAAACTAGTGATTCATAAAATTCAAACAAGTAGGGTGATTAAGGTTATGTGCTGCCTTTTTCACTAGGAGAAACTAGTCTTGAAGTTACTAAAAATACATGTGTATGGTTTGTTAAATTAGATTATCAATCATGAATCAAGCATAATTTGTCATTCTTTTTCACTGAACATGTTTCTCTTTAGGCTATAATATGGTTGTAGTGCACTTTATGTGGTATAAAGTAAGTTGTTGAAACTTGTAGTTCAGAACTTGTATTCAAGTCAAAGTTCTGTAAATGATAGTGGTCTAGAAAGTCTATAGAAGTTTCTAGAAGATTGTTAGTACATGTCTGTTGTCTTTTAAGAATGTGTTCAAACTGCTAAATGTGCTGATTGAACTGTTTTACAGGAGTTTCTGAGAGACATCTTCAATCTTCTGTTCTTGCTGCCAAGTTTGAAAGACAGACAACAGCCAAAATGCAAGTCACATTCTTCAAGGGCTGCTGCTTATGACTTGTTGGTAGAAATGGTAAAGGGGTCAGTGGAAAACTACAGGCTGCTCCACAACTGGGTTATGGCACAACATATGCAGTGTAAGGACCTTTATTCATACATAGCTTTTGAGTATTTTGTGGAAAACTAGTCCATTTGCATTTGCTGTTCATTTTGGTTTTGTTTTGAATTTTCGGATTTATAAAGTTCAGTAGAGAAAACAAGAGTGTATTTGTAATATGGACTCTCGTTCTGAAGATTCTGTGTTTATGATGGGGATGGCTAGCCACCATTGTGAGCAGTACTGCAATCATGGAGTTTCCATTTCCTCCTGAAATACGTCAGAAGCATCTGCATTTAATGACTTTCTAAAACTAATGATCTGTTAAGAATGCATAGGTAGAAATGGGGAAATGCAAAGGTGACACACAATGTTTTTAGACTTCAACTGAATAGTGCCACTTTCCAAAAGTAGTGATGAAGAAAGATGTTGCCGCTAACACTACTTTTAAAATTCCACTTTATAGCTCTACTACTTATCCACCATCACTTACGGTACTGTCACAGAGAAGATGTAGGCATCTTTTGCTCACCTAGCAAATGAGTGGATTTAATCCCATGTATAATTTTCAGATCATCTGTTCTTAAATATGGGTTATTTAAAGTATGTGGTCCTGTTAAATGACACGGACACATAGATAACATTGTTAGAGTGGATTTTACATGTTTCGTTGGCTTGTGCTGGATTTTAATTCCTGTTTTCCCTTTCTAACATGAAGAAACATGGTATGTTTATATGTAAACCAAAGTATATAAACCACACTGAGGTACTGTAGATATAGTAGGTATTAAAGCACTGTCATGTTTTTAAAGTCTCTCATATCTTTGTAGTTTACTTCAGTCTATACCCAGATGTCTGCTTACAGTGTTAATACAATTTTGTTACGCTTCTTGGCTTTCATGCTTCCTGTGTTTTGGAAGCATAATTCCAATGTATAATATGTAAATTACCAAAATTTTAAGTTATTTAATATTTTATCTTTGATTTGCAAATTCTCATTATGCATTTTTAGCTTGATGCCCAGTTTAAATTCCTGTTAACCTGAGGACCTGTAATTTATTATAATCTGTGGAATTGATTTAGTGCCTTACAGTTCAGGAAGCAAAAGAGAAATCTGATTGTAATAATGTTTTGTGTTCTGCAGTCATATGCCTGGGGCCTTCTAAAAAGCCTCCAAAGTCTCCTATGTTCAGGGAAAATATTATGAAGAATATTTTTTTGAAAATATCAGATATTTCTGTTTTCTGTGAGTGCATCTTCTGCTGCTGAGGTTGTCTCTATCTCTCCAGGTGCAATCATTCATTTTTTATAGTTAGTATTTTTCTCGCTCTAAATCCCAGTGATTCCTAGGTGCTGAAGTTTTCCATAACATTTACCACAGTTGTTGCTTTCTTCCAAATACTCTTCTCTAGATTGTTTGTCCCTTCCTGAGTTCTCCAGAGCCATCTGGTCTGTGCTCCTGCTCCATATTTGGGATATCTCAGTTTCCCAAATGTTAATTTCTTTACAACTGGCTGGATGCTGTTGTCTCTTTCTGACGTGCAACTGACACAGGACTTCTGATACCTCATTTGTTTAAAGTCTTGTTATTCCATTGATGTGATCCAAAGATTCATAAAACTGTTTTTTTCCACTTTGCTTCAATCTGTAATCTTATTAGTCTTTAAAAATCTTAGTCTTAGGCCTGTCTCTCTGTTCTTCTTAGGAGAAACATTAAGGAAAATATTATAAATTTCCATCTGGTCTTTGGTTTTAACATTTCAGTTTTGTGGTTCACTGCAGAAATCTTCAATCCTGCTACTCGTACAGTTGTCCTCTAGTCTCACTGATTGCTGTCTCTGCTATTCTACCATTTTTTCCTCACACTCCTAACTGATTGAAGCCAGGATGCTCTTAAGAGATGGCTTTAATGCAGCAAAATAAAGTAAAATTTTCAAAAAGAAAACAACTTGTTAAAGGATATCTAGCATATTTTCCTTGGGACAAAAAAAAAACCACATTAGGGTTCTAATTAAAAATTATGTTACTAAGACTCTATTCTGGTAGTCATATTAAAATGCACAACTGTATACTGTTCTTCAAACTTACACTACTATTAATAATGTGAAGTAGTTGTAGTGAAGTTTTAACTGCAGCAGCATTTTTCTTTAAAGCTTCCACTAATTTTGCTCCCTTCATAGATGGATAGAAGAAGAGAATGATTTGCATGCTTTTTTCTATTTCACTGTTACAGTGGTTTTAGCTGAAGACATAGGGGTGCCTCCATGCTTTTTCAGCAAGTGATACCGTAGGAAGTGAACTCCTAAGCAGCTGATGTCAGCTGACTTTTCTCCTCCTTTTTATTAAGAGGGAGGGCTAACAATTAATGCAGAGTCTGATCTTACTGAAGAGGGGATTGATTTAGATTCCCTCTGTGTTCATAAAATTTCTTGCAGTGTTTTGGAGTTTTGCTTTCTTTAAAGACCAAGACTAACAAAAACATTCAGTTCAAAGGAGGGAAACAAGACCAGCTGTTTAAGATAATGTTTAAGATAGTGTCTGATGTTATGTTTGGAGCAGAAGCATGATCACAAGGTGAAATACAGAGAAATGCAGAGTCATTTGAAGAGGAAGAAGTTCAGTTTTATTTTGCTTAAAGTAGAATATGAGTATTGTGAGTTTGCTTACAAGTTTCCCTCTCTCTTCCTGAGAAAAGGCTGATTTCTATAACGACAGTGAGGAATAAAGAAGATAGACATAAATAAGGCTCAAATTTACCTTTCTAGTTAAGATCCACATGCAAAAGGAAAGCTTTTATTATGAAAATGAAGACAGTCGCTTAAAAATCCCAGGGTGGAGGAAACAGGATCTTCCTGAGAAATTCTTTGTCAAATTTCTGAAAGCCCATTGTCAGACTGAAGTAGGAGGAAGATACTCCCAACTATTCTCATGAAGTATACAGAAGTCGTCTGATTTCTTTGTAATTACAACTTGATGAGCTATAAGCAGTGCTAGATGCTGAGTACTTACATCAGAAAGGGTGAATTAAGATGTTACAATTTAAGGATTTCAGTTAAGGGAGTGAGTTTTTTGTTCTGCCATGCTAAGTACTTTCTTTAGGAGGTTAAACATGGAGGAGAGCTTTGTTTCAACTGGCCAGTCAGCTCAGTGTAACCAGGTAACATGAGGTCACGCTACTGAGATTTGTTGAAACAGGAGAATTAAAACTCTTTCCTTCCCTACTTGAAGCTGCAGGGCTAAAAGTTGTTTTGATGCCAATGCCAAAGTGAAGATTACAACAATTATTTGTTGTGCAACAGCACATCTTGTTGGTCTGCTCTCTGAAGATGTGAGGATCTGTTCAGAGGATGCCAAATAGTTTCCTGAATTTATAGCTGGTAGTATGAATTGAGAAGAATCCTTAATGAGCTTTTAATCTTTGGCAAAATAAGTAAGGATTTAAAATATAAATCTTTAGCCCACATAAATTTTGCGGATTGTAAAATAAATCCAGATTACTTTTTTGCTTTTTTTCTTTATATTTGAACATATACTTCAGTAGAGGTGCTGAATTATTTGCAGGACACTACCTTTTTGGAGAATGATATCCTTGGGGATGACTGGCAAAGGTAGATGTATTGCAAGTTTTTGTGTCAAACTTCTTGCATACCAAGGAAGATAGGCTGCAGTGAATTTTCTTGGACACTGGATTAATTCCTCTGTAATTTAGTGCTTGTGTCATCTAGTTGCCTCTGCAGCTCAAAGATTAATTCCCCATTCCATTCTCCTGTGTAGTGGGATGCTAGAAAGAGAAGCCTGTCAGTGTCTAGAAGCAGTACTAATCCCTTACAAATGGTTTGTCTAGTCTAGTTACTGTCTTCTTGATTGGCAGATGAGGAGAACTTTCCCATTCTTCTGATTTCTTGGCAGCCATATCAGAACGAGGCTTATTAAGAAGAGTCTGTCAGGCTTGCCTAACTTGCTAGTGCCATGCTGTGTAAGAAATAGATTGCTACATCTGGTATGAAATATAGAGGAATAGAAAACTTACAGGAAAAGAAAATGTCTTTTCAGTCTGATTCTCTAGGCAATTCACTTCTTGCTTACCCCTATTTTTCTTGTAGATAGCAGATTTCTTTGGTATATATGGCTTTGAAGTGCAGTAAAAAACATTCCTTCTCTTCCTATAAAAACTGTTCCCAAGTTTATTCAAGCTTGTGTATAGTCAACCACTTCATTTCACTGCACTTTTTTGTCTTATCTCTGATAAGCATCTATTCATCTTCTGTACTGGTCAAAAAGATCTTTTGCTAGCCTGGCATTGTTTGTAGTAGATGTCATTCTGAAACCAGCTTCTCTTCTGAAAAGAAAGGTCTTGCTTCATGTGTGGTTACCCCTGATGCCAAATCTGTGTTTTGTTATGTGAAGGAAAGGCTCCCTAACTTGAGCCTCTGGGTGCCGAGACTCTGCTTTGCTTTCTTACGATGTGACATAGGGTGCATGGGAATGGGTAGTAGAAATTATGAGTAATTTTTGTGTTGGGGGAATTACTGGTGTATGTTTGGGAGCTTGTAAAGGTTGTATGTTATCAGTTAAAAGTATGTTCTCAGTGGTTTAGGCAGTGAAGTGTTGAGAGAGCTATGGTTGGCTTGTATTATAAAAAAACCCATTTCTTATGTAGAAAAAATGCATAGCAGCCAATGCTTAGAATTTATGGATGCACTTGATGATGAAAACATGATGTGGTTTTACCAAACTTTAATTTAAAGGTAGAGGCTGGAAGACCATTACTATATGTAATACTACCACTAGAACAAGTGTAAGAGATGATACTTGCCATGAGTAGTGCTTTGGAGAGCACAGCAAATCAGTTGCAGCCCAAAGCAGTGTGGCATCTAGAAGGGCTCGCTGCTGTATCAAGTGATTTTCCTGAGGTACCTATAGTGCATTTTCTTAAAGAGCAGGTACAGTCTGGCTCATGTCTGTAAATGTAGAATGCATAAACAGGATGCATTTTATTAATGTAAGCATAAAGCCTTTAATTGTATTTATGTTTTTGTAAATTGTACTTTGAATTGCTTTTTTTCTCTGTGTGTGATTCATATTTTTTACAGCTTCCCATGCACCTTACAAGTGGGATTATTGGCCACATGATGATGTTCGCGCTGAATGTAGATTTGTGGGTCTAACTAATCTTGGAGCAACGTGTTACTTGGCATCCACTATTCAGCAACTGTACATGATACCAGAGGCCAGACAAGCAATCTTTACTGCAAAGGTACGCTTTGGGGTCTTATGTTCCTTGTGTGGATTTTCATAGAAGTTTAAATTTAGAATCAGTGCAAATGCTGATATAGACTTACTTTTAAGACTTATTTCTTGATAAAGAATATTTCTTCAGGATTTAGTTTGCTTTTTGTTCAGTTGGATTCTTTTGCTGATGTCTAAAGTTAAGAGATTTATAATTTTTTTTTTAAATGTATTTGTAGTGCAGTAGGTTCTTAAGGTGGCATTGTAATAAAACATGTTCTCAAACTCATGTTTCTGTTGCTGTCAACTAGATTTATTCAAGTTTGGTTTTATGTGACTGGTCTGTTGTTTCTTAACTCTTAATTTGTCATTTTCTTAGAATAAAAGTAATTCTTCTTGAATGTTTATAAAGTCCCAGAGCATGTATCTCATGCTATCAAAAGTACAGCAAGTCCTATAAATTACATTGGTTAACTTCCAGAAATAGAATATTACTACTTCTAGCTATTTATTGTAATAGAGAAAGCTTTGTTTTGATCCCTGACATCAACAGAGCATATATAATGTGTGAAACACCCTAACTGGCAGTGACGTCATCATTTTTTGTTATCGTTAAGTTATTGGTAGATGTCACTTAACTTCATCTAGAATTAGACATTTATAAATAAAAACAAAAATAAAATAAAAGAGGGAAGCTCCTGGTCTGCATATGAAATGCATTATATAGAGGGTTGATCAGAACTCTCACAACGTCTATGAACTGAAAAAAATCATTCCAAAATTAACACGGTCTTTTGTAATACCTTCCCAAGAGCTCCTAGCTGCAGTAAATTTTTAGAAAATAGAGTTCTTTTACTTAGGTTTAATGTTGACATGCCAAAAAATGAGTAGGTAGTACTTTATATATAAGTGTAAAATAGTGTACTCTGTGTTCTTGTACACAGTAATTTTTCTTAATTGTCCATAATAAAGTGATTGGTTTTTTGTTTAAAAAGATGATTGTTTCATCTTTTTAAGGGCTGTTTTTGTAAAGTTATAAGCAAAAAGATGAAGTCGTCTTTTATGAATTTCTTTTAGTATTCAGAAGATATGAAACACAAGACCACCCTACTAGAACTCCAGAAAATGTTTACATACTTAATGGTAGGTACGAAAGAGAAGATTTTATAAAGTATCCTATTTTCAGGAAGGAAAAAAAAAAAGGAAAAAAAAAAGAAAAAATGGCAAGAAAAATGTAGTTACCATTCTATATGTAAATTCTTGTCAGCTTAAGTCCATTGTGCCTAAGTTTTGTAAATGAGTGTCTTAACTGAAATAGTTTTTACCCACTTTAAAGCTGTTATTCAGCAAATCAGTTAAGCAAACATTGGTGTAATAGTTTTCATGAAGAGGCAATGTAAATCCTAATCTAAGATAGTGTTTAATATTGGGCACCAACTCTAATGAGCAAGCACCAGCTCTCAAATGTTAGTGATTGTCTACTGTGTTCTTAAAAAAAAAAAAAAAAAAGTTTGTGAAGTGAATATATGGGAACGTCAGGCTCAGGTGCCACAGTCTGAGCATCCTTCATTTATTTAAACCTTTTACCCCCAGCACATGAACGCTCAGGTGAACACAGGGTGTTTACTATAGCTATGGGACTTCAGTTACGAGTGAGTTAACAAGTATGAAAATGAAGTCTGCTTTTTAGTTACAGTCATGGTGTAGCTGGGTATCAGGGTTGTGCCCTGTAGGGACACCCTGTGCACTTACATTGCTAAACCTCTGAGTGGTCCAGGAGCTCCCTGGCCAGGCATCTCCTTGGATGCAATAATGGTCCAATTTGAAACTGGGTAATTGACTGTACTTTCCCAATTAATTATTTTACTGATCGTTACAGGAGCCCTCCAAGTAGCAATCTGGGACAATGCTACTACTGCCTCTGCTGTGTCTAGTCCAGTTTCCAAATCGACTTTTGTAAATGATCAGTGAAGACTGTTTCTGCAGAAATGACTGCATAGGACAGTCTTTTGTATGGATTTAAGATATTTAAGAGATGCTTTGTACGTAGTTAAGGTGAATCGATAGAAATGAATTACACAGATGCTGGGGAGGTCATGTAGGACTCTTACCAGCTGGATTATAAGAATTTAGCAAAACGGTGATTTGAGGAGTTTTTCCAGGTCTAACTGAAGATAACCACTGCAAGGACCCTAGCAACAGACCCCCATCACTACCAAACACTGACTGTCCTGCTAGGATGTTTTGATTCCATATGTGAGCACCATGCCAAGATCCCAATAAATTTTTTTTTTTTTTTAACAAACACTCTGCCATGAGTGTCTCTCCAACACCATTGTTATTCATTGTGTTTTCACATGGACATTGAGGTAAAGGGTTCTGAGCTTGGTTCTTCATTTAATCATGGAACAACTTCTTTGCCCCAGTTTCCCTGGTGATAAAATAAAATATATTATTTTTGTTCATTGCATTTTCCTTGCTCCAGTGTTTCAAAGGTTAATCTGTTGAAATAAAGCATTAAAAAGCAACTAAAAATTTTTGAAATTCCAGAGCCTGAGTAACAAAATTGAAGCAGTTGCTAGGTGTTCACTGTTGTTAAAATAGTGAAGCATTTATGAAATAGTGAAATAATGAAAAAAGAAAACTGAGGAGAGCTGAGTGTTTTTGTTCTTGGCACTGGCTTTTGTGAAAGAAGTTCATAACCACTTTGAAGACAAATAGAGGAAAGGAATTTAGGCTTGTAGTCCCTGCCATGAGTCATAGAAAAAATAAATCTAGGTATTTACATAAGCATAAAATAATATAGGAACATAAAATCATATGAAGATTTAACATTATTAAAACCTTGAAGACTGACTTTATTCCAAAAAAAGGTAATATTTACAGGAAGCGCAGTCTTGCCACACATCCTTAAAAGAAAACAGTATGTATATCGTTGTTTACAAGAACAAAGTTCCTTCTGCTGTAAATAAGTTCTGCATTCCCAGTGTGCAAGGCAGCGGAATGGGGGATGTATTCTAAAGAATTGCTTTATACTGCAAATTCTTTTCTCTGAACACACGCAGTTGAGAACTAGATGATGCAGTTTTATAGCATAGAGAAGTCCGAATGGAAATTAAGTACTTGTCAAGGTTTAAGTCAGTAGTGTCCAGAAATACATAAATACAGGCTGATGTTCCTCATACTATATTTTGTATCTGAACAGATGTCACATCTTCAGCCAAGTTCTTTTATTTTAATGACTCATTTTATTAAGCATTTATTAAATATTATTTATTAATATTGTACAAACTATATTTTAATAATATTACAATAATGATAATAATTTAGTTAAAAACCGCTTTACATTTCATCAGAAGCATTTAAGCACTTAAACAACTTTGTTGCCTAAAAGGCATATGGAGGTACTGTATGTAAAAGTATGTCCTTTTTTAAATAGACATTCGTATATGTATGTTCAGTATATCTGTGTAACTTCAAAATATAAGGATTTATGTTGATTTGTTTTGCTTGATATTTTTTACCTAAAGGAAAGTGAATGTAAGGCATACAATCCAAGGCCTTTCTGTAAAACCTATACCATGGATAAGCAGCCACTGAACACTGGAGAGCAGAAAGATATGACTGAATTCTTCACTGACCTAATAACAAAAATAGAAGAAATGTCTCCAGAACTGGTGAGTTAAGAGGGAGCAAAAGGGAACTTGAAAACTTATGGATTTGCTCAAATCTCCTTGACAGAATTTGTTAATTCATTCACAGAAAAATACAGTGAAAAGCTTGTTTGGAGGTGTTATCACAAACAATGTTGTTTCTTTGGTAAGTATTCTTTCCCTATCCTTATCTTTTAAAGATTTTTTTTTTTTTAACTTCTCAAGCGTTATTTCATTGCTTTTCTCCTTCGTTGCTGTGATTTAGGACTGTGAGCATGTAAGTCAGACTGCTGAAGAGTTCTATACAGTAAGATGCCAGGTGGCAGATATGAAGAATATTTATGTAAGTAATGCCAAGCTGTGTAGCATAGATCACAATTATAAATGGGTGCAGTCAAGTATAAAAGACTGTACCATACGCTGTTGTTGCTTCCTGTACCTGTACTCTAGGTTTGGTGTATTTCTGGGTTGATATTACTAGGTAATTTGAGTGAATTGTTTCACCTTTTCAATGCAGCATGCTATAAGCTGGTGCTATTTGGAATTGACTGAAGATTGTGTTACACTCAGTAATCACTACTTCTGTGTTTTAAAAATGCTATGGCTATTTTTTTATAAGAGGACATTTTTTCCTTTGTAAATGTCAAAAGATTTTATATATACATGTACTATTGCTTATGAAGTTAATTTAAAACTCACACTGGCATAGGTTTCGGTTTTCAAGATTTTTAAACAACTATTAATCCCCACATTAGAATGTGAATTTCAACTTGAATTCTTTGGGACAGTTTGGAACCATTTTTTCTGAATTGGTTCCTAAATTTTGTGTTTGGATAAGGAACTGGTTTTCCTGTCAAACTCTTCTCTTAGTTCAGGTGCATGCTCTTCTTGCAAACTCTGGTGCCTTTGACCACCTTTACTTTCATAACTTATGGAAATGTTAATTAAACAAAGAGAGGGGTTTGTAAAGCAGGCCATGCAAGCACAAGATAAATGTAACTAAGATAAATGTAAGGGGGTTTTTTGTTGTTTTTGTTTATTATATGTAGGAATCTCTTGATGAAGTAACTATTAAAGATACCTTGGAAGGTGACAACATGTATACATGTTCTCATTGTGGGAAGAAAGTGCGGGCTGAAAAAAGGTATGATTAAGAAGAAATAAACATTCCTAATGTTTCTTTTTAGTAAATTACTGAAATTACTATTGGAATGAGAGTAATCCTTTAGATGAGACAGGACTGTGGTTTCATTCCGTTTGCTACTGTGTATGCCTATGAGGATGTGGTCCCCGTGCAAATGAGCTTGTAACTAAGAAATCAAATTTCCAAAACAAAGAATACAAGGTATCTTAGCAAAAGATGACCTAGACAGTAAAATGTTTGTGACCTTTTTTTAATGTAAATAAAAAGAAATGTGTAGAAATTAGTACCTTTTGAAATCTGTAGCTTCTCCCGTTTTTAAAAGGTCAGATTATTTCAGAGGTTGTTCAGTACTTATGTTATTATGCAGGATAATTGCTTAGGTTTCATACATAACTCTAAATTTCTTAATTAAAATTGGTAGTTTTCAAAATGTTTCCATATTTTAAAATGTCTGCTAATAAAGAGAAGCTAAATAAAAATTTTATATTGTTTTTGTATTGCAACTAACAAATTTCTTTATTAGAGATGAAAAAACTCATAGTTGTTTTTCTAGCTGTTAAAAGGACGTGTGTGAAAGAGTAACTTACTTTAAAATCATTATTGTGAAGTTCATGAGATATAATATAAGATATGTTCTGCACTGAAATTTGTCAGTTACAAGATAGTAACTCTGTCTAACGAGGGGATTTGCATTGTTAAATTCATTCATGACTCATTTTACAATATAATTTTAGAAAACTGTCATTTGTGCCATATGAATAAATTTGTTGTTTCTTCCAAGGCTAAATGTGACCTTTCTGCTGCCAGTTAGACTGCCCTGCTCTAGGGCATTATGATAGGTGAATTTTATATTTATGTGACTTAGCAACGGATTTCCAATTTTATGTTTGAAATAAATGTGTTTAAAATCTTTGTGAAAATATAATTCAACCTACTAAACTTTTGTAAATCATGATTATTTCTAACCCTTAAGGGCATGTTTTAAGAAACTACCTCGTATCTTAAGCTTCAATACAATGAGATATACCTTTAATATGGTAACCATGATGAAGGAGAAAGTCAATACGCATTTTTCATTCCCTTTACGTTTGGATATGACACCTTACACTGAAGATTTCCTCATGGGAAAAAATGACAGAAAAGAAGGTATGCCTCATAAAATGAATTCAGCAAGCTTTGTCTCTTTCATCTGTGTACCACTTTCTGTATACATAACATAAGCAAACAATTAGTGATTTTATGCTTGATTTTGTTTGCTTAAAAAGAGTTTCAATCAACCTATATTCCCAAAGTCATACATTCTTTTTAATGAGAAAAACAGCCAATTATTTTTGTTTTCATATAACGTTCAACTTGAATTATTCTTAAATTTGTTTTTAAAGTATGAGAGAAATTACAAATAGTTACATATGGCTTGTTGCTAGCCTATTTTGATTTTGCAGGGTAATACTTGAACTTCAGCAAATGGCTGGCTAACTGCCGTCATAAATAAGATGTGCTAACTTAGAATAACTTAGTTATTAGTCCTGATCTCTTTAGTAGTGATGTTTTGCAAAAAAAAGCAATAACTGTTTCACAAGAGTTGGCATCTGTGTTGCTTGTTCTGGGTATGGAGTTTCTGACTGTGATTGTTGTGCAGTGCTGAAAAGAAAAAAAATTAAGTACAACTATAGGAAATGTGTGTAAGGCATAAATGTTGACGTTCAGGTGTTTAGGAAATAACTGATGAAATACTGTATTAAATTATTACAGGTTTTAAGGAAGATGGTGAATATTTGAAAGAAACTGAAAGTTACGAATATGATCTGATAGGCGTAACGGTTCATACAGGAACAGCAGATGGTGGACATTACTACAGTTTTATCAGAGATATAGTCAATCCCCATGCTTACAAAAACAACAAATGGTGAGTTATGCAAAACAACATTTTGTAATTTCTTATTTTAAAATAACTAAAACTTGTTGACTGTGTCAGATGCAGTATAGGAGATACAGAAGATATATGTGTAGGAGATAACATGATGTGGGTTACTCTCAAAAGCACAAGATGTTGGAATTTGATAGGTGTAAGTATATTAATTTATTAGCATACAAATCTGTGTGCTGTAGCTGCAATAGTTGTGGAGTGCCTTGGACACAGGTGTAGCAGGAGAATGCCATGCTAGCCTCACATTACAGCCAGTGCTTGTTTCTTGACAGGACTATCAAAGACTATATTTTAATCTATTTCAGTACAAATGAAGTAAGATTTAATAGTTTGTCGTTCATAAAATCAAGTTGTTACCTCTGGCAAGCATACAGCTACATTTATGATTGTGGAATTCAGTCCTTTTCACTTTGTCCATTTTCAGTGAAACAACAATTTGAATATTTCTTCACTTTAAACTCTTTGCATCCTGTGTGGCAGAAATGATGTTACAATACTTAGTTTATCTAAATATGTTCTTAATGTACTTTTTCTATGTGGAATTGTTTTCACATTTGATTTTTAAGTTTATCTAGCTGGTGATCTTTTCCTATTGGCCAGGTCCTCCTAGATGCAATTTACAGTGACATACTGGAATATTTGACAGCATGTATTTTTCTGTCCCTTCTTTTCAAAGATTAAAAAAAGAGACGGGACCTTCTTACACATAAGTGAGATTAATAAATGCTATGCACTATTTTCTTTTTAAATAATAATTTTTAATTTTTTTTTTAAACTATGACATCCCACTTCTACTTTGGAAACTTTTGCATACATTGGGCATATCATGGTTGTGAAGAGGAAGAAAAAGTTCGGAGAAGTAGCCTGGGAAAGGGATGAGACATTGGCATGGAAAGGAGGACAGTCTTGCTAGGTGACATAAGACAGCAGGGAACACTGTCTGCATTTCATTTCTGGATGTCATATCTCAGATTCTCAGCTGAGGCCCTGGAACAGGAGACAAGATTTCCTCTATTCCTGTCTCTAGAATAATTAGCTGGAGCATTTTTGAAACTTGTGACCCAATCCCTGCTCCAGAGGGAATTGTAACAGTGTACCATGTTCTGTTTCCTTCCAGTTTGAGTTCTATTGTCCTAAGGAATGATTCTCCCCTTTGTAATTTTGATTTCCATTTCACTCAGATTGAAAAGGCAGATCTTGGCTGCATTAAAACCCTATCTGTACCAGAGTCAGGCTGGTAAAATGAGGAAAATAATGTGTCTCTTGACAAAAAGAAAAACCAAGAACTGTTGAAATGCTGACTTCCTGATCTTAGTGAAAGGAAGTCACTTTTGGGATCAGTTTTTAGTTTGCTGTGATTCAAACAAGACATTAGAAATTAATAGGAATACTTAAATCTGAAGAATCATTTGAAGTCCTTGTTATGCTTTGTTTGCCCTTAGAGACAAACAGCAGTTTTTTAACATCTTACTGTTTTACAGGTACCTTTTCAATGATGCTGAAGTAAAACCATTTGATTCTGCCCAGCTTGCTTCAGAATGTTTTGGTGGAGAAATGACTGTAAGTTATGACTTTTATTTTTGTCACATTGAACCATTACAATATCTGTTCTGAAGACTTCCGTGAAGAGTCCATGGTGTTCACCTTTGGTCTGCCATCTGTTGTGAATGTATATGAAACAGTTAGAAGTGTTAGCTGGGTTTTATTAAACCTTTGACATGTTTGTTGTGCAGGTGATACTTTACCTTACGTTCATCTAGTTAGCTGTTCTTCCACCATCGATCTCTTCAAAGGGTCTCCCCCTCCTTTGGGGAATGAAAGACTTGGCAAAGTGAGACTGCTTGCAAGCTGGTGATGCAAGCTTTCTAGTTTTTTTACACTTTCTATAGAACAGAAGTTAAGATGACGAAGGAGAAGGGTCTTAATTTCTTCTGTACCAACTATCATATTTGATTTGTGAATATGAATCCACGTATTTTTATGTGGCTTTTAAAAGACAGGTGTCAGAAGTATAGCATAGGTATTACTAATGAATCAAAATGAGTTAGTGAAGTCTCTCTCCAAAGAAGAGGTATTTCTTCACTATATCTGGTTTTTATCATCGTATTATTTATTTACTTATTAAAAAGTGAGTATGCAACTAATTTAGTAATCCTTTGCTTGGATGGCTGCTTTGCTCAGGCTTGACTGAAGGAATAATTACTTCAAGCTTATGCCTATTGTGGAGGAACAGGGCTTTTTGATCTTTGTCTATGTCTTGTGTTAGGAACTTCCAGATTCTGGTCTGTGAACCTCTTACAGTCAGATCCTTTTTCACTGGTGACAGAACTGAACTAAAAACCTGTCAGATCTGTGTACAGCTTATGCTGCTGTTCAGCAGGAAGGTTTGAACTCTGATATTAGTAAGTGATTTTCAAGCTAATGGATCTACAGGCTTAAATAGTTTTGCTTGTTCCTTTTATTGTAAGAAGATAAAATTCCTTAAGTTGATGTTTGCTTGCTTTCAGTAGTACAAGGTTTTTTAATACAGTATCGGCTTTGTCTTTTGGGTCAGCCCACTGCCCTGTGACATCAGTCTGGATATTTTTACACTGTATTAATACGAATAACTGTTGGACGACACTCAAAACGTTTTCAGGTTATGCTTGAATTGATCATTTTTGTATATGATTTTATATATATATATAATTATATAAAACAAATTATGAATAATGCAGTATCTTACTAAAACAGTCCTGTGCATAAGAAAACTCCTCTTGTCTGATAAAGACAACATGCAGAAACAAAATATTTTGTTTGGAAAATGGATAAAATAACTTTAGGTGTCTAAAAAGAAGTGTAAATGAGATGGATGAGACAGGAAATAGCGGGAGATGTAGGTCACAATATTATACAGCAACTTTGAAAAATCAGAATAGGCCACTGTAGAAGAAAAAAAAAGAAGGAAGACTACTTTGAGCAAAGAATAAATTGTCAGCAGCCTCCCTGCAAATGTCATGAAATAGTTCACTTGCACATTTTTCTCAAACTGCCAATAACCAGACCATAAAAAAACCTTGTAATTAATGGTTTTACTTTTTTTCTTGACAGACAAAAACTTACGATTCTGTTACTGATAAATTTATGGACTTCTCATTTGAAAAGGTATTTCTCTTCCAAACACTTGTTATATGACTATACTTCTACTTTCATGATTTATCTCAGAAAGCAAAAATTATACAGATGTTTTTTTCTTAAAGACACACAGTGCTTACATGCTGTTTTATAAACGGATGGAACCAGAGGAAGAAAATGGCAAAGACTACAAATTTGATGTTTCATCAGAATTGTTGGAGGTACAAGTTGATTTGTTTTAACACCAATTTTAAAATACTGTAGGAAATCCTAAACAAATTAGGAATCTGAATAAACATAGGAAAGTGAATATAATTTAAATCAGTAAGATGACAGTCCTTTCATTTAGCTGTCTTCCTTAGGAGAATGTCATTTGACTAGGAAGTAAATTAAGATTTCCACTGTATGTAAATTTTAGATGTTTTCTCATTCTGTCCTGTATTTTCTAATTCAGATATCTAAATCGTTCTGCATCTTATTGGTAAAAAATGGTAGAGCACTGTTTTTCAGTATTTGTGAGAGCTTACCAAGATTTTCTGAATAGTTGCAATATTACAGGAAGTATTCTCGTTAACCACTGTCCTTTTCCTTTTTCAATTCCTCAGCAACTTACTGCTTTGAGGTGGGACAGAATAAGAGAATAGTTCTAGCTGTTTGCACTTTTGCTAGCGGTTGTGAAATACTATGTGAAAGCCATATAAGATTGTGACTGCTTGTGCTTGTGATGGGGAGCATCAGTCAGAAAAGGACCTCTTCCTCCCCATAGTCATAGTGTAGCCCAGGTGTTAGTAAAAGGGGTAGGGGAAACAAAACCCAGTAACAGCTACAGCTCCCTGTTCTCCTCAGTGATGAGGGTTGCTCTTAGGATACCGGGCTATTTATGTAAAGATACTATTTAAGCCATGTATAGCTTGAGGAACTGAAAAAGGCAGCACACAGGAGCAGAGTATTTAACTAGGGATCTCACTATGCTAGATGTATCCCCAATGTGGGATTTATAAGACATTCTTCTCCCTTTTTATCACATGAAAAGCCAGTTTCCCTGCTCCCTCTGGCCAGAAGTATTGCTTTATCATCTGTCACGTGTTAGGTTCTTAGCTTAAAAAGACTCTTCATCCCTCGTCAGCAAATCAAATGGTGCTTTTTATCCTTCTCAGTCTTAAAAATAATAATAGATTTTATCAGAGTTAAACTTTTAAACTGTTTTTATATGAAAAATGCTACAAACAGATTTGGTCAAAAACATCATTTTGGAGAGAGGAACAGGGGGGCCTGGCATGAAATCATTTTCTGGTTAATGATGGAATCTCAAGTGCTACTCTTTAAGAATTTATCAATAGTTCACAGGGCTCATCAGGCTTTGGGTCAGAAATTCAACCTTTAGACATACCTAGCTAGGCTGCTGGAAAGTCTAACTGATCTCAATTAGTGAAACTATGTCTTTAGAGAGTTTTGGGGCGTTTTTTAAGTTATTACGCTGTTGCAGACATCAAAATATGGTCTTAAACTGTGGTTCTTTTTTAACATGTTGGACTAGTTCTCAAAATTTCAGCCTAAAAATGTAAGTTGTAAAAATGAGATCACAGAAAGAGGAGAAGGTTCTGAGCTCTGTTTTGCAGTCATATGGCAGGCAAAACTAATACTTGCTATAGTATAAATAAAACAACTTTGAGCCAATCCTTTAAAATGAAGAAAATGCTTTCAGAAATAGTTTTTCGTCGGAAAAAAATTTTTCTTAGCCATGGCAAGAGTTTAAATATTCCTAAAATCATGCTTATGTAGTGAAATAAACTGCTTTCTTGTATCTGATGTTAGCATTTTTTCTTCAGTGGATATGGCATGATAACATGCAGTTTCTTCAAGACAAGAACATTTTTGAACATACATATTTTGGGTAAGTTTTTCTTAAAAAATGTAATATTAATGCTTCTTTTCTTCTTGCAGATTTTCATTATTTATTTTAATTAACAAATAAAATTACTGACTCTAGGTTTATGTGGCAGTTGTGTAGTAGCATCCCAAGCACACTACCAGATCCAAAAGCGGTTTCCCTGATGACTGCAAAGGTAAGTACTTTAAAAGTATATCATGCTTATTTTAAATTTTACCTTGTTCACATTTTAATTCAGGCATTCCATAATTAATGGTGCAATATTTTTTTTTCCAGTTAAGCACTTCCTTTGTACTAGAGACATTTATTCATTCAAAGGAAAAGGTATTCTATTTACTTGTGAATTCTCATTAATTAACTGCATGACTATAGTGAAAAGTATATCTGTACTTTTTCATTTTAGAAGTGTGATTGACAGACGTATTAAGTACCACAGATGATACCAAGTTAATGTTTAAAGAGTGTCATTTAACACATTTATAGTAAACACTGCGCAATGCAAAAAAATGCGAGTTCTGGTTTTAGCCTTCTCTGCCTCAGCAGTGCATCAGGAACAACAGATTTTTGTCTTCTTTTCATTTGAAAATTCCTGGATGATTCAGATCTTAACAAGCACTTGTTAGTCTTATGCAGAGGGGAGTGTTTACCACTAAGCAACAGTTATGCTCATGAATTTTAAAGGATAAATACTAGCACGAACAACAAGAAAGTTCCATTCTATCTTAAACATCTTTTTCTCAGTCAGATTTTACTTCTTTCTCATCTATGTTGGCATAATGCTACTAATTCTAGCTTTTCTGGGATTAGTAAGAATATGTAATAATGTGTAATTGGACAATTAGTCCAAATATGTAGGTATTAGTTGCATTAGTTTCAATGTATGTACTGTTACTTTTATATAGGTGCAACATATTACCAGTTTATAAAGCATTTGGTGTTTGTAGCTATGTTCTTAAGATTCAGTGTTCTAACTGACCATTTAGAAACGTTTAAAGATTAAGTTGCAATTTATTATTTTAAGTTACAGTTTTTTTCTGTATTTCTTTTTACAGCCTACAATGCTTCAGTGGATTGAACTGTTAACAAAACAGTTTAATAACAGTCAGGCTGCTTGTGAAGTAAGTGACTTAGGAACTCAGCAAAGTACAAACCAACTTTCTATATATTGTTTAACTTTCCTGGAGGTTCGTATCCCTGGAATATTTTGGACTATGAACTACTGTATTTGGCATATTTGTGCACTATGAGATTTAATTCATCCTCTCTGAATACTGCAGATTCTGGGGAATGACTTGACTTTTATTTTCAGAAGCCTATGGCAAGACCACAGGTCAAAATCACTTTGTCACTGGACTAGAACACACACAGTGTCTCAACCTCTTTATTTCATTACATATGGATTTGTGTAATTAAGAGGTGTTTAAATGAAATCACACAAGAGAAATGGGAAGAGACTACTGTTTAAGGACTAGAATGGCAGGAACTGGAGTTGAATCCAGGGGAAGAGGGCAGTGAGATAAAAGGCAGCAGTGCAATGAAGAATCTTAGAAGGAGAGTTAGAACAGCTAATGTTAGAATTAGCTGAAAACAAATTCATATAGTGCCTTGCTTGTGAAGCTGAGGATCTTGTACCCAAAGTGTAGAAAGACTTAAAATTATTGGAAAAAGGAGAAGAAAATGGCAGAATGTTTTTTTCATATAAATTTTTTCAGGATGCTGCTTGAAGGGACTCTGCGACAAAGTGGGAGAGGGACTAAGAAACTATAGACAAAAAGTCACTGTGGTGTTGGCAAAAACAATTTTGAGATACTGAAGGAAAGTTTGTGATAGACTTTCTATGATAATTTGAATGTACAAGGACCCTGATACATACTGTATCCTGCATTAGACCTTGTTCAGTACAAATTAATTAAATTCATTGTTCTTTTATAGATTGATTCTAGTTTGTTAAATTGTTATATAATACTGAGTATTTGGGTGATATGGTTTTGTTAGTATGGTATAGTCCTAAGATGCTTAAAATGAGTGAAGACATTTAATGTAGTAAAAAATACTCAGGTACAATTGCGAAGAACAACATGGATTCTTTAATTTAAACTGCTTTTCCTTCTGAATAAAACAAAATTTGTGGAGCTAGAATACTCAGTTGTATTATTTGCTGAGTCTAACTTTGAATCATTCTCTGGTATTTTTATACATTTTCTGTCTCTGGAGGTATTAAGGCTTTTCCATGTTTTAAAATGCAAAAGGTATCTAATTCAGTAACTACATTCTTGTTTAAGCCTATCCCTATTCTACAAGATTCTTCAGCTTATGCTTCCTTGTAAGCATCATTTTTTATTCTGTTGACATCACTTTTCAGGATAAGCGTGTCCTTCCAGAGAATTGAATAATGACATGCAGAACCCAGGGATAAGAAGATACTGGATATAAACTTACATTGATGTTTACTGCTATTGATCTTTATTCCTTTCTTGTCATGCATGGAAGACATTTAGATTTCCCTTGGATTAATACTTGCTTATTCCTTAATAATAGTAACATCAATTTCTCTTCAGACTTTAATATCATGCAAAAAGAAGATTGGACTAGAACAAGTTTGGAACAAAACTAACAAAGTATGTATCTTCTGCAGTGGTTTTTGGATCGTATGGCTGATGATGATTGGTGGCCAATGCAGATTCTAATAAAGTGTCCCAATCAGATTGTGAGACAGGTAAGAAAAAATGTTCCTTTTTAAGTCAAGTGAGTACTTGACCTTTGAACAGAAATGGGCAATTATTATGACACATACAAAGATTCTGCAAGTTTTTATTAATACCTGTAATTATCTTACTCTTTTCTATTCTTGTGTAAGTTTTAGAGAAAATATTTGACCATGGGAGCGTTATTGTTGTTTGAAACAAAATCAATGTTGCTGTAGTGCTGTAGTTGTACAGTTAGGATCACAAAATGTCACAATAGATACAAATTAAGTTTTCTACAACTCCCACATGATCTCTACAAATTTGAACACTTTACATTAAAAATGTTTTTCTTCTGAATTGGTTCAACAATAATGTGTCAAGACACACATTCAGAAAATAAAAAATAATAAATTATGTACATTCAGTACTCCTAATGGAAGCTTCACTTCTAAACTTCTGCCTTTGGGTTTTGTAGATACATTTAATTTTATAACCTTATGCCACAAAGTTTTGTTAATGCCCTTTTCTGGAAATGTTTAAAATTGAATAAACCCTACATTAGTAGCATTTGGATAGTCACAGATACAAATACTATTAGTAGTTTCACTTAAAAGTATATTTCTATTGCAAGTTCTTTAGGTAAAACTTTAGCAATTACTTTATCTCACCTGAACCCTTCAATTGGTGTAACTTTTCTGATTATTAAAGTAATATTTCCATATAGAACCATACATAGTTTCTGTATGCAACCCATTATTGAATATATTTCATGGGAGAACTCTATGCAAGATGTTAGGCAAAGCTCTAATCATTGATGAATGTTTTATAAATTAAAAATTACTGGAAGGAATTTCCTTAAAATTTCCTTACAGCCAGAGGTAAAATAAAAAAGCCTTGCCAAAAATATCTAAACATTTCAGAAGATAAGAGATTGAAGAAAAAATAACATTTATGAACAGCAATCTTAAGTCATGTTTCAGTAGTGTACAGTGCACACCAATATTAAAAACTTTTTAGGGTTCCTCCATCAGATCTGTTTATAAAACCAGGTTTGACTATGCTGTTAAAATACACTTAGAAATGGAACATGGGCATCTCAATCTCAGCTTTAACTTTGAATTGCATAGGAGACAGAATATTCTTGGCTTAGAAAATATGTATTGACATATATGTAAAAGAATGAACATGTGGAGTTCATTTACTTATGCATTTGCAGATGTTCCAGCGTTTGTGTATTCATGTGATACAGAGGCTGAGGCCAGTGCATGCGCATCTTTATCTCCAGCCAGGAATGGAAGACTGGTAAAATAATAACACCTGAAAACTTCTATTTATTACATGTGCTACAGCAATTGCTTTTGTTTAATGAATTATTCAAAATGGTCTTATAAACCTAAAACAGTACTGTTTTAATTGTTTATTATTCTACCCAAAAAGTTCTGATTTATTTAAAAATATTATTGTGGTTGGAAAAGCCAGTGCCTAAAGAGACATTGTTTGAAACATTTGTTTCCTTAGACTAGATATTCAGCAGTCTTTCTTTTCACTTCCAGTAATACGCTGCAAGTGTAAATCTCACTACTTATACATGAGAATCCAATTGCAAATTCACAGGCATATAGGTGCAAATTTTGATTTGTGCCTCCGATGAAAGAGGCTGGAGATGAGAGTCTTGTTCTGTGTCATATAGCTAAATCACAGTTTTTGTCAAAAAGTAGGAAAAAACCTCTTGGATTCTATTTTGTACTGCTAATTCTCAAGAAAACTGTCACTTTGTCTCCAGTTATGAAATATTTCTTCTTTTTGATAGATGATGAGAAAAAGAAGAAAGTGTTTTTTCTTTCATCTCTTGGGTTAAGTTTGTGATCCTGATAATAATTTTTTTCCAGACCAAAAATGGCAGAGTTTGTAATAACTATACTGCCATTACAAAATTCAGGATGTGAAGATACAGTTTTCATGGCAAAAAATAGAATTTAGTTTTCTCTGGAAGCCTTACTTTAAAAGAGTCTGTCACTTGTTTTGTTTAGTGATAAGATCCAACTTTCAGTAGATGAGTAAGGTTGAAAGTGCATGTTTTCTGCCCTGTCAGTATCTTGTATGTGTGTTTAGCAGACTGCCTTGCCTTAGTTCCACAGTATAATTAGCTATAACAGCATTCTTTCTTGAAACTCAGGAAATGTGACGTGCAAACCAAGAAGATGATTTTAAGTAGCAGATCCCCTAATACTGTTTTTCTAAGAATTCTTTTCCTGACTAGAATCATTGATTCAAAATACTAGTTTTGTTAACCTTTCAACATTTTGAGTGATAGATGCTACCTTACATTAAGCCATGTTGTCATCTAGGCTATACTTGGCATAAGAGAAAGTGTTAGAGATTGGAGTATGATAGTAGGACAGAGTAGAAAACTGGAAGTTTTTCAGAATTTTTTTTTTGACTGGTTCAAGGTGATTTCATGCTCCATGTATTGTGTTGAAGTATCTAAATTGGATTTTGCTTTCAGTTCGGATGACATAGATGGTCCTGTGGAAGACATTGGCAGCCGCTCTTGTGTGACTCGCTTTGTGAAGACACTCTTGTCAATTATGGAGCATGGTGTTAAGCCTCACAGTAAACATCTCACAGAGTACTTTGCCTTTCTTTATGAATTTGCCAAAATGGGAGAAGAGGAAGTAAGTATAGCCTTGTAGTTTTGGGAATTAGGTATGCATATGCATGTATGTATTTTCAAATAATTCAATATCTATGTATTTCAGAGCCAGTTCTTGCTTTCATTGCAAGCCATATCTACAATGGTCCATTTCTACATGGGAACTAAAGGACCTGAAAATGTAAGTTTGAATGTCTTGTATAACAAGAACTCGTCTTTCATATTTTACATGTGTGATCATTAGTACTGTGTCTCTTGAACCATTTTTCAGCTGTTAAATTAAAATTTTCACTCATACAATTTTTTTCAATATTTAAGTGAATATAATAATTTAAAAAGATGCTGAATTGGCTATGCTATAAACCAGTGTTTTCTATTTAGTATAGAAGTAGATTTTAAGTAGAAGCAATTAAGTTGCCCTCATCATGCTATTAATGTTAACGATTGCTTACTTCTATTGTACAACTTAAGCTTTTAAATGTACCTGGGTTTTTTATGAAATAGACCACCATATCAGGCTATGTAGTGACTTCAACCAACTTTTGCATTTGTAAATACAGTTTAGCTTATGCAAAATGAATGCTTCAGCATGAAAAATCAAGCGATTAGGTGTTTACCTGTTTTGATTCATGCAAGTTTATTGAGTTGTTTTGAATAAAAGAGAGGACAGAATATGTGCAAAACCATGTACAGGCTCTTTGAAATTAAGGCTTAAAATGTCCACATTGAAGTCACCTTTTTTTCCTTCAGCCGCAGGTTGAAGTACTTTCTGAGGAAGAAGGGGAGGAGGAGGAAGAAGAGGAAGATATACTTTCTTTAGCAGAAGAAAAATACAGGCCTGCTGCACTTGAAAAGATGATTGCCCTGATTGCTCTTCTAGTTGAACAGTCTCGCTCAGAAAGGCAAGAGCTTTTGAAAAACCGAAGTAAATTCTAATCTAAGCTTGTTCAGAAAGGAATTAGTCATTTTATGGGATGCGGGGGGTGGGTGGGCTTTTTCAACAGCATAAACGAGCTTGTATGTGGGCCCATTCTATTTTTAACCATTGAAGAGAGAAATGTTTCGTCATTGTTGACAAAACAAAAGACTCAGGCTAAATCCTTAAACACATTCAGTTGCCCACATTTGGATTTCTTTTTTTATTTGGCCTGAGTAGAAAATATTTACTATTTTTGTTCAATTTTATGTCAATACTTTTATATTCTTCTGTCTATTGTGATACAGAAGAATATAAACTAACACTCGGTCCTGTATTTCTGCTTAACCTTACTTAGTAATCTCTGAAGTAAAATGATAAAGGGTTTTTTGTATTTTAGGCATTTGACTCTGTCACAAAATGACATGGCAGCATTAACAGGAGGAAAGGTAATTAATTTAAATATGACTGTATGAGCCTCAAAAAAAATGCACATATGTATGTGTACATATGTAATTGTAGACAATGTACTAGTATCTTATTATTTCTTTCAGGGTTTTCCTTTTTTGTTTCAACATATCCGTGATGGTATCAACATCAGGCAAACTTGCAATCTCATTTTCAGTTTGTGTCGGTACAATAATCGACTTGCAGAACATGTAAGTATCAGAAACTACAGCTATTTGTTGAAAATCTTATCTAATAAGTGTAATGGGGTGATTTTTATTATTTTAACTGAATAAGCACAAGTCTAAGTGAGTTTTGTTTGTTTTGTTTTTAAGATTGTGTCCATGCTTTTCACATCTATAGCAAAGTTGACTCCTGAGGTATGTAAACATACTACCTGTATATTAAATAATTTGTATTAATATTTTTCTGTTTTAAATTACTTAAATAATCCTTTGCTAATCAAAAATCTTGCATGGAGGATGATCCATGGAAGTTTTTGTGACATTCGATGAAGTCTAACTGGACTGTATATTAAGTTTTCTAAAGCAGAAATCTGGTATGCAGTTTAAGATGAAAGTTTTATTCAAAGCCAAATAACATATTTCTAGATTCTCCACCTATATGAATAATAAAAAAAAATTGGTAACAATAAAACGTGTATGCTAGAATAAGTGGAGATACGTAATTATCGTCTGGTGGTTCAAGTTTTGGGGCACTATTTTGCAGTTCTGTGCATGCAAACACATTTCTCAGTCAGAATAAATTCCTGCCCTGGTAATAACAAAAGTACTGAGAGTTCCAAATGGATTCCACATGAAAAATATATACAGAGTGCAGAAGTGTATGCTCACACAAGGACATTCTTGTATACTGCTGTCAGAAAAGAAAAAATAATCCGGAAAAATTGAGGGCATGTCTAGCAGAGGAGGCATGATCATGGTTGGAAAAGAAACGCATACTAAATCATTCTCATGACAGCTTTGCTTTGTGTGATAGAATGGGCACTATCAGATGACAGTCTACTTCCCTCCTGTCACGCTAACATTTGCTACATTTTTATGCTTTTTTTGCTTTGCACATACACACAGGCACCAGAGGCATTTTTGGTGAGGTGCAAAATATATATTAATAGTAGTAACCATTTTATTGAAGCGTTATTAAAAGCTGGGTGGCTCTTAGAAAACTTTAAAAAAAAATAATTTCATATCAGATCCAACATGTTAGAGTAGAAATGGTGATCGTTTCAGAGGAAGATGGTATGAAAATAATAATGATGAGTGTAAACCCTCAAAATGTGATTCTTTTGGATGAACTTTTCACAATCCATGTTACGTGTTATGCAAATATATAAAAATAATAGCTTCTCTGAGATAGTGAAATCTTCTATCTATGTAAAACAGCATAAATTGGTGAATTCTTCAAGACTGTACAGCTTGATTCCCCAACTTTTTGTTCAGAATAATGTCTGTGTCAGAGAATACGTACTGTTATTTCCTTGTAACTTCAGATTTCTAGTAGACTGATCCTGCCTAGAATGATCATGTTGCCTTGCACTAGCTATATAAGAAGTGGCTTAATTCTACTGTATCCACATGTGGATACAGTAGTATTGAGATATATATGTATGTGTGTGGATTATTTACAGATATAATAATAAGGGTTTAAAAGTAATATAAATTTTCATGTCAAAAGTTCATAGAAATACATTTTTATGCAAATGTTTGGGGGTTTTTTTAAGTCTCTAAAAAAATTAGTGGATGAAATGAAATGGATCAAAATGGATATTTTTATTTTTATGCATTACAGGCAGCCAATCCTTTTTTCAAATTGCTGACCATGCTGATGGAATTTGCTGGTGGACCTCCAGGAATGCCACCCTTTGCTTCTTACATTCTGCAGAGGATATGGGAGGTACAACATGTAAAAGAAAACAGAAGCTAAATTGTCTTTCTCTTGTTCATTCTTTTATGTCTATGAAAGGGTTTTACATGTGCATCAATTCATGATTTTTTTTTAATGACCATTTCTTTTCCGAATAAACAGCAACAGCTAATAGACATTTAAAAGTTCTGCTTGAACTTTTAATGTTATTTGAACAGCATTCTGGTTAACTGGTATTTCAGTTTAAATTTTAGTTTAATGAGAAATTACTTGATCCATAATAAGGGTCTAGAATGCTTCTTCTGGGCAAATTCTACTTATTTTTCTCAGTTAGCCTTTTGCAAGGACTAAAACGTATCAAGACCCATCATTCGTTAGGGTTTTTTTGTCCATTATGTACTGGTTCTTTGAATATTAGTTTGACATTTTTTGTTCTCTGTAAAATGCTCATTAACATTTTTAACCCATAATATAGTGCTAAATTCAATCTAGTGGATAATTGCTGTGGTGCAGGACCATTCTTGCTTGCATTTCTAAAGCAAGAGAGAGACTTTTTAACCAAGTTGGCACAGGGATAAATTCCTTTACCTGAGCAATATTTTAGGAATTAAAGCTTTCACTATAACTGCTCTTTGAGTTCCTAGTGTGATTTACTGTCTTTATTACTGCCCAAGAATGGTGTGTACAGCCTGAAGACTGCTGAGGACAAGCTGTTTATTCCCTTTAATACTTTTTAAAAAGTGGGGCTGGGGTTTGTAGAAGATTATTACTGTGCAGAATTGTGACATCTGGTAAAACACAAACGTGTCTTACCCACTGAAGCACTGTGGGATAGAATATGGATTGCTGTTCAAAAGTATTTTACTCCTGGTTGGGAGCAGTTATAGGATAGGAACCACTAGGTAATCTGGGAAAGTGTATACCAAGTCTGATCTGAATATGAATTAGCTGTAACTGCTGTACCTCCGGTAAAGAGAGTTCAAACAGTGGATCTCAAGGTCAAAAATTACATCTAGCTGCTTTCTGTATACGGGGAAGTTGTAGGTTACGAACTTCTCTCAGCAATAAGGAAACCTTTCCAAGAGAATTTTTGTAATTAAACTTCATACGACAATATGCAAGTTGTGGCATGAAGTAAGTACCTGTGCTTCGTGCTTCAGTCAGCCACAAAGTTTAGGTATGTAATTTGTTAAGCAATCCTGTTTTTTATTTCCCTCCTTATTCTTACTACGCAAACTGAACCAACAGGGGAAGCAAGTTGGTGGCAGGTTTCTGTTGGAAAGTCAAGCTTTTAGCAGTCGAAGACATCGGTTCAGTCTCTGGTGTTGCCAGCATCATTATCCTTACCTTGTTGACACAGCCCTAGAGATATAAATTGTGTAGGCAGGGATGAAAGGCCCAGTAGTTAATGCACAGACAGACAGATTTAGGGTGTAGAACCTACTTTTGCTGCCACTCCAGTTTCTACAAGTCATTAAAAAGTGATTGAGCTATGAAGACAGTGAACAATGATAGTCTTTTTCTTGGAGATACCCTCCAGCTATTACAAAGGAAATTTGACAGACCAATTTGTCATTTCTAAAAAAAGGGAGGAGATTGTTCTTAATATGTTTATTTTTAAATTGAGATTAAAATTTTATAAGCAGAGTTTTGGTCATCAGCTGCTTATATTCTTCAGGTGGATTAGAGTAGTTGGGAACAGCTTCAGCAATCCAGCAAATGGTTTCTTAGATAGGTAAGAGTTCCTTTTTCCTTGTCTGGGCACCTGGGCCTCAAGGTAAAAAGAAAACAGTTTTTAAAAACTAGCAAATGAACAAACTACTTTTATTGGCCTAATGTCAACAAATTTTCAACCACACAGAACCAGAAAGGCACAGGAAGCTATGTTTTCTCCTTATTATCTGCAAGGCTTTGATAACTGTACAACAGCACTCCACAGGCTTTTCATTACCTTTGAAAAGCACTAGATTAATTTCTTCCTTGAAATTGCATATTCATAAAAACCGTAATAGTTACCCTCAGCATGAAGCTATGTGAACATACTTGCATGCCATTTATGTTCTTTTGATGTAACTTGGCTAAAAATACTGATTCAGTGTTAAGGTTTTGTTAGCTATTTAAAAAAAAAGATTTATTTGTTTATAAAGACCAGATTGTTCAGTTTCCTAAGTGCCTAACATTTCAATTCTTAAATATCTCAAAATATGCAGAAAGGGTCTGTAGAGTAACTTCCTGGACATAGATTGAACTTTCAGAAGCTCTGCATGAGATTCAGAAGCACAAACCAGTGAAACTTAATAAGGGTTTTCTTTGTCAGCCAGAGCATCTCAGTCTCGTAGGTGTTTTGATAGTTCGAAGTGATTTTGAAAAAATATTTTTAAAGTCTTAGCAGTTATTTTTAGGGTTTTTTAATACCATCAGTACATATTGCCAAGGTGAATGTATTCTTTTTTATTTTTCCCCTTTTCTTTCAGGTCATTGAATACAACCCATCTCAGTGCCTGGATTGGCTGGCTGTGCAAACACCTCGAAATAAACTAGCTCACAGCTGGGTGCTGCAAAATATGGAAAACTGGGTTGAACGTTTTCTTCTGGCACACAACTATCCTAGAGTGAGAACTTGTAAGTTAATTTAAATTGAAAAGAATTATTCTTCTGTTGTAGCAAGTTACTATGTATGGGGTATTTCTGTCACAAGTGAAATACATGCTCTTGTGCTTGCTTTTTCCTTTTCCAATTGTTTTAGAATTGCTGTATTTTAAAATATTAGTACAACTGTGGTGCCTCATGAAGACATGCTACTGGTTTTGATGAAAACTGTTTTGATTTCATAACTCGAATGATACATTAGTAGGTTCTTCATCTTATGTGGTTAATCTACTAGATTCAGGAAAACCCAAAGAAGAAAAAGAGCTAATCCAAGAGTTCTCCATAGTGACCATCACATAGTTGTATTGTAGGTAGGTAGGAGTAGACCATGTTCTTCTTTCACCCCTCACAGAGTAATCTTCAGTTGAGTCCTTTGAACTTGTGGATCAAGGAGAAGCAGCCTGTGTATCTCCCCATCTCTAGGGTGTCCTGGCTCTCTGTTTTTTCTACCAGGAATCACACTGTCAGATTGCCAGATCACGTTCAGCCTTTCCTGTGTCTAAAGTTTTTTATAAAGGAGATTCCACAGTAACAGGCCACACTGAACTTTAATACATTTTCTGTGGTTGAGGGAGATTTGGAAACTGGCGGTACAGCTTTGCAACAGACTCCAGTTGTAAACATCTCTGAAGAGGTAATGACTTGTTGTTGATCAAGCAGTGGACAGTTTAGTCACAGAAGACGTCTGGGTTTGTATTTCTGTGATGGGATGCATTGTGTTAGAAGAGTTAGAACCAAGCAGCAGGCAGGAATATAGTGTAAAGAGGCCTGAAAGCAAATCTCAACACCACTTTTAACATGCTTTGTGCTAGACTTACCACTCTGATTTTTACTTTTTTTTTTTCCATCTCTAGTGTGAATATAGTAATACCAGATTCTGTAAAATGCTTTGAAATCTGTAAATGGAACATACACTGTAATTTAACTTCTGTTTAAATGGCTGTTACGCATGTATGTCATTTTCAAAGGTGTAACAAATTTGTTTTTATTTGAAGCTGCAGCCTATCTCTTGGTGTCGCTTATTCCAAGCAATTCCTTCCGTCAGATGTTCCGATCGACCCGCTCTTTGCACATCCCTACACGCGATCTGCCTCTCAGTCCAGATACTACAGTAGTTCTTCATCAAGTCTACAATGTGCTTCTTGGCCTTCTTTCAAGAGCTAAGCTATATGTTGATGCTGCTGTTCATGGCACTACAAAACTTGTGCCCTACTTCAGTTTCATGACATACTGTTTGATCTCAAAAACTGAGAAACTCATGTTTTCTACTTACTTCATGGACTTATGGAACCTTTTCCAGCCTAAACTTTCTGAGCCGGCTATAGCCACCAACCACAACAAACAGGCTTTGCTGTCTTTTTGGTATAATGTGTGTGTTGACTGTCCAGAGAACGTACGCCTTATTGTACAGAATCCCGTGGTGACGAAGAACATTGCCTTCAATTACATCCTTGCAGACCATGACGATCAGGATGTGGTGCTCTTTAACCGTGGGATGCTGCCTGCCTACTACGGCATCCTGCGCCTCTGCTGTGAGCAGTCCCCTGCGTTCACGAGGCAGTTGGCTTCTCACCAGAATATCCAGTGGGCCTTTAAGAATCTCACGCCACATGCCAGTCAGTACCCAGGAGTAAGTAGATTGATACCAAAGAATACCGTTTCATTGTTAGTATTTTCTCTCTTACTGAATGTCTCTTTTAATGAAAAAGATGAAAAGACTGACTTAATGTATCCACTGGTGAAAGCATTATATTTTGATTTCCTGGTATAAGTAATTAATAATGTATTTAGATCTGATTACTGTACTTTGTGGGGGGATTGTTTTGGGTTTTCTTCTTTGCTGTGTAGCAGTTGCAGAGCAGATGTTTTTTTCTGGAAGCAGACACTGGTGTTTCCACTGTTCTTCAATTTTCTGTATGCCAGTCTAGTCGTAAGAAACAAGGAATAGCCTTTAATGGTGGTCTCAAGAAAGTGTGTTGCATTCTAACACACCAAGTTGGAGGAATTCCCAGTGAGTTTCTTTGCTTTCAGTTTCTGGAATAGGGCCAAGATTTAGCCTGTTGCATTGAAATGGAGGATGGCCTTGTGTTCACCTTGGGAACACTTGTGTGCCTTTTGCAAAACACTGGTACACTGGGAGTTGCACTGTCTCTACAACATTATGACTCCTGCAGTAGAGAGTGGATACTAGTTAAAATAGTCCATGTGTAACGATGAAAAAACAGGCTTACAAAGTTTTTAAGAGGCAAAGTATGCATTTTTGCATGATTACTCTGTGAATGTTGCTTTGAGGTCCTTCATAGGTGTAAGAGGACAGAAAGAATACAAAGATTTTTCTTCACTATGTAGAGGAGGAGGATGCATGGAATCTTCTATGTTGAACTTCTGTTCTAGTTCAGCTCGCAGAGTAAATTTAGTCTGACAGTCCTGGGGGGAGTATTCCTGCTGCTTTCATTGTTTGCATCTCCCCTCGGAAGTCTCAGTTTGTCTTGCAAGGGACTTTTAGTTACTCCACCATGTTTAGTGTTTCCCCTGCATGTGGGACTTCAGCAAGTTTTAGCATAAGCAGCTTTCTGAATTCTGTTACTTGGAATATAGTATTATCATCAGAGAATGAACACACCCATGCAGCATGTAAATGACTCCCTACATTCCTTAAGGAAAGCCAGGAAGTTTGGAGTTTGGTCACATGGATCAGGATTTCAGATTCTTTCATATATATATGTATGTCTGTGTGTGTATGTGGCAATGACCTGTGCTGTTAGGAAGCATCAAAACATCCATTTAAGGTTCAGAAAGGTTATCTCAAATATCTGTGTCCTAATCCACACAGTAAATAGCAAAGGCTGAAAGCAAACTACATTCAAGATAGATAAGAAATATCCACAATTTCTATGTCAGAAGTTTAGTTTTTAAGAACGGTTTAGTTTTAATTATTTAAGGTTAAAATGTTGTCTGCTGATTTTATAATTTTGTTGTAATGCTTAAAAATGTATTCCCATCTAAATTTGCTTACGTATGTTTGTTCTATGTGTTACTTACTAGAAGTAATGCACAATAAGATATAAAGCATAACATACTGAGAGATATTACTCTAACCTAATGTTTTTGTGTGTTTTAGGCAGTAGAAGAGCTGTTTAACCTCATGCAACTGTTTGTAGCTCAGAGACCAGACATGAGAGAGGAGGAGATAGAAGACATAAAGCAATTTAAGAAAACAACCATAAGCTGTTACCTGCGCTGCTTGGACGGACGGTCTTGTTGGACTACTTTAATAAGGTACGTTAGTAGTGAAGTTGTAGTGTAATAATCTAATCCTATTTGAATAATAACTATATTTTACCGAATGTTAAGTACAATAAAAGTTAGTGTTATTATTCTTACATTCTTTTTGAAAAAGCTTTGGGGCTACCTTTATTCAGAAGTAAGAAACAGAAAGTTAGTTATAACTTTTTTTTTTTCCCCCCAAATCCAGTCTTTGTGAATATAATTTATTTTGGAATGTTTCCTCAGCTGGAAATTCAGAAGCTAAGCAAATATTTTACAATAAACAGGTGTAAACCAAGATGTTAAGGTTCAAAAAGAAACACTGTGACAAAATTACATCAGTAGAGCCCTTGGAAAAAAGCTAAAGCCAAATCAATCAATGTTCTAATTCAACATTTAAGCTGAAATTCCATTCTCAGCCTACCATGATTAGTCCAGATGGGCAAAGCAGTAATTTCAGCTGCTGTTGTTGACATTTGTTATTCTGGGGCAGAAATGGTTTTTTTAGAAATTGTGCCTGGGGGACAGAGCTTTATTGTATCTTCAAATAGTTTTTCATTTCTAGTCTTAGTAGTACATCTGAAACTGTCGCTTGGGTATTTTCAGTACAACTATAAATTGCCTGTGTATGTAGGTCAGGTGTTGGGGTTTTAAATGCAACTGTTGATGCACTGAAACACTCTTGTGAAAAGGAAAAATGGCCTGTGTTACCTTGAAGGGATTATGTACAGTCATCTGTCACAGAGTGCAATCAGATTTTCCCAAACGCTCTGGAAGAGTTGTTATGTTGAGACGATCCATTCATTAGCATAATCCTTTAATTTCTGTTCTGCTGTAAGCATAAGATACTCTGATAGAAATGTTTTTATACGTTTAAAAGTCCAAACGTATGCTTAACTGAACCTATCTAAATGTATCATTTCACAGGCATAAACTTCTGTCTTTTGAAGTACATTATTTTCCTCAGTTTTTAGCATTTTTGGAGACAGTATTTGGGAAATAATTCTGTAAGGGCTGTTCAAAAATGACTTTTGATAACATGAAGTTGACATAAAGACAGTTGACATCAGAGGCTTTTTTTTAATGAAAAAGTGGGGGAGGAAATGAATAACTGTTCTTTTGGGGTTTCTTTGTTCTGTGATTATTTTTGAAAATACAGCATGAGCATAACAATTTTAAGCATTTGTATGAATTATGAAAAGATGGTATGTAATTTTCAGTGTTCTCAATGTTTGGATTTTTTTCCTAGTGCCTTCAGAATATTATTAGAATCTGATGAAGACAGACTTCTTGTTGTGTTTAATAGAGGATTGATTCTGATGACTGAGGTAAATACTTTGTTATTTAATTAAAATAAACATCTCGCTTTCTCATCAAGTCATCCCTTCCTTCCTGACGATGTGTTTGCTTTAAATTGTTTTAGTATGGTATCATATGAAATATGTTGGTTAAGTACTGGCATACATGTTAAAACCTTAAAATCTTAAGGGTCATAAGAAGGGCAAAAAAAGATTTACCAGACTTTTTTTGTATGTCTAAACACTAATGTAAGAGGTTAAGTGAGTAAATTTGAGGCAATACAAATCTTAATACAGCATGAAGATAACACGTTAGTTGATACCAGTGATTTGGTAGGATAGCTATAAAAGGATGTAGCTTAAATAGGAGTGATGAGCAAGAAATAAAAAGGTGTTGTGTCATCTCGTATATCAAGGGTAGATACAATGGCTCTGAGGTTCATAATAGTAAAGTAGGTCTACTGAAGAAGTTGCAAGTACTAAGAGATGTCATGAGTAGTAAGAAATCAGTCTTGGTTTTCTTCACATAGGTACTTCCCCTGTCATCTTTAATAAGATTTCTTTAGTAGTAAAAAGAAGATCAGGAAAATGTTTGCCAGCTTCTCAAGAGAGAGGGAAACCCTTCAACAGATTATATTGAGAGGAGTGAGTTTATGCTTTTATTGGTGTCATTCTCTTCATTACAGATCAACTGGGAGTGAATGGCTGAGCACAGTCAGACAGTTATTACTAGTTAAGAAGTCTTAAGGCAACAGGTTAAAATACAGAAGTAAAGGATACTCAGATGCAGTTGTGATTAATATTTCTGAACACTTCTCTGAGGCACTTCTGAGGCAATTCTCCCTATCTTTCCTACCTATTTTGCTTTTGTTTGCAAGGAGTGGTCTAAGAACACACAAATTACATTTCTTTCCAATGAAGCTAAGCCTAAAACGCATTTCTGGAGCACATATAGTATATTCCAGTTGTAAATGGATATTTGGTCCATGAGACCAGACCAGAGTTAATTCAAAATAGAGAGGAAAAAAAGAAGAATAAATAACACACCCCTGAAATGGGTACAGTTTGGATGTCAAGCCCCTGCCCACCAACGGTTTCACTCTACAGATCCACTCGTACTGTCTGTCCTGCAGTAATGTAGGAAAAGCCTAAAAGACATTGCTGAAAAAGCTCTGAACTGTTAGTGGCTACCTTTTTAAGATGAGTGAGATAACAGAAGACTGAAAAAGAGCACATACAGTGTTCATCGGGGGGGGGGGGGGGGTGTTTGTTTTGGTTTGTTGTTTTTTTTTTCCTTTTGGCCTTCTTAAGATGGGTGTAAGATCTTGGATTCTATTCAACACAGCCATTATCGAGCTGATGGACAAGAACATGTGTTTATTAAGTATATTGGCAGTGCAAAATGGGGAAGGACCCTAGATTCTTTTGCGAACAAGAATAAAAATCAAGATTGTCTGGATGTGTTGGAGAAAGTGTAGAAATAAGATGCAAGTCATTCTTGGCATATGTAGAAGGGTGCATTCAGGGGGAGATAATAAACAGGTAAAAATCCATGGTGCAAGACAAGTGGACAGGGGAGGTAGTTGTAGCTGTACAGTAAATGGGATATTGGAAGAGGTTGTTTCAGAAGGTGTCAGCCAGTACAACTGGAAGTCATCAGGAGAACTTTGAGCAAACATCTGTCGAGGATATAAAGATATTTAGTCTACCTTAAGGCATGTGGATGGACTAGATGATGCTTTGAGGTTGATTCCAATCCCATTTTTATATGGTTTGTATAAAAAATTCTCTTTTTTTATGTTACTAGTTTACATTTTCTGGGAAAAAGCATGATAGAAAAAGCTGGAATTACAAAATCAGTTAGAAAAACTAAAATTAAGACACTGCAGTGCTGTTTGAAAATAGAGTTTTCAGGAGTTTGTTATAACTGTTAAGCCTATTGATTAATTAACTGTAGTTAATTACTCCAAAATACCTGTTCCTCTTTGTCTTGAAAATGCTTACATTCAGTAAACTTGGGCTAAGATGTAGGAGCTGAGCTATAACTTTATTCATATGTGAGACTCATAAGTAGACTAGGATACACACATACATATGTATAAAAAGAACTTGTTTAACACCTTAGTTAACCCTGATCCATACTAACAATAGATAATTAAGTTTATAAAGAATGTGTAATACAAGATGCAGTTTATCCTATGTAAAACACTGCTAGAAAAGAGATCAAACTAATGTTGCTTTACAACTTGAAATTACCAGGCCTTATATCTTCACTTGGTCACTGGAAGTGTTTTGCGTGGTGAAAAATAGCACATCAAGGAGTTGTCATATCCAGAAAAGTTTTCCACTTAGCTGGGTTGGCCACATATCTTCTGTCTTCACTATAATGCAATGCTTTATAGGGAATGAGATTACTGTTTCTTTATCTTTAAAATATCCCAGCAAATTAAATATCTTTTCATACATCTTGTGCTAGAATTTTTTGCAGTTTGGAAATGAGTTGCTGTTCCTTTCCAATATTTCTATAAATCACGGATGCCCAGAAGGTATTTTAGTTATAAAAGGAGAAGTAATTCATCTGATGTACAATCATATAGCATATGTCCTTAAGCAGCATTTTGAAAAATGCCTAGCATCTGTATTAATCTTATGTTTTTTCTCCAAATTCACATACCCATGTCTGTCCTTATGCATCCCTAATGCCACTTTGTATGTTGGCACAGAAAGATTGGGATTACAGGTATACAAAAATACCATGTCTCAAATTATGCTTTGCTTATTGGGTTTTAGATAGATGTGTGAAAACTTTGTAATTACTTCGAGCCACTAATACAAAGCTTTTACCTTGAAAACAAATCAAGGCTGCTTTTAAATGTCTGTCTCTATAAGCTGTATTGGATGTGCTCACAAAAATGCTCATTTCTTGAGTTGAGATGGGTGGTAGCTACTTGTAGAGGGGTTAATGTTATAATAAATTTTACAAATTCAGTTTTCTTCTGGCATGCACATGATAAAAATTTAATACTCTAGTTTTTGGATTAGACAAGAAGAACAAAAATCAGCCTTTTGGCCAAAGGCAAGTTTCAGTTTAGGCCCCCAGACGAGACTACCTGTTGTTCATTGTTATCAGAACTAGGTGTCCAGGTCAACAATTCCATTTGGTTGTTACAGAAGATACCTGGTTGTTCGTTTGTTCTCTCTCTTTCCTTCTCTCTTTCTGTCCCTTCCCCCCTGCTCCGCTCTTAATTTTTTTTTTTTTTAGATCCTTTTAGTAAATATACGAATTTTGTATACAGATTTATTCTTTTTAAATGTTGTTATCTGTGAGTAATTTTATGATTGCATCTAGCACCGTATATTTTGATACATCTTGTTTGAGCATAAAATAAAATAAAAGTGGTACCTGTAGGTTAGAGATAAAAATGACAACAAGTATGTTAATTTGGCATTTTTTCTTTGTAGTCCTTTAACACATTGCACATGATGTACCACGAGGCCACAGCTTGCCATGTGACTGGAGACCTGGTAGAACTTCTGTCTATTTTCCTTTCAGTTCTTAAGTCAACACGTCCATATCTCCAAAGAAAAGGTTTGATTGTAACTCTTCAAAGGATTATGCCTGTTGTCTGTTAATTAATTTTCATGACCCAAAACCTAGTATTTTATCTTACTTATTATCTGTGTTTAAAAACTTCCCATACAGTAGGAGATATGATTATTAACAGTTACTAAATTGTAATTTATTAAATTACTTCTTGACATAATATGAAACTAGATTAAGTAAATTTAATAGCAGACCAGTGAGACTTAACAGATTTCTAGATTGATTAAAATCATGCTAGAGGAAGAAGAGATTCTTAGCAGTAAAATTCTATGATTTAATGAACTTTTGAGAAATCAACTAAACAGATTTCTATGGTTTTTGCATTTGCAGATGTGAAGCAAGCTCTCATTCAGTGGCAGGAGCGAATTGAATTTGCCCATAAGCTCTTAACTCTGCTAAATTCCTATAGTCCTCCAGAACTTAGAAACGCTTGTATTGGTAAGTCATAATAGTGTAACTGCAGTCAGGAAGGACCTGTTCTTTGCAGTTACCTGCTTTGAAATTTAAATTCCGTTTTTGCAAGTGCAAATGCTTACTAGATAACTCTGTAGATTGGGATTGTTAATATTGTCAATACATCAATATTGCCATTGTTCCTATTGTAAATAATTCTGGTTTTGTGAGGTTAAAATTAATATTCCTACTTTCCTAGGCATGCAGACTGTGTGCACAAAAAGTCAGCCTTCGTTTTGAGAGACCAGTTTGCTACCTCATAAGGGGCAGGATTAAGGAATAACTCCTGAATTCAGGTGTCAGCGAGTTTAGAATCAAATCCCAAATCTTACATTAAGATTCAAATATTAAGTAGTGCTCCACACAGAAGGGTGCATGGTGACCAAGTTAGTCTGAATAACAGCTTTTAGTGTTCATTTTTCTGATCCATTTCCAGAAGGTATAATAATAAAAGTAAAGCTTAAATAGCTTGTAGAATGAAATTAATTTCTTTTTCAAATTGTAGGTGTACACATTGTATATAAGTGTCTCTTTTGCATTAGAAGACCCATTTCAAAAAGGTCTAGGTTTTTTCTAGTTTAGGCTTTTTTATTACTATTTTATGGATATAATCTGCATTTTTATGCATGCTGATGAAGGCCTAAAACTGTGTCCAAATGACCTTTTTTTGTGTGATTTGTATGCATTTTCCCCTTATTTTGAGTGCCTTTCTCATTGTCCTCCTGACTGCTGCTGGTTGACGTTTTCCAGGCATCAAACCTGATATGTTTAAGAAGAAGGAAAGAGGGTAACTTTACTGAGCTTCCACTTTCTACAAGCTGGCACCCCTCTCACTGGTGGTTGATCTACCACTGAGCAGGTTTTCTCCCAGTGGCAGAGGTGAAGGGAATCTTGACTGACTCAGGGGTGTTCACTTTACATGCTATTCACAGTAGAGCCTGCCTCCATGGTGCACACTAAGTGCAGCAAAAGCGATACGAAAGATAGTTTGCCAATGCATGAGCCTTAAGTTAAACTGTTTGCTGTTAAGACATAACAATATGTAATAGCAAAAACAACTTTTTGTTTGTAGATGTCCTCAAGGAGCTTGTACTTTTAAGTCCTCATGATTTCCTACATACTCTGGTTCCATTTCTACAGCACAATCATTGTACATACCACCACAGTAATATCCCAAGTAGGTATTTCAGTGATTGTATTTTGAAGTTCTCTTACACTATTATTACTCTTATGGTGTTCCTTGCTGATGTCAAATATTGACCTTTTTAATATATCCCTATTTTATCCTAACTTATACTACAGTGTCTCTTGGACCTTATTTTCCATGTCGTGAAAATTTGAAATTAATAGGGGGAAAAAGCAATATTCGTCCTCCACGTCCTGAACTTAATATGTGCCTCTTGCCTACAATGGTGGAAGCCAGCAAGGTATGTGAACGTATGGTCTTATAAATAGCTATTTCTCTACTGTTTTCCCATTTTTATAAAAGTATTATAAGAATCCAGTAGCATAATGCATTTACGTTTTATCTGTAAACAAAGCATAATTCTTCTTCAAGATGTGTTGTCCTCATATACTCCATTCTAGATGTGCACTCCAGAAGCACCATTTCCCTGCCCTTGGTGATAGGCAGTTTCATATTCCAGACATGATAGGAGTTTGAACCTTGTATTCAGAAAAAAAAAAAGCATAGCACACATTTTGATAATCGTCCAATCTGTTTGTGGCATTTATAAAGAAAATTCAGGAACCGCCCAGGGATTGTCCAGATGGGTTTCAAAGTATGTTAAGATTTGTTACCAGACAGCTAAATAGATCCTCCAGGTTTCAGTGGAGTCCTTTCCACTGGGACTGAGGCATAATCTACTAATCGTTTGGGGTAAAATACCAGTACCTGAAATACCGTATAGGGCTTTAAGTCTTTTACTTTCCATTTTCCCTTCTGTGGGCTTCCTGATGGGATGCCAGCTTCGTTGGGGCTACTTCGTAGTCACTTGCCATGTCCCATTATTACAGTTGCAGCAACGGTGGGATTCAGCTCACGTAACTTTGCCTATCTAAAAGGTCAGTCAGTGTCCAGCTCTTTCTACGGTTCACAGCGATAAATAGTTACCCTCAGAAGGAGACAAACAGTTACCCTCCTTCCTGTCCTAGACACCCGAGTCCAGATGAGGTGACTCTTCCTCTGGAGGAGTCTCTCTCTCTCTGTCTGCCCATCTCTCTCTCTCTACTGACTGCAGGGAATACTGAAATGACTAGATTTTAGATAGCTAAAGTCAGGTAAGGTGAATCCCACCCTAAAAGGAATATGTATGGACAATCATTTGAAGAAGGAAAACTGGTTACTTGCTGTACAGTAACTGTGGTTCTTCAAGATGCTTTGTCCACACAGATTCTGTGGTCCTCCTCCTGTGCTAACTCCGAGTCCTGTCATAGGGGATTCTTATCGGTGAAGGAATTGAGTGGTGGTTGAAGCCGCCATACCCCTTATGCCCTCAGGTACAGTGGTCGCAAGGACACACTGGGTGCAGGCACAGCCCCAGTGGACACTGCTATTCAGAAAGAATCCAATCTCCTGCACATGGGGCCTATGTGCACGTAGATGGGAATCTGTGTGGGCAACACATTTCGAAGAAGCACGGTTACTGTAGGGTAAGTAACCCTTCTTTTTTAAAGCTTTCAAAATGATGCTGTGTATACTTGTGCACCATCAAATTTCCTGCATAACCAAATTTTTTTTTAAAATGTATAGAGCCAGAAATGATCTGTAGTGGTTTTTTCCACCATGTATCCAGAGGTAATGGACGTGACACTAAATAATGTAAATATTTGAACTTAAAAAGTCGTCATATTATATGACATGGTATTTTACACTTTACAATGAATTCCTATACATTAGGAACCAGATGATTTTTAAGCCTCTAAAACTACATCCACAGTTGCATTTCCCTGTGGTTTTGCATGCTTATTTTTCATTCATTTGTTTTGTATAAGACTGCATTTGTTTGCCTGAGTTTTTGAGATTTCATTTTGGTTATCTGGTCTACAGAAGCTGATGCCATTTTAAGTGTATACATCCAAAATATATTAAAATACTGGCAGACAAACCCCTTGGCATATAGTCATTATTTGGTTTGAGACATTCCTGAAAATACTGCTTTGAAAGCTTGTGAAGCTCGGTCTTGAGAAAATTCTGACTTCTACAGATCGTAACTGACAAATTATGATTTAAAAAGCAGTAGTGTATATATATATTTTAGGTATCTGTATACGATTTAAAATTACTGCTTTCTTTTCTTGTCATCTTCAAGATGTGGTATTCGCACAGCTTTGCATCTTCTCAGTCTGTTGATTCAGAATCCTATGATACAAGTTTTACTGGTGGGCGAATTGCATTTGCCATCCTTCTTCCGATCTTACCATCGTGCCTGCCAAGGGCTCGGTGAGGGGACACAGCTGGCCTGGGTTAAACCTGGAAATTCCCATCATGTTTTCCTGTAGTATTTGATTAAAAATTTTAGGGCAAGAAGTGCAGTAACATTAAGCTAGATGCTTAGGAAATCTGGTTGCTGTCCAGTTGCTTATGTAGTTTAAATGAAGCTCTCTTAAATCTTCAGGGCAAAGATGATGTTTACGATCGTATGCTGCTAGACTACTTCTTTTCTTATCATCAGTTCATCCATCTGCTATGTCGAGTTGCAATCAACTGTGAAAAGTTTACTGAAACTTTAGTTAAAATGAGTAAGTATGAAGGTTAAACAGCCTAAGGATTTTTTTTTCTGTGATAACTGTAAGTGCTTCTCCACTAAGTTTTATATTCAAAATTTTTAAGAAAAAACAGAGCTTGTGAAACTTGCTGCATTAATTGGTCTGGATGTTATTTTTATTCACAAAACCGTATGACGCATATAATGTAGTGTGATCTTACCTTCGTGACTGTCACGTTTCAGGCCTGTCCGGAAAGGAGATGAGGCAACCAGTGAGAATTCAGTCTCCTTGCACATTTAGAGTTTAATACAGGACTCAAGAAAGCTTTTTGTTTGGTTGGTTTTTTTGGTTGGCGGTTTATAAATGGCTTTAGATCAGATCCTGAATCCTCAGCATTTCTGCTAATGGCAGTAACTGGCAATCTGCCCAGAAGCATACATGACCATCTAGACAGCCACAGATGGCACTGGTTCTGTTGTTCCCAGCCTGGGTTTATTTTACTCCATAGTTTTGGGATCCATCACAACATTTAATTAAGGTTATAACCGTTCAGTCCTGTAGTTTGTACCCGACACTTGTTTCAGCTCTGCCAGTAGATAGCACCAGTATTTGGGTTTCTTCCTGTTCACAATGTAAACCTATTTTTTGGGTGTGTGAGCGAGGCATTCATGGCTTATCTGCCTGCCTACTCCAGCCATTCAGCTGGTTCTCTGCAGGAGACCATCCTGCCTTGAATTGCCCCATTAAGTCCAGGTGCTATTCCAAAGGCACTTGGAGGGGGGGGTTAAATTTTGTTTTCCACCACCACGGACCCTAGGGTAAGCCGAGTTACCCAATGTGGTAGGTGCAGGTGCACCAACCTCAGTGTCACACAAACAGTTACTCCATGGACACACAGACTGGGAGCCGTCTTGCTTCAGTTGTCTAAAAATCAGACATATAGTCAGATTTTCCTCTGTAGTCAGTGGAGAGACGTAGATTCCTTCCAAGAGAAATTCATCTTCCCATTCTTAAATATCTTAAGCACAATGAGCCACCTTCTGAAAATACCCGCTTGTTTTCTTTGCCCACAGAAGCTGGCTAGCCAAATACCACTTCTAGACAAATAAAACCATACAAAATTAATCTTGTCCAAAGAGCGATGATAGTAGAATGTTCTTTTGATCCCCTGAATCAGCCATTGGCTCACTGTTTGTCACACTCTCCTGATTGTAACTCTAGCATTATTACTACTTCCCATAGGTTGTGTTAGTTGTAAAGCGTACTGGGAATGTGTATTGTTTGGTATTGTTCAGTGTATCCCTTCCCTCTTTCTTGGTCTAGGTAACAATGGTGCTTGGGTTAATAATGATCACCCTTTAAAAATTATACGCTGTTTTTAAGAAAAGGTATTTAAAAGCTTTAAGTGCTGTAGCTGACCAGTTGAAAATATAAGACAGTAACAAAATAACCTGATTACAAGCCCAGAACTAAAGCTAGCTCTTTAGGTTTTTTACATTTCACAGAAATACTGAAGGGATATGTGTATTCATTAAACATACTGTAAAAAATTCACAGAAGATAGGTCTGATTATAAAAAACGCTTAGATTGTAGTCTTGTACAATGATATGGTACCTTGATACTAATCTTATCAGGAAGTGAGTATCTCCAACAAAATTCTCACACAGTAACTTACTTTCTCACAAAATTTCAGGTGTCCTAGTTGCATATGAAGGTTTGCCACTTCATCTTGCGCTATTCCCCAAACTTTGGACTGAGCTTTGTCAGACTCAGGTAAGAGTCAGTGAATTTGAGAACTAACGAAATGGAAATACAGGCAAAACACAATGAACGTGAAACAGAGATTAACTCATAAATTTTAACTTGTGGGTGTTGTTTCATCATTCAAAATTGTCGTGGTTTAATCCCAGCCAGCAACTAAGCACCACACAGCCGCTCACTCACTAGTATTATATACTAGTATTTTGTATAGAAAATACCTCTGCTTATGTTGCCTGTCATCTGATAAAACCTGATAGATCAAGTATAAAAATCTGGCAAATTGTATTTGCTCCCAGTACGCCATCGGTCCCGCAAAAACTTAAGCAGCAACCTCACACAGTACGCAATACTGGCAGGATGGTAGTCGGGGCAGTGTACAAAACTACTTCATCCTGCCTCTGTGAATTTCCAGCTTTTTATGTAGCATAACTGCTGGTATGATGAAGTAAAAGTTGGGAGATCTTCGAA